>NC_060182.1:7724518-8097018 GCF_021184085.1 Oncorhynchus gorbuscha | reverse complement strand
ATGATTGAATGTACATGTACATGTATATTTATTTTGCAACGCTCGTGCGCGAAACGTATGTTAGCCTTCTCTTTAACCTTATAACAAGAAAGCATTGTTGGTGGAGATGTCAAATTCAGCCTCCAATGCCTTCTCTCTAACTAAAATATACTGAACAAAAACATAAATGCAACATGTAAAGTATTGGTTAGGGCTAGGCGATAAATCTATATCAATAATTAGAGGTAATTACTTCCCTCAATAATGATACAAAAACATTTAGATTAATGTTCGATAATGTCTATATATATATAGATATAGAATAATTAGTTACAGCAGTCTATTTCACCTCTGACGCAGCAGGAACGTGCAGAGAAGTAACAATATGCAGGTGGAGAGGTACACGCCCACTAAAAACCACTTAGCACCTCGAGTGATGGAGTCGCCACTATTAACCACGGAAAATGAGTCATGTAGGCGAAAACAGTGGCAGTGATAGCCATGGAGAAGGAGAAGCTTCCAACGAAGAAATGATTGATAAAAAGGGTTCAATTGTTTCAGTCATTTGGAAGTGGTTTGGCTTTTTGAAGTCCGACAAAGAGCAGAGCAATGTTCGGTGCAAATTGTGCCGTAGACAGGTGGATACGAAGTCTGTTAATACGACAAACCTTTTTCAACATTTGAAGCAAAATCACTCTTTGGAACATGCAGGAAATTTGAGTTTGCGCCACGGTATTGATAAAACGCCCATCAAGCACCAGCCAATCTAGGGATGTTTGCCAGAAGCAGTCAACACTGACAGCGTTTATGCCCTACAAGCAAACATCAAAAAGACAAAGACATCACAAATGCTATTACGCATTGCATTGCTAAGGACACGCTACCAATTAGCACAGTCGAAAAGGAAGGTTTCAAGAGGCTTATCAATCTAATTGACCCCAGGTATGTGCTCCCTGCCGTAAACATGGACCAATTTTCCTTAAAGTAGAATTTTATTTGTAGCTCACATAATTGAAAAGAATTGGAATCTTTATTTATCTAGGAATGTCAGTTAAGGACAACTTTTATTTACAATGACAGCTTATCCGGGAACAGTGGGTTAACTGCCTTGTTCAGTGGAAGAACAACAGTTCTTTACCTTGTCAGCGCAGGGATTTGACCTAGCAACCTTTAGTTGTTGGACCAACTCACTAACAACTAGGCTAGCTTTTTGTTCAGGCATTAGGCATTCTTGAGTCTGAAGCAGATATGCACCTTTTAAACATTATTTGATTAATATAGTGATAATTATTGTTATCGAATGAAAAAAATATATAGATATCGTAATAATTGATTTGCCATATCGCCCAGCCCTACTACTGGTCCCATGTTCCCAGTGGTTAAATCATTGGGCCAGTAAACAAAAGGTTGCTAGATCCAGTACCCGAGATGACAAAACAAAAATCTGTTGTTCTGAACCAGAAAATTAACACTCTGTTCTTAGGCTGTCATTGTAAATAAGAATTTGTTCTTAACTGATTTCCTTAGTTAAATAGAAATAATGACCTGAAATAAAAGATCACCTAAATTTTCCATATGCACCAAAAGTGTATTTCTCTCAAATTTTGTGCACAAATTTGTTTCCATCCTTGTTAGTGAGCATTTCTCCTTTGCCACGATAATCCATCCACCTGACAGGTGTGGCATATCAAGATGCTGATGAAACAGCACGATTATTACACAGGTGCACCTTGTGCTGGGCACACAACACAATGCCACACATGTCTCAAGTTTTCAGGGAGCGTGCAATTGGCATGCTGACTGCAGGAATTTCCACCAGAGCTGTTGGTAGATAATTTAATGTTAATTTCTCCACCATAAGCCATCGTTTTAGAGAATTTGTCAGTAGGTCCAACCGGCCTCACAACTGCAGACCATGAGTAACCATGCCAGCCCAGGACTTCAACATCCGGTTTAATCACCTACGGGATTGCCTGAAACCAGCCACCCGGAGAGCTGATGAAACTGAGGAGTATTGCTGTTTGTAATAAGCTCCTTTTGTGGTGAAAAACTCATTCTGATTGGCTGGGCCTTGCTCCCCAGTGGGTGGGCCAGTCTCCCAAGTGGGTGGGCTTATGCCCTCCCAGGCCCACCCATGGCTGCGCCCCTGCCCAGTCACCTGAAATCAAAAGATTAGGGCCTAATTTATTTCTTTCAGTAGACTGATTTCCTTATGTGAACTATAACTCATCATTGAAATTGTTGTCTGTTGCGTTTATATTTTTTTGTTCAGTATACATTGGAACATTGTGGTCTGCAGGCAGCCTGGACTTAAAGACTAGGCATATCATAGTATATGTAAATGTATCACTCTGATATGTTACGTTTTGGTATGGTTACACAAGACAGAATGTTACTTTAAGCCAAAAACTAAGCAAGACAAGTCAATCAAGGAGGTTGAGAGGGTGTATGACTAGAAACCCAAAGGTTGTGTGTTTGAATCTCATCAAAGATAACTTTAGAAACTTGTCATGCCCTGACCTTAGAGAGCCTTTTAATGTCTCTATTTGGTTTGGTCAGGGTGTGATTTGGGGTGGGCATTCTATGTTTCGTTTTCTATGATTTGGTGTTTCCACGTTTTGGCCGGGTATGGTTCTCAATCAGGGACAGCTGTCTATCGTTGTCTCTGATTGGGAATCATACTTAGGTAGCCCTTTTTCCCCTCATTTACTTGTGGGAAGTTTAGGGCACATAGCCTTTAGCTTCAAGGTTTGGTTTTGTAGTGTTTATTGTTTTTGTCTGCGTCATATAAATGAAAGAATATGTACGCTCACCACGCTGCACCTTGGTCCTCCTCCTTCAACAGCCGTGACACAACTACTTAACTTTAGCCACTAACACTAGACTTAAACTTAACCTGAACCTCTAACCCTACCCCTAGCCTAGCTAATGTCATCCACACCAAAGTTGAATTCGTAACATTTTGTCATTCTTAACATATCATATGAATGTGTCCATAAATGAATACATAGCATGCCAAAACGCTACATATCATACTAAATGGAGGGAGACAAATTGACTATTACTATGTTATGTTGACCCCTGAGTTCAGGTTGCTGTAGGCGATAGCAGCTGTGAGAAGACTCTACTCTAACTTGAACAATAATACATTCTAGGGCAAAGACGTCTTATTTAGCTCCCCTATGCTGCCTTCTCTAACTAGAATACATTGTGGGATGAGATGTCAGATACAGGGCTCTTGCTGTGTACAGCCTCCACCTCCTTCTCTCTAACTAGAATACATTGTGGGATGAGATGTCAGATACAGGGCTCTTGCTGTGTACAGCCTCCACCTCCTTCTCTCTAACTAGAATACATTGTGGGATGAGATGTCAGATACAGGGCTCTTGCTGTGTACAGCCTCCACCTCCTTCTCTCTAACTAGAATACATTGTGGGATGAGATGTCAGTGTGTACAGCCTACCTCCTTCTCTCTAACTAGAATACATTGTGGGATGAGATGTCCTCTTGGTTCTACAGGAGGGGTAATTCCTTCCTGGTCTCTAACTAGAATACATTGTGGGATGAGATTTGGAGATGTGGGAGAAAGAATCCGAATTGGAATAATATTAATGTGGTGTAAAGCCTGGTTCTAGGAGGGGTTAGGTAATGTGGTGTAAAGCCTGGTTCTAGGAGGGGTAATGTGGTGTAAAGCCTGGTTCTAGGAGGGGTAATGTGGTGTAAAGCCTGGTTCTAGGAGGGGTAATGTGGTGTAAAGCCTGGTTCTAGGAGGGGTAATGTGGTGTAAAGCCTGGTTCTAGGAGGGGTAATGTGGTGTAATGCCTGGTTCTAGGAGGGGTAATGTGGTGTAAAGCCTGGTTCTAGGAGGGGTAATGTGGTGTAATGCCTGGTTCTAGGAGGGGTAATGTGGTGTAAAGCCTGGTTATATGAGGGGTAATGTGATGTAAATCCTGGTTCTAGGAGGGATAATGTGGTGTAAAGCCTGGTTCTAGGAGGGGTAAGATAATGTGGTGTAACGCCTGGTTCTAGGAGGGGTAACGTAATGTGGTGTAAAGCCTGGTTCTAGGAGAGGTACGGTAATGTGATGTAAAGCCTGGTTCTAGGAGAGGTAAGGTAATGTGACGTAAAGCCTGGTTCTAGGAGGGGTAAGGTAATGTGATGTAAAGCCTGGTTCTAAAAGGGGTAAGGTAATGTGATGTAAAGCCTGGTTCTAGGAGAGGTAAGGTAATGTAGTGTAAAGCCTGGTTCTAGGAGGGGTAAGGTAATGTGATGTAAAGCCTGGTTCTAGGAGAGGTAAGGTAATGTGATGTAAAACCTGGTTCTAGAAGGGGTAACGTAATGATGTAAAGCCTGGTTCTAGGAGGGGTAACGTAATGATGTAAAGCCTGGTTCTAGTAAAGCCTGGTTCTAGGAGGGGTAAGGTAATGTGGTGTAAAGCCTGGTTCTACGAGGGGTAAGGTAATGTGATGTAAAGCCTGGTTCCTGGAGGGGTAACGTAATGTGGTGTAAAGCCTGGTTCTAGGAGGGATAAGGTAATGTGGTGTAAAGCCTGGTTCTAGGAGGGGTAAGGTAATGTGATGTAAAGCCTGGTTCTAGGAGGGGCAAGGTAATGTGATGTAAAGCCTGGTTCTAGGAGGGGTATGGTAATGTGGTGTAAAGCCTGGTTCTAGGAGGGGTAACGTAATGATGTAAAGCCTGGTTCTAGGAGGGTTATGGTAATGTGATGTAAAGCCTGGTTCTAGGAGGGGTAATGTGATGTAAAGCCTGGTTCTAGGAGGGGTAACGTCATGTGGTGTAAAGCCTGGTTCTAGGAGAGGTAAGGTAATGATGTAAAGCCTGGTTCTAGGAGGGGTAATGTAATGATGTAAAGCCTGGTTTTTGGAGGGTTAACATAATGATGTAAAGCCTGGTTCTTGGAGGGTTAACATAATGATGTAAAGCCTGGTTCTAGGAGGGGTAAGTTAATGTGATGTAAAGCCTGGTTCTAGGAGGGGTAAGGTAATGTGGTGTAAAGCCTGGTTCTAGGAGGGTAAGGTAATGTGGTGTAAAGCCTGGTTCTAGGAGGGGTAATGTGGTGTAAAGCCTGGTTCTAGGAGGGGTAATGTGGTGTAAAGCCTGGTTCTAGGAGGGGTATGGTAATGTGGTGTAAAGCCTGGTTCTAGGAGGGGTAAGGTAATGTGATGTAAAGCCTGGTTCTAGGAGGGGTATGGTAATGTGGTGTAAAGCCTGGTTCTAGGAGAGGTAAGGTAATGATGTAAAGCCTGGTTCTAGGAGGGGTAATGTAATGATGTAAAGCCTGGTTCTTGGAGGGTTAACATAATGATGTAAAGCCTGGTTCTAGGAGGGGTAAGGTAATGTGATGTAAAGCCTGGTTCTAGGAGGGGTAAGGTAATGTGGTGTAAAGCCTGGTTATAGGAGAGGTAAGGTAATGTGGTGTAAAGCCTGGTTCTAGGAGGGGTAATGTGGTGTAAAGCCTGGTTCTAGGTGGTGTAATGTGGTGTAATGCCTGGTTCTAGGAGGGGTAATGTGGTGTAAAGCCTGGTTCTATGAGGGGTAATGTGATGTAAAGCCTGGTTCTAGGAGGGGTATGGTAATGTGGTGTAAAGCCTGGTTCTAGGAGGGGTAGGTAAGGATAATGATGTAAAGCCTGGTTCTAGGAGGGGTAATGTAATGATGTAAAGCCTGGTTCTAAAGGGTTAACATAATGATGTAAAGCCTGGTTCTAGGAGGGGTAAGTTAATGTGATGTAAAGCCTGTTCTAGGAGGGGTAAGGTAATGATGTAAAGTGGTTCTAAAAGCCTGGTTCTAGGAGGGTAAGGTAATGTGGTGTAAAGCCTGGTTCTAGGAGGGGTAATGTGGTGTAAAGCCTGGTTCTAGGTGGTGTAATGTGGTGTAATGCCTGGTTCTAGGAGGGGTAATGTGGTGTAAAGCCTGGTTCTATGAGGGGTAATGTGATGTAAAGCCTGGTTCTAGGAGGGGTATGGTAATGTGGTGTAAAGCCTGGTTCTAGGAGGGGTAAGATAATGTTGTGTAACGCCTGGTTCTAGGAGGGGTAACGTAATGTGGTGTAAAGCCTGGTTCTAGGAGAGGTACGGTAATGTGATGTAAAGCCTGGTTCTAGGAGAGGTAAGGTAATGTGATGTAAAGCCTGGTTCTAGGAGGGGTAAGGTAATGTGATGTAAAGCCTGGTTCTAAAAGGGGTAAGGTAATGTGATGTAAAGCCTGGTTCTAGGAGAGGTAAGGTAATGTAGTGTAAAGCCTGGTTCTAGGAGGGGTAACGTAATGATGTAAAGCCTGGTTCTAGTAAAGCCTGGTTCTAGGAGGGGTAAGGTAATGTGGTGTAAAGCCTGGTTCTAAAAGGGGTAAGGTAATGTGGTGTAAAGCCTGGTTCTAGGAGGGGTAAGGTAATGTGATGTAAACCCTGGTTCTAGGAGAGGTAAGGTAATGTGGTGTAAAGCCTGGTTCTAGGAGGGGTAAGGTAATGTGGTGTAAAGCCTGGTTCTAGGAGGGGTAAGGTAATGTGGTATAAAGCCTGGTTCTAGGAGAGGTAATGTATTGTGATGTAAAGCCTGGTTCTCGGATGGGTATGGTAATGTGGTGTAAAGCCTGGTTCTGGGAGGGTTATGGTAATGTGTGTCTGAACCACGGGGAACCACAGGGAGTGTGTACCAGGAATACTGCATAAGCAATATAATACTTATTAAACCGCTACATCAACATGCATTATAGTTAAGCAATAAGGCCTGAGGCAGGTTGGTATACAGTCAATAAAACACGGCTAAGGGCTGTTCTGTATACGGCCATTAGCTCAAACCACCCAGTTTATAATTAAGCACTAAGGCTTACGAGGTGGTGTGGTATATAGCCAATATACCACAACGAAGGGCTGTTCTGTATACAGCCATTCGCTCAAACCAACCCAGTTAATAATACTTATTAAAACGTTACACCAACATGCATTATAACTGTCAGCTCACTAGATGATATGGAATAGTTAATGGGGTAATTATACATTACAATTGTCTCATATATTATTTATTAACGCAAGTATTCTGCACATCCATCTTGGGGTCTGGAAGGTAATCTAATCTCGGTACAAATGTAGGTGATTGATAAACATAGCCCAACCTACTGGACAACAAACTGGAGACCAAGAGATGAGACAGAGACACTGTTTGGCATGAACCCCGAAAGACAACTTACTGCAATAAAAACTAGCTTAGTGTACTGTAGATAGCACTTCCCTTTATTCAGAGAACGAACAACAATAGTGTCTACATATTGCATTCCTCATCCCTCAAGGTAATTACTATGGAGGTACTAGATGGAGCAGTAGTATGGAGGTACTAGATGGAGCAGTAGTATGGAGGTACTAGATGGAGCAGTAGTATGGAGGTACTAGATGGAGCAGTAGAACAGAAGTACTAGATGGAGCAGTAGTATGGAGGTACTAGATGGAGCAGTAGTATGGAGGTACTAGATGGAGCAGTAGTATGGAGGTACTAGATGGAGCAGTACTAGATGGAGCAGTAGAACAGATGGAGCAGTATTATGGAGGTACTAGATGGAGCAGTAGTATGGAGGTACTAGATGGAGCAGTAGTATGGAGGTAATAGATGGAGCAGCATAATGTAGGTACTAGAGGGAGCAGTAGAACAGAAGTACTAGATGGAGCAGTAGTATGTAGGTACTAGAGGGAGCAGTATAATGTAGGTACTAGATGGAGCAGAAGTATGGAGGTACTAGATTGAGCAGCAGTATGGAGGAACTAGATGGAGGAGTAGTATGTAGGTACTAGATGGAGGAGTAGTATGTAGGTACTAGATGGAGCAGTAGAACAGAAGTACTAGATGGAGGAGTAGTATGTAGGTACTAGATGGAGGAGTAGTATGGAGGTACTAGATGGAGCAGTAGTATGGAGGTAATAGATGGAGCAGCAGTATGGAAGGCAGTCAGTTGATAGATAGGAGAATTCCACAGTAGTGTATAGACATGACAGGTCCCCCCACAGTAGTGTATAGACATGACAGGTCCCCCCACAGTAGTGTCTAGACATGACAGGTCCCCCCACAGTAGTGTATAGACATGACAGGTCCCCCCACAGTAGTGTCTAGACATGACAGGTCACCCCACAGTAGTGTCTAGACATGACATGTCCTTCCACAGTAGTATATAGACATGACAGGTCCCCCCACAGTAGTGTATAGACATGACAGGTCCTTCCACAGTAGTATATAGACATGACAGGTCCCCCCACAGTAGTGTATAGACATGACAGGTCCCCCCACAGTAGTGTATAGACATGACAGGTCCCCCCACAGTAGTGTATAGACATGACAGGTCCCCCCACAGTAGTGTCTAGACATGACAGGTCCTTCCACAGTAGTATATAGACATGACAGCTCCCCCCACAGTAGTGTATAGACATGACAGGTCCTTCCACAGTAGTATATAGACATGACAGGTCCCCCCACAGTAGTGTATAGACATGACAGGTCCCCCCACAGTAGTGTATAGACATGACAGGTCCCCCCACAGTAGTGTCTAGACATGACAGGTCCCCCCACAGTAGTGTCTAGACATGACAGGTCCCCCCACAGTATTATATAGATATGACAGTTCCACTCCTACAGTATTATATAGACATGACAGTATCCTACAGTAATGGATACAGAAGACAGTTCCTCTCCTACAGTAATGGATACAGAAGACAGTTCCTCTCCTACAGTAATGGACACAGAATACAGTTCCTCTCCTACAGTAATGGATACAGAAGACAGTTCCTCTCCTACAGTAATGGATACAGAAGACAGTTCCTCTCCTACAGTAATGGATACAGAAGACAGTTCCTCTCCTACAGTAATGGATACAGAAGACAGTTCCTCTCCTACAGTAATGGATACAGAAGACAGTTCCTCTCCTACAGTAATGGACACAGAAGACAGTTCATATCCAGTGGATGGCTGCAAAATTTCTACTTTTAAACTCGGACAAAACAGAGATGCTTGTTCTAGGTTCCAAGAAACAAAGAGATCTTCTGTTGAATCTGACAGTTAATCTTAATGGTTGTACAGTCGTCTCAAATAAAACTGTGAAGGACATCGGCGTTACTCTGGACCCTGATCTCTCTTTTGAAGAACATATCAAGACCATTTCAAGGACAGCTTTTTTCCATCTACGTAACATTGCAAAAATCAGAAACTTTCTGTCAAAAATGATGCAGAAAAATTAATCCATGCTTTTGTCACTTCTAGGTTAGACTACTGCAATGCTCTACTTTCCGGCTACCCGGATAAAGCACTAAATAAACTTCAGTTAGTGCTAAATACGGCTGCTAGAATCCTGCCTAGAACCAAAAAAAATGTATCATATTAGTCCAGTGCTAGCCTCTCTACACTGGCTTCCTGTCAAAGCAGGGGCTGATTTCAAGGTTTTACTGCTAACCTACAAAACATTACATGGGCTTGCTCCTAACTATCTCTCTGATTTGGTCTTGCCGTACATACCTACACGTACGCTACGGTCACAAGACGCAGGCCTCCTAATTGTCCCTAGAATTTCTAAGCAAACAGCTGGAGGCAGGGCTTTCTCCTATAGAGCTCCATTTTTATGGAACGGTCTGCCTACCCATGTCAGAGACCCAAACTCGGTCTCAACCTTTTAGTCTTTACTGAAGACTCATCTCTTCAGTGGGTCATATGATTGAGTGTAGTCTGGCCCAGGAGTGGGAAGGTGAACGGAAAGGCTCTGGAGCAACGAACCGCCTTTGCTGTCTCTGCTTGGCCGGTTCCCCTCTTTCCACTGGGATTCTCTGCCTCTAACCCTATTACAGGGGTCACTGGCTTACTGGGGCTCTCTCATGCCGTCCCTGGAAGGGGTGAGTCACCTGAGTGGGTTGATTCACTGATGTGGTCAATTTGCCCCCCCTTGGGTTGTGCCATGGCAGAGATCTTTGTGGGCTATACTCAGCCTTGTCTCAGGATGGTAAGTTGGTGGTTGAAGATATCCCTCTAGTGGTGTGGGGGCTGTGCTTTGGCAAAGTGGGAGGGGTTATATCCTTCCTGTTTGGCCCTGTCCGGGGGTGTCCTCAGATGGTGCCACAGTGTCTCCTGACCCCTCCTGTCTCAGCCTCCAGTATTTATGCTGCAGTAGTTTATGTGTCGGGGGGCTGGGGTCAGTTTGTTATATCTGGAGTACTTCTCCTGTCCTATTCGGTGTCCTGTGTAAATCTAAGTGTGCGTTCTCTTATTCTCTCCTTCTCTCTTTCTTTCCCTCTCTCTCTCGGAGGACCTGAGCCCTAGGACCATGCCCCAGGACTACCTGACATGATGACTCCTTGCTGTCCCCAGTCCACCTGACCGTGCTGCTGCTCCAGTTTCAACTATTCTGCCTTATTATTATTCGACCATGCTGGTCATTTATGAACATTTGAACATATTGGCCATATTCTGTTATAATCTCCACCAGGCACAGCCAGAAGAGGACTGGTCACCCCACATAGCCTGGTTCCTCTCTAGGTTTCTTCCTAGGTTTTGGCCTTTCTAGGGAGTTTTTCCTAGCCACCGTGCTTCTACACCTGCATTGCTTGCTGTTTTGGGTTTTATGCTGGGTTTCTGTACAGCACTTTGATATATCCGCTGATGTACGAAGGGTTATATAAATACATTTGATTTGATTTGATCCTACAGTAATGGATACAGAAGACAGTTCATCCTAAGTTATAGCGTAACTACAATAGTGGGAGATGTGGGACAGGCTATGGAGAGGCAACGGGACAGGCTATGTAGAGGGCACGGGACAGGCTATGTAGAGGCAACGGGACAGGCTATGTAGAGGCCACGGGACAGGCTATGTAGAGGCCACGGGACAGGCTATGTAGAGGCCACGGGACAGGCTATGTAGAGGCCACGGGACAGGCTATGTAGAGGCAACGGGACAGGCTATGGAGAGGCAACGGGACAGGCTATGGAGAGGCAACGGGACAGGCTATGTAGAGGCAACGGGAAAGGCTATGGAGAGGCAACGTGACAGCCGATAGACAGCGAGGAGAGTTCATCCTACAGAATGAGGAGTGTGAGATGAAGGCTGACAGACAGGACCGTTCCACCTCCCACAGAAGGCTGACAGAAACGTCCGTTCCTCTTCCCACAGAAGGCTGACAGAAAGGACCGTTCCTCCTCCCACAGAAGGCTGACAAACGTCCGTTCCTCTTCCCACAGAAGGCTGACAGAAAGGACCGTTCCTCCTCCCACAGAAGGCTGACAGAAAGGACCGTTCCTCCTCCCACAGAAGGCTGACAGACAGGTCCGTTCCTCCTCCCACAGAAGGCTGACAGACAGGACCATTCCTCCTCCCACAGAAGGTTGACAGAAAGGTCCGTTCCTCCTCCCACAGAAGGCTGACAGACAGGACCATTCCTCCTCCCACAGAAGGCTGACAGAAAGGACCGTTCCTCCTCCCACAGAAGGCTGACAGAAAGGACCGTTCCTCCTCCCACAGAAGGCTGACAGACAGGACCGTTCCTCCTCCCACAGAAGGCTGACAGACAGGACCGTTCCTCCTCCCACAGAAGGCTGACAGAAAGGTCCGTTCCTCCTCCCACAGAAGGCTGACAGAAAGGACCGTTTCTCCTCCCACAGAAGGCTGACAGAAAGGTCCGTTCCTCCTCCCACAGAAGGCTGACAGAAAGGTCCGTTCCTCCTCCCACAGAAGGCTGACAGACAGGACCGTTCCTCCTCCCACAGAAGGCGGAGTAATGTGATTACATGCAGGGAGACAGTGAGGAGAGGAGAGCTCCGACCGTATCTACTATCTCAACACGAGGAGGACAAAAAAACATATTTGATGAGAGGGGGCCAACACCAACGCTTAGCTCTATCATCTCCACACAGCTTGACTCTCTGCCTCACAAAGCCAGTATGCCCTGAGCCAAATAACAGGCCCGATATCTCTTCAAAAAGATAGGTTTAGTGTCTGCTGCACCCTGAGCTTGTTAGCGGGTCGCAGGTTACCTGATAACAACAAAGAGAGAAACAGAGAGAGATGAAGCTTCACAGACATACACAGTGAGGGGAGGAGATTCTTGACTCAAAAGCAAGATTTTTGGCTTTTATAAGTGCTATAGAGCAGTGGTGTACATTTTTGGATTCCAAGTGTCAAATGGACATCATTTAATTGGTTCCATTGCGCCAAGCAGGCAAGCTCAATGTCACGCCCTGGCCTTAGTTATCTTTGTTTTCTTTATTATTTTGGTTAGGTCAGGGTGTGACATGGGTGATTTATGTGTTTTGTCTTGTCTAGGGGTTTTTGTAGATTTATGGGGTTGTGTTCTTTTAGGTGTCTAGGTAAGTCTATGGTTGCCTGGATTGGTTCTCAATCAGAGGCAGGTGTTTATCGTTGTCTCTGATTGGGAGCCATATTCTTTGGGTATTTTGTGGGTGATTGTTTCCTGTCTTTGTGTTTTCTGCACCAGTTAGGACTGTTTCGGTTTTCACGTTTATTTGTTTTGTAGTTAGTTCATGTTAAGTGTCTCTTATTAAAGAACCATGAACTATAACCACGCTGCGTTTTGGTCCGCCTCTCCTTCCCAGGAAGAAAGCCGTGACACTCAATCAAGCACTGCAAAATATTTGTTTATTTTTTTAAGTCATATTGTTTGAACCTTGGGCCACATTCAGCAGGAAGCAACGTTTTGGAAGGTTCAGATAGAAATATGTTATGTAGAACAAGCATTCCTCTTCCAAATGTAGAATAAGGAATCACGTCGGCTCTATGGAATTTCTATCTACAACACTCAAGAACGTGTTGCAACTGAACGTGGCCCACATCTGCCATCCAAGTATACAGCAGTACAGAGCAGTCTATAAAGACATGTCTCTGAACTCACTGCACCTCCTGCTGAAATTCGGCCCCAATTAAGACACTCTGCCCTGGGTCAAGGGTAAGGCCAGGTTACTGGCAGAACCGGAGAGATACTGATGCTAATCTTTATCGATACGTGTAGCAATCGCCATAATGGCCAATCGCTCAGAACAAAAATATGTCCTAAGCCAAGCAATGAATATTCACAAGAAAATCAATAGAGACTAAAATGATTGTCACGAGCAGCATTTACCTGGAGACAGACAGGGCGGGACCAGAACAGAGTTCTGCTGATTCTGAGTATTCCCGAACAATTAGAATAAGAGTGTTCCACAAGCTAGATTCTAAAATGTTATGGAGAGGAAAGGAGACGCCGCTTGATTGAGCTACTGATGCTGGTCAGACAGTCATTCTCCATGCTGACAACTTTAAGAGTCAAGAGACTCACAATTGTATTGGAGAGCAATTGAGAGTAGTTTGATTGTTGAGAGAGAGAGAGAGAGAGAGAGAGAGAGAGAGAGAGAGAGAGAGAGAGAGAGAGAGAGAGAGAGAGAGAGAGAGAGAGAGAGAGAGAGAGAGAGAGAGAGAGAGAGAGATGTTCTGCTTCTTACCTCTCGCCACTGTTTGGTTTCCACCCCCTGAGTGTACAACACCACCACTGGAAAGAGAGAGAGAGAGGGGAGAGAGAGAGAAAGAGAGAGAGGGGGGGGAGAGAAAGAGAAAGGAGGGAGAGGGAGAAAGGACGGAGAGAGAGAGAGGGGGGGACGGAGAGAAAGAGAAAGGGAGAGAAAGAGAGAGGGAAAGAAAGAAAAGGAGGGAGAGAAAATGAAAACGAGATAAAGGGGAAGACACAAACAGATTACCAATCGCTTTGAAAAACTGTGACATTTCTTCATTTCATAAAACCAATGCTCTTTCTATCATCACATTCATCATTACAAATATTCATAAGACATTTCCGCTGTTTTCCCAGTATCACACTATCAGATCTAGGTATTAATCTCTGCAAGTGAGAGATACACTAACGATTAACAAAGTCCCCAACAGAGCAACGGTGAATGCATCATTTAAAATATGATTTCTAAACAGTAGGAATCCCCTTAATATCCCTCTTTGCTTTCCTCATGGAAACAGTGGATTGAAGAAGAAGCTGAGCATGCTGGGACAGGGCATGTGACCTGTCAGATATAACCCCGGGTCCTTCTCATCTTTGGGAGAATGTAATGGGCACTGGGGGATAGAGAGTGAAGTATAATACCCTGGTCTATTAGAAGGATGGAGACTGGGGGATAGAGAGTGAAGTAGTATACCCTGGTCTATTAGAAGGAAGGAGACTGGGGGATAGAGAGTGAAGTAGTATACCCTGGTCTATTAGAAGGAAGGAGACTGGGGGATAGAGAGTGAAGTAGTATACCCTGGTCTATTAGAAGGATGGAGACTGGGGGATAGAGAGTGAAGTAGTATACCCTGGTCTATTAGAAGGAAGGAGACTGGGGGATAGAGAGTGAAGTAGTATACCCTGGTCTATTAGAAGGAAGGAGACTGGGGGATAGAGAGTGAAGGAGTATACCCTGGTCTATTAGAAGGAAGGAGACTGGGGGATAGAGAGTGAAGTAGTATACCCTGGTCTATTAGAAGGATGGAGACTGGGGGATAGAGAGTGAAGTAGTATACCCTGGTCTATTAGAAGGAAGGAGACTGGGGGATAGAGAGTGAAGTAGTATACCCTGGTCTATTAGAAGGAAGGAGACTGGGGGATAGAGAGTGAAGTAGTATACCCTGGTCTATTAGAAGGAAGGAGACTGGGGGATAGAGAGTGAAGTAGTATACCCTGGTCTATTAGAAGGATGGAGACTGGGGGACAGAGAGTGAAGTAGTATACCCTGGTCTATTAGAAGGATGGAGACACAAAATGATTGAACTCTGACACTATTATGTACAGTATGTTGAAGTCTCCTCCATTATTCTATGGTCCTACTAGAGAGAGTAGGACCATAGAAATGTTTATTTATTATTTATTTATTTTGACCTTTATTTTACTAGGCAAGTCAGTTAAGAACAAATTATTATTTTCAATGACGGCCTAGTTGGTTAACTGCCTGTTCAGGGGCAGAACGACAGATTTGTACCTTGTCAGCTCGGGGGTTTAAACTTGCAACCTTCCAGTTACTAGTCCAACGCTCTAACCACTAGGCTACCCTGCCGCTCTAACCACTAGGCTACCCTGCCGCCCCGGCATTGAGTGCATCCCAAATGGCATTATATCCCCTTTTAAAGTGTAATACTTTCGACCAGGGACACGTCCAAGACTTCTATACAGAAAGACCCCCTGGAGACTGTGATCATAGGACTCCTCTCTTCCTCTCCACTCCTCTCCTCTACGCTGAGGCAGCTAAATCTCAAAGCCGCCCATTTGTATTCAGTCAGGCTTGTGTTTAAACCGTACTGTAGCTGCATTACATTAAAAGGGATGGTTCAGGAAGTACTGTATTTACTTCCACAGAGTCATATGAACTCGTGGATACCATATTCATGTATCTGCGTCATTGCCAAAATCCCAAACTATCCCTTTAAGGTACTGTCTCTTTCTGTAACTCTAGCTGTGAGGAAGACCTGTCCCATTACTGTGCAAATGAGATGCAGTTATTGAGGGAACACTTTGAAATAGCGGAGTCAACTAAATCCCAACTAAGCCGAAGATAGAAACTGGCGATGAAAGTGCAGGGGGGAAAAAATAATTTCAGGTTTTCTAAGTGGAGGAATTTTTTGATCATATTTTGCATTCTTTCACATTTCTTTTGACGACAGAGTGATCTTTATTCTTTACACCTACTAGTCATATAATATAAACCAGTAATTCTTCTGTAATTGATTTTTTTTTTGTGATTGTGATACATGTAAGATGATAACTGTAAAGTACTTACATGGATCAGATTTGGAGAATGTGTCTCTGTCTAATAGATCCCTGAAATAGAAGAGATTAATCCGATTTAATATTCTTGAAGGGAATGAGGTCACAAGAGTTCATAAGGTGGGCATAATAGTTCGTAAGGAGGTCATAAGGTGGTCATAAGGAGGTCATAACAGTACATAAGGAGGTAAAAGAGAGCTCATAGCCACCAAGATATAGAAGATACAATACATGTTTGGACTGTTTGGACTGTGTACTGTATTGGCTGTGTATGTATTGAAATAATATGCTAACAATCCCACTCAACTGAACTCAAACACATACAACAACTTGTAATATGTTTAGTGTATAGCCTAGATTACAACGTCCCTCTCTTTAAAACACATTGCATTACACTGCTTCATCAAAATGTCTCCATATAAATCCTCCAATTTGTAACATTATTTATAACGTTATTTACAGTCAGATGGTGCACCACCATCCAACAAACCAACATATCCCGATGGCCTTGTGTTTTCACTGCCAAAGTACAGTCCTGTAAAGTAACACACAGTAAATCTCCAGCTTGCTCCCAGAACACAGAGGACACTGCATGGAGGCAGAAGCGTCCATTGAAAACCTTGTGCACCACTTGGAGGGGAAAAAAACAGCCAGTTCTGAGAAATCAGAGAGCAAAGTGTGATGAAGATTGCAGTAGGTTGTGGTTCTAAGGAAGATTGTGTGCCTGGTCCTAGTTTGTTTACCCCTGTGATAATGGGGCTGGCAGCTAGCACTGCACCACCCTTTCTGACCCAGTAAATCTGGAGTGCAGGCCCCGGGAAACCAGGGGGGGGGGTGACGGCAGGGTGAGCAACCGTAGAATACCACAGCACACAGCCACAATAGGAGTCACACCGGAAGAACCACAGTCATTACTGTCCAACTAAAACCATACATACACACACATACGGTATACTATTTTGAATTTTTAGCCCTCCCTTTCTGAACATCTTCCATCCTGCTGGAGAGGACACGGACAGGAAGTGATGTCCCCAGTTACTTAAATATATTTTCTACTTTTCGAATTCATTTGCATTTTTTTTCTCTCTCTTCAAAATCTATGGCACTTCTCCAACTGTGGAGACTAGTGAATCCCAAATTACACCCTATTCCCTATTTAGCTCATTACTTTTTGATCAGGACCCATTTTGTAGTGCACTAGATAGGTCATACAGTACTGTAGGTCGCCATCTGGGACACAAGAAAAGCAGTCATCAGAATTTCCATATTTACTACTGCATCAAACCTGCCTTTGATGTCCTGTTATAGAATATTACAGTCAATAAATAACTCACTAGCAGCACAGTATAACTCATCCCATCCCTACATCCGGGGGGTTTAATACAAAGTCATCCATTACTGGGACGTGAGGGGAAGTGTGTCTGCAACTGACATGACTACAGTTAGAACGTTGTCATTGTAATTATCATTAGGAGAGAACAAAGCCATCTGTGTCAAACCCACACACACACACACACACACACACACACACACACACACACACACACACACACACACACACACACACACACACACACACACACACACACACACACACACACACACACACACACACACACACACACACACCTCGTTGCATTCACCTGGCTCTGCTCTGTTCGGTCTTCCATTAAGCTAAACCAATTAGCTTGTCCGTCACCTTTTCCCTGTCTGTCTAAATGGAATGTTTGGAACTTTAGAGCAGAGCTAAAAAAGTATGACATTTCCACCTGTCACTGTGTTAATGAATGTTATTGTCTGGCCATAGAGAGCTCTTTTATTCTCTATTTTGGTTAGACCAGGGTGTGACTAGGGTGGGCATTCTAGTTTCTTTGTTTCTATGTTTTCTAGTTCTTTGTGTTTGGCCGGGTGTGGTTCTCAATCAGAGGCAGCTGTCTATCGCTGTCTCTGATTGGGAATCATATTTAGGCAGCCTTTTTTCCTTTCGCAGTTGTGGGTAGTTATCTTTGTTAGTGGGACTATTGCCCAAGTTAAGCTTCACGGTCGTTTCTTTGTTTCTTGTTTTGTTGGCGACATTTATATAAATAAAAGAGAAATGTAGGCTCACCACGCTCACCACGCTGCGCTTTGGTCATTTCCAGGAACAAGCCTGTGACAGAACTACCCACCACACAAAAGGACCAAGCAGCGTGGTAAGGAGGAGCAGCCTTTTCTGGACTAATGGACTTGGGAGGAAATCCTGGATGGCAAAGGATCCTGGACGTGGGAGGAGATCCTGGCCGGAAGGGATCGCCTCCCATGGGAACAGGTGGAAGCAGCTAGGAAGAGGGAGGCAGCTAGAAAAGGGGCCCAGCGTTACGAGAGGACACGGCTAGCACAGAAGCATGAGAGGCAGCACCAAATGTTTTAGGAGGGCACACAGGGAGATTGGCGGAGTTAGGTTATAGACCTGAGCCAACTCCCCGTGCTTACCGCGGGGAGCGAGTGACCTGGCAGGCACCGTGGTGAATCCTGTGGCTGCTCCACGGGCCAGTCCTGGGCCCGCAGCGAGGGTCCCCAGTCCGGGGCCCGCAGCGAGGGCTCCCAGTCCGGGGCCCACAGCGAGGGCTCCCAGTCCGGGGCCCGCAGCGAGGGCTCCCAGTCCGGGGCCCGCAAAGAGGGCTCCCAGTCCGGGGCCAGCAAAGAGGGTTCCCAGTCTGGGGCCAGCAAAGAGGGTTCCCAGTCTGGGGACGGCGGCGATGGTCCATGCTCCAGAGGCCCCACCAAAGTGGGGGAGCCAGAAGAGGGGGGTCTAAGTCCCGCACCAGAGCTGCCGCCGTAAGGGATGCCCACCCGGGCCCTCCCCTTTAGAGTCAGGCACCGGCGCAGAGGAAGGCTCCGGCCATGGAGCGGGACTGGACGCCATGCCTGGACTGGGCACCGGCGCAGAGGACTCAGGGCTGGTGACACAATCTTTAGGGCGAGTGCGGGGAGCTGGCACAGGATGTACCAGGCTGGGAAGGCACACTGGAGGCCTGGTGTGTGGAATCCGGCACATGTTTCACCGGACAGATGACACGCTCTTCAGGGCAAGTGTGGGGAGCCGGCACAGGAGGCCTGGTGCGTGGAGCCGGAACAGGTTTCACCGTTCAGATGACACGCTCTTCAGGGCGAATGTGCTGCAGAATACACCTAACCAACATCTCTCTCCGCTCTCCCTCCTCACACTGCTCCATCGATATACATATATCCATTTTCAGGAATGTTGTTAAATGTACTTCTTTATCACTATCTAATCATGGCATGGAGTTGTTCAATGACAGATATGTATTTGTTTAAAACCATTTCATTTCAGAGAGACAAATAATCTACCAATTGTAAATATCTGTCTCTCTCTCAGAGAAATAAGGAATAGTGCTAGGTTTTACACATGGAATAAATAACCACTTTTAATAAAGAACTGTACAAATTATACACTTGTGACATCAATATAAAAAAAATGTAAACAAAATAATTGAATGCAGTTATACGATGTGTGTATTTCAAACATTTGCATTTGTTATGTTAGTCATATAGCAGACTTCAGACAGCTATGTGAGACAACCACATATCACAGTCAAATATACAGGGATGTGAACAGTCCATTCCAGCTAAACAGTGGATATATACAGTTGAAGTCGGGAGTTTACATAAACCTTAGCCAAATACATTTAAAGTCAGTTTTTCTCAATTCCTGTAGTATGGAGGTACTAGATGGATAAGTGGTATGGAAGGCAGTCAGTTGATAGGTGGAGAGTTCCACAGTAGCATATACAGTTGAAGTCGGGTAGTTTACACACACCTTAGCCAAATAGATTTAAACTCAGTTTTTCACAATCACTGACATTTCATCCTAGTAAATAATCCCTGTTTAAGGCCAGTTAGGATCAGCGCTTTATTTTAAGAATGTGAAATCCGAATAACAGTAAGAGATCATTATTTATTTCAGCTTGAATTTCCTTCATCACATTCCCAGTGGGTCAGAAGTTCACATACACTCAATTAGTATTTGGTAGCATTGCCTTTTAAAATTTTTACTTGGGTCAAACCTTTCGGGTAGCCTTCCACAAGCTTCCCACAATAAATTGGGTGACTTTGGGCCCATTCCTCCTGACAGAGCTGGTGCAAACTGAGTCAGGTTTGTAGGCCTCCTTGCTCACATACGCTTCTTCAGTTCTGCCCACAAATTTTCTATAGAATTCAGGTCAGGGCATTGTGATGGCAACTCCAATACCTTGACTTTGTGGTCCTTAATCCATTTTGCCACAACTTTGAAAGTATACTTGGAGTCATTGTCCATTTGGAAGACCAATTTGCGACCAAGCTTTAACTTCCTGACTGATGTCTTGGAATGTTGCTTCAATATATCCACATAATTTTTTCCTATCTCATGATGCCATCTATTTTGTGAAATGCACCAGTCCATCCTGCAGCAAAGCACCCCCACAACATGATGCTGCCACCCCTGTGCTTCACGGTTGGGATGGTGTTCTTCGGCTTGCAAGCCTCCCCCTTTTTTCTACAAACGATGGTCATTATGGCCAAACAGTTCTATTTTTGTTTCATCAGACCAGAGGACATTTCTCCAAAAAGTATGATCTTTGTTTCCATGTGCTGCTGCAAACCGTGGCTTCTTCCTTGCCGAGTGGCCTTTCAGATTATGTTGAGATAGGACTCTGGATATAGATTATTTTGTACCAAAACGGCACTGAATTTGAAGGTAGGCTGTTACGCACACCTCTATGAAGAGGGAACGCAACACCCTGCTACAACTAAACTCTCCGTGAAGTGAAAAAGGTATGGACTGTAGGTGCGAGTAAGGATGACAACAGACAGAATGTGGTACCGTTTACAGGACTTTATTCCTTTAAAAGGTAATATGGGGAAAAGGGGCTGGACAGAACCAAAGCAAAGAAAGTAAATCTCAAAGCCCCCCCCCCTCTCCTATCTTACCTGCCTACCCAATACTTACCTAATTTAGCACCACCTGGTGTCCTAACCAAAATACAGGGGGTGGTCCGCCCAGGTCTTACCTAGTGTGCCTAGACAGTGAATATGCTACAGGTATATGTATGCCCGCGGGCCTCTTGCCTAAGCACTCCCTAGGTGCCTTCCCCCTTCTCCCCTGGGAACAAATGAAACAGAATATTAAACCATTTTCACAAACAAACTAAGAAACAAAGGACATCAAGTAAGCTCTAACTGAGCAACAAACTCACAAAACATACCAACGCTCTGCAATGACCTCCCAGAAAATCTCTAGCAAATCTACCTCCTGCAAAATCTCTGCAATGACCTCCTGAACAGAACACTGGCTTTTATATAGCTTCTGAAGGAATGGGTAATTGGAGACAGTTGAGTCTTGACAAGGGGCTGGGTCAACTCTCCAATTAGCCATGGAGTCGACCAATCAGCTGCTTGAGGGATTTCAGGAAGCCATTTCCTGAAATAAACACATGCAAATACACAAACTACAACACAAACTGGGGAACTTAACAAAGCCTTGAAATACATCCACAGGTACACCTCCAATTGACTCAAATTATGTCAATTAGCCTATCAGAAGTGTCTAAAGCCATGACATTTTCTGGAATTTTCCAAGCTGTTTAAAGGCACAGTCAACTTAGTGTATGCTAACTTCTGACCCACTTGGAATTGTGATACAGTGAATTATAAGTGAAATGATCTATCTGTAAACAATTATTGGACAAATTACTTGTGCCATGCACAAAGTAGATGTCCTAACCAACTTGCCAAAACTTTGTTAAATTTGTGGAGTGGTTGAAAAACGAGTTTTAATGACTCCAACCTAAGTGTATGTAAACTTCCGACTTCAACAGTAGCATTTAGCATTTAAAGCCCATCTGCGGTCCGCTAATCGTTAGCTGTCTTATCGGCTGCTATCTGAATAGGTATTTCTTGGGTCACTATAACTATATCTATTTTGCCAATTGGATTGATCCCCTCTACCACACGGAACCTCACTAATCTACCCACGCAAATGCACAAGGTGGCTAAAAACAGACCTCCATCCTATGCTAACTTGCTACCGATGGCCCGGCTAGCTGTCTGAATCGCCATGACCCCAACCAACCTCACTACTCACTGGACCCTTATGATCACTCAACTAATCATGCCTCTCCTTAATGTGATTATGCCTTGTCCATTGCTCTTCTGGTTAGTGTTTATTGGCTAATTTCTCTGTAGAGCCCTGCTCACTATACCTTATCCAACCTTTCAGTTCCACCACCCAGACATGCGATGACATCACCTGGTTTCAATGATTTTTCTAGAGACAATATCTCTCTCATCATCACACTGGGGCGGCAGGGTAGCCTAGTGGTTAGAGCATTGGACTAGTAACCAAGAGGTTGCAACCAAAACTGGAACATGCTTAACACCCCAGCCATCCTACAATCTAAGCTTGATACCCTCAATCTCGCACAAATTATCAATGAATCTACCAGATACCACCCCAAAGTCGTAAACACGGGTACCCTCATAGATATCATCCTAACCAACTTGCCCTCTAAATACACCTCTGCTGTTTTCAACCAAGATCTCAGCGATCACTGCCTCATTGCCTGCATCCATAATGGGTCAGTGGTCAAACGATCTCCACTCATCACTGTAAAACGCTCCCTGAAACACTTCAGTGAGCAGGCCTCTCTAATCAACCTGGCCGGGGTATCCTGGAAGGATATTGATCTCATCCCGTCAGTAGAGGATGCCTGGTTATTTTTTTTAAATGCCTTCCTCACCATCTTAAATGGTGCCCCATTTAAGAAATTTAGAACCAGGAACAGATATAGCCCTTGGTAATAAGTTTGAAGTTCCTCGGCATACACACCACGGACAAACTGAATTGGTCCACCCACACAGACAGCGTTGTGAAGAAGGCACAGCAGCGCCTCTTCAACCTCAGGAGGCTGAAGAAATCCGGCTTGTCACCAAAAGCACTCACAAACTTCTACAGACGCACAATCGAGAGCATCCTGTCGGGCTGTATCGCCGCCTGGTACTTTATCTTGGCCAGGTCGCAATTGTAAATGAGAACTTGTTCTCAACTTGCCTACCTGGTTAAATAAAGGTGAAATAAAATAAATAAATAAAATAATGGGGGTAACCCAATTTGTTATGGGAAACCCGAGCAACCCCTGTTAACGTGTAAATGAAACCATGCAAGTGGAGTGACATTGGAGTGACATAAACAGAGTGATTACATCCAGATCGAATTGCAATTCCCCTGGTGCCCAATGTTGACATATCAAGCAACAGAAGCACACATCGTAATCATTCTGATACTTTCATTACCCCATCCCTCCTTTCCAAATCCATCCATGATGCCCCCCTTCTACACCCCGTACCTCCCTATCTCTCCCACCTTCCTCCCATTCCCTCCCTCCCCCTTCCCTCCTTCCCTCCTCCCCTCCACTCCTCTATTCTCCCTCCTCTCCTCTCCTCTCCCTCTCCTCTCCACCCCCTCTCAATACCTCCCTCCCTCCATCTCTCTCCTCATCTCCCTCCTCTCCATGCTCTCCCTCCCTCTCTCATTTCCTCTCCCTTTTCTCCTTCCCTCCCTCCCTCCCTCCATTCTCCCCTCTCCTCTCTCGCATCTCCTTTCCTCCTCTTCTCTCCCTCTTCTCCCTCCCTCTCTCCCTCCCTCTCCTCTCCCTCCTTTCTCCTCTCCCTACATCTCTCCTCCCCATCCCATCCTCCTCTCCATGCCCTCCCTCCATCTCTGCTCTCTACTCTCCCTCCCTCCCTCCCTCCCTCCCTCTCTCTCCCTCCCTCCCTGTTTCTCCCTGGTCCCAGTACATTGATTCCTAGGGACATTTAGGCTCAGAAGCGGAAGAAACATACGACAGGTCCCTGTTTGCTCCTGGAGAACAGCAATCTATGGTCTCAAACACAAGGCCCAGGGGATCCACACACCATACACACACACACACTCACCATACACACATGCACACACCATACACACACGCACACACCATATACACATACACACACGCACACACCATACACACACACTCACCATACACACATGCACACACACTCACCATACTCACATGCACACACACTCACCATACTCACATGCACACACACTCACCATACTCACATGCACACACACACTCACCATACTCACATGCACACACACACTCACCATACACACATGCACACACACACTCTCCATACACACATGCACACACATGCACACCATACACACATGCACACACCATACACACATGCACACACACACTCACCATACACACATGCACACACCATACACACATGCACACACCATACACACATGCACACACCATACACACATGCACAAACCATACACACACCATACACACACTCACCATACACACATGCACACACAATACACACACATGCATACACACTCACCATACACACATGCACACACACTCACCATACACACACACACTCACCATATACACATGCACACACCATACACACATGCACACACCATACACACATGCACACACACACTCACCATACACACACCATACACACATGCACACACCATACACACACTCACCATACACACATGCACACACACACTCACCATACTCACATGCACACACACACTCACCATACACACATGCACACACACACTCTCCATACACACATGCACACACATGCACACCATACACACATGCACACACCATACACACATGCACACACACACTCACCATACACACATGCACACACCATACACACATGCACACACCATACACACACCATACACACACTCACCATACACACATGCACACACAATACACACACTCACCATACACACATGCACACACACACTCACCATACACACATGCACACACCATACACACATGCACACACACACTCACCATACACACATGCACACACATGCACACACACACTCACCATACACACATGCACACCATACACACACTCACCATACACACATGCACACACACACTCACCATACACACATGCACACCATACACACATGCACACCATACACACACTCACACCATACACACATGCACACCATACACACACTCACCATACACACATGCACACCACACACACACACTCACCATATACACATGCACACACCATACACACATGCACACACACACTCACCATACACACATGCACACCATACACACACTCACCATACACACATGCACACCATACACACACTCACCATACACACATGCACACACACACTTACCATACACACATGCACGCACACACACACACACACACACACACTCACAAGTCTATCTGTTGTGATTAAACTTATGTTGTTATCTTCTCAGGAGATAATCAATCCCATGGGACCCCAGTGTGCCCCGGTACACACACACACAAACCACAGCTGTTGATTGGCCTAATTATACTCTAACCAATCTACCCCAAAATATTAGATCAAATGATTGGGGCCAGCAGAAGGCATGAGGGCCGGAGGGAATGGGGGTTGGGGGCTGGAGGTCATCGAGGTTGGGGGACAGCAGAGGGCATGGGGGTTTGGGGCCAGAGAGTATGAGGGTTGGGGTCCAGCAGAGGGCATGGGGGTTTGGGGCCAGAGAGCATGGGGGTTGGGATCCAGCAGAGGGCATGGGGGTTTGGGGCCAGAGAGCATGGGGGTTGGGATCCAGCATGGGGGTTTGGGTTGAAAGCGGTAATGAGGGTTGGCGGCCACTCAATCTGGACAGAGGAGTGTAAATACAATAAACCTACCACCTCCATAGTAACAATTAATGACTCGCCGTGGGGTTTGATCTTTCCAAGGAGTAAAAAGGACATGTAAACAAAATTGACAAATAAGAAAAATCCAAGCTTTTACCCTTCAGGGGGTTGGTGACATTTTGTCAGTGCTGTGTTTGCTCCACCTCTCTTGCAGAAGGCGGAAACACAACAGAGACAAGGCAGTGTTACTGTCAAGTGGTGATCTGGAGTCGCATTTCTTAAAATCCCCGTTTCCCTTAGGTCATTTTACACCGTTACACAGGACGGAACTCCAAGGCTCTGTTCTACTGGCTGAGAAACACAGAGAGAAAACATCCTGCTGGATTCAAGTTAGCTGCTAGGTAGGATACTACTGTGATTATTATTCCTGATAAAACAAAACAAACCACATACAGGAAACAAAACCATTAATAATTCAACAAAGACGCTCAACTAACAAGATGTTTAACTGACATACAAAACAACCTACCTACAGAGCTAACCACTTGAACTGATGGCCTCACAAAGCACCTCCCTCATTCCATTTGTTATCTGTCTAACCCTCAGTGCCAAAGAGACTGAATATAAACCGCTCCAAGAGAAACACCAACTGGATGTGCGGACACTACTCCTAAGCTGCTCCAATAGAAATCCCTGAAATATCTCTTGGTTTAAAACCTCTATGACTGTCACTTTCTGACCGTAGTTCCTTTGCTTTGTCTTTGTTTTAGTAGGGTCAGGGAGTGAGTTGGGGTGGGCAGTCTATGTTTGTTTTTTCTATGTTGGTTTTTGAGTTTGGCCTGGTATGGTTCTCAATCAGAGGCAGGAGTCGTTAGCTGTCTCTGATTGAGAATCATACTTAGGTAGCCTTTTTCCATCTGGGTTTCGTGGGTGTTTGTTTTCAGTCTTTGTGTGTCTGCACCAGACAGAACTGTTCAGGATGTTTCTTTGTTGTTTTGCTATTCAGTGTTCAGTTTTCATTAAATAAGATGAACACTTACCACGCCGCGCTTTGGTCCTCACCTTCTTCATACCGACGATCGTTACAATGACTGCACTGTATTCGTGCAGTGCTGTCTCTCTCACTGGGAGAGGAGAGGACGCAGACAGCAAGGCAGTGACACAAACAGACCAATCCAGTCTCAACAACTGCATTTTCCCTGCTCTCATCTTAGGGTTGGGGTGCTCAGAGTGCAGGTTCTTTCAAATAGGAAGCTATGTCGGCTGTCTCTCTCTTCTCTCGCAGTCTTGGCACTGAATCTCTCTCTCTCTCTCCATTTCTCCCTACCTCTCTCCCTCCCTCTCTCTCTATCCTTCTCCCTCCCTCTCTCTCTGCCTGTAGTGGTACAGTCAGTGCATCAGAGAAGAGCAGAGAGGAGCAGAGAAGCAATTCAATTCAATTTGTGTTGCAATCTGAGGCCTCTCAGACCTACTAAATCAATTACACACAATCCTTGTGCTGATACTTCTTTTCTCTTCTCCTCTCTCACCCACACAAACCTAGCCCACGGCCATGTCTCTCACCCACACAAACCTAGCCCACGGCCATGTCTCTCACCCAAGGCCATGTCTCTCACCCAAGGCCATGTCTCTCACCCACGGCCATGTCTCTCACCCACGGCCATGTCTCTCACCCACGGCCATGTCTCTCACCCACGGCCATGTCTCTCACCCACGGCCATGTCTCTCACCCACGGCCATGTCTCTCACCCACGGCCATGTCTCTCACCCACGGCCATGTCTCTCACCAACACAAACCTAGCACCCTGAACATGTCTATCACCAACACAATCCTAGCACCCTGAACATTTTTAATTTTAATTTTTTATTTTTACCTTTTACCCAGGCAAGTCAGTTAAGAACATGTTCTTATTTTCAATGACGGCCTGGGAACAGTGGGTTAACTGCCTGTTCAGGGGCAGAACGACAGATTTGTACCTTGTCAGTTCGGGGGTTTGAACTCGCAACCTTCCGGTTACTAGTCCAACGCTCTAACCACTAGGCTACGCTGCCGCCCCATGTTTCTCACTAACACAAACCTAGTCCCTGACCATGTCTCTCACCAACACACCTAGCCCCTGACCATGTCTCTCACCAACACAAACCCAGCCCCTGACCAACACAAACCCAGCCCCTGACCATGTCTCTCACCAACACAAACCCAGCCCCTGACCATGTCTCTCACCAACACAAACCCAGCCCCCGACCATGTCTCTATATGTGTCACAAATTACACCCTATTATTCCATATACAGTGTACTTCTTTTGTCCAGGGCCCATAGACATGGCCGGTGGTTAGGTTTGTGTGGGCGAGAGAAATAGCGGTCCTTCTGGAAGGTTATCCCATATCCACAAAGGAACTCTGACACTCTGTCAGATTGACCATCAGGTTCTTGGTCACCTCGCTGACCAAGGCTCCTCTCCCCCGGTTGCTCAGTTTGGCCGGGCGGCCAGCTACAGGAAGAATATTAGTGGTTCCAAACTTCTTCCACTTAAAAATGGAGGCTACTGTGCTCTTGGGGACCTTTGATGCTGCAGACATTTTTTAATAACCTTCCCCAGATTGCTGCCTCGACACAATCCTGTCTCGGAACTCTACGGACAATTCCCTCAACCTCATGGCTTGGTTTTTGCTCTGACATGCACTGTCGACTCTGGGACCTTATATAGACAGGTGGGTGCCTTTCCAAATCATGTCCAATCAATTTAATTTACAACAGGAGGACTCCAATCAAGTTGTAGAAACATCTCAAGGATGATCAATGGAAACAGGATGCACCGAAGCTCAATTTCCAGTCTCGTAGCAAAGGGTCTGAATACGTATGTAAATAAGTGTGTCTGTTATTTATTTTACATTTAAAAAATGTCTAAAAACCTGTTTTCGCTCTGTCATTATGGGGTATTGTGTGTAGATTGTTTAGAAGGAAACATTTTTTTTAAATCCATTTTAGATTAAGGCTGTATCATAAGAAATGTGGAAAAAGTCAAGGGGTCTGAATACTTTCTGAATGCATTGTATAGGGATTAGGATGTCATTTGGGACCCACAACTTCTCTGCCTCAGTTTATTGGGCAGATACACATTAAAAACAAACCATTAAAAACAAACCATAAAAAACAGTGTAACTGTAAAACCTGGCTTTAGATAGTTTATATAAAACACAGTCAAAAACACAGTCAAAGGTGAGAAATAATGAATGAAGGAAACAGAGAAAAGTTGGTGATTGGTTGGATGACTAACTTCATTTGAATACTAAAAAAATACACAACGTTAAGCTGACTATTACACAGTCAAGTTGGATCATTCTTTTGCAACCCCCACCCCAAAAAAAACACCCTAGAGCAGCAGCTGTACTGTTGCACAGAAACAATTAATAAAGGAAACAAAGACGGGTTGTGATTCAGTGGATGAGTCATTTCATTTGAATATCATTATACATTCAATTAAGCGGCCTAATTGACATTCAATTAAGCGGCCTAATTGACATTCAATTAAGCGGCCTAATTGACATTCAATTAAGCGGCCTAATTGACATTCAATTAAGCTGCCTACTTGACATTCAATTAAGCTGCCTACTTGACATTCAATTAAGCTGCCTACTTGACATTCAATTAAGCTGCCTACTTGACATTCAATTAAGCTGCCTATTACACATTCAATTAAACTGACTATTACACATTAAATTATGTGTACTATTTCAGAGTCAAGATGTTATTTTTTCAAACCAAACAACTTTCAGGAGGAACCACTGTAGAATAAAATATGTTTTTATTTGAAGTAGTTATTTATTAGAACCAGCATGGCTACTATAGCATTCCGCAGCGATACACCATCCCATCTGGTTTCTGCTTAGTATGACTATCATTAGTCTTTGTATAGGTAAATGACCCAACACACCTCCAGGTGTAAGATATATTTGACCAAGAAGGAGAAAGAAAGTGTTCACAATCACCTGACCTCAACCCAATTGAGATGGTTTGGGATGAGTTGGACTGCAGAGTGAAGGAAAAGCTGCCAACAAGTGCTCAGCATATGTGGGAACTCCTTCAAGACTGTTGGAAAAGCATTCCAGGTGAAGCTGGTTGAGAGAATGCCAAGAGTGTGTATCTCAACCCAATTGAGATGGTTTGGGATGAGTTGGACTGCAGAGTGAAGGAAAAGCTGCTAACAAATGCTCAGCATATGTGGGAACTCCTTCAAGACTGCTGGAAAAACATTCCAGGTGAAGCTGGTTGAGAGAATGCCAAGAGTGTGCAAAGCTATCATCAAGGCAATGGGTGGCTACTTTGACACATTTTTGCTTACCACATGATTCCATATGTTTTAATTCATAGTTTTGTTGATATTATTCTACAATGTAGAAAATAGTACAAATAAAGAAAAACCCTGAAATTAGTAGCTGTGTCCAAACGTTTGACTGGTACTGTACAAATTCATAAATATCTTCACATGGTGATGTTTCTATTAGTTAAAAAGACAAACAGTTTGTCCTTAACATTTGACGAAGGGCTTTCTTAAATTGACAGTGTGCTTGTAGTGCCCTGATTTCTATAGATAAATGATTCCAGTCAGTTGGGCCGTTGTATCTGAAAGATCTCATTTTACCATTGCTGCTGTTTTCAGAAGCAGTAGTGTAAGTTAATTTATACATTTAAAAAGAAAGTGGTTCCAATGCAGTTGTTTTCAGTTTGGGAGTGACAGTCAATTTAGTGATTCAGACATCGTTTAAAAATATATATATTATAAATGGCATCCATGAATGACTCTGCATAGATTGTTTTAAATGCCATCTAAATCGCAAAAGAAAGGTATTGGGGTGTTTTGATAGAGGATGCCATCATAGTCTAGGATAGGAAGCAATAGTTACTAAGGTCTTTCTAATCTATACAGCAAAAGAGTTCTTAGACCTGTATAGTAAACCCAAGCTTAATAGTTTAAAAATATATAATCAATATGCTTTCCAAAATATAATTCAGAATCTATCCTTAAACAGCTGGATGTGAAATCAACTGAAATAAAGGTGGAGCTGGTGGGTGGTTCAGTGTAGCTGCAACAGCTTCTGCCACAGATGCTATACAAGCAAGGCTTTGTGAAAATAAAAATATATATGAATGAATGAATGTCTCCCTGTAGTCTTGACTTGTATGGAGAAGTTAGTCTTTCTCTAGCGAGACAAACAAGAGAGACAACAGAACTACAGAGCCAGAGGGCTTTCGCACTGAAACAGTCAACCTCACTGTGTAATGCATCAGGGGTTGGAAGGAGAATAAACAACAAGATGAACGATGAGATCAACTAGCAAGACTAAAATACATCTGCAGTTACTTCACACACACACACACACATGTATAAACACAGGTGAGAGTACACACACACGCTTGCAGTGTTTGAAAAAGTGCCCAATTGTAATACTTGAGTAGAAGTATAGATACCTTTTAATAGAAAGTTACTCAAGTAAAAATGAAAGTCAGCCAGTTAAATACTACTTGAGTAAAAGTCTAATGTTTTATAACTAGTCAAGTTAGTTAAGAACAATTTCTTATTTACAATGACAGCCTAGAAGTAGTCAAAAATATAAATAGTAAAGTACAGATATCCCAAAAAAACTACTTAAGTACAGTGCCTTGCAAAAATATTAATCCCCCTTGGCACTTATCCTATTTTGTTGCTTTACAACCTTTAATATAAATAGATTTTTATTTGTATTTCAATAAAGTCCACCTGTGTGCAATCTAAGTGTCACATGATCTATCACATGATCTCATATACACCTGTTCTGAAAGGCCCTAGAGTCTGCAACACCATTAAGCAAGGGGCACCACCAAGCAAGCGGCACTATGAAGACCAAGGAGCTCTCCAAACAGCTCAAGGACAAAGTTGTGGAGAAGTACAGATCAGGGTTATTTATAACAACATATCTGAAACTTTGAACATCCCACGGAGCACCATTAACTCCATGATAAAAAATAGAAAGAATATGGCACCACAACAAACCTGCCAAGAGAGGGCCGCCCACCAAAACTCACCGACCAGGCAAGGAGGCATTAATCAGAGGCAACAAAGAGACCAAAGATAACCCTGGAGGAGTTGCAAAGCTCCACAAAGCTCCACAGTGGAGATTGGAGTATCTGTGCATCGGACCACTTTAAGCCGTACAATCCACAGAGCTGGGGTTTATGGAAGAGTGGCCAGAAAAAAATCCATTGCTCAAATAAATAAAAAATAGGTAAACACCTTTGGTGTTCGCCAAAGGGCATGTGGGAGACTCCCCAAACAACAGAGGAAGGTACTCTGGTCAGATGAGACTAAAATTGAGATTTTTGGCCATCGATGAAAATGCTATGTCTGAGGCAAACCCAACACCTCTCATCACCCCGAGAACAACATCCCCACAGTGAAGCATGGTGGTGGCAGCATCATGCGGTGTGTAACGGCTGTTGGTGGAAGAAGGTGAGGACCAAGGTGCATGGTACGTGTTCATCTTTTATTAGTTGAACTGAACACTGAATAGCAAAACAATAAAGAGAACAACCGAAACAGTTTTGTCTGGTGCAGACACAAAAACAGAAAGCAACTACCCACAAAAACCATGTGGGAACAAGCTACCCAAGTATGGTTCTCAGAGACTAGGACAGACAGCTGCCTCTGATTGAGAACCACACCCGGCCAAAACACAAAGAAATGCAAAGCAGAAAATGAACGTAGAATGCCCACCCCAGTAACACCCTGGCCCACCCTGGTAACACCCTGGCCTAACCAAAATAGAGAATAAAAGCCTCTCTATGGCCAGGGCGTGACACTGTGGGGATGTTTTTCCATCAGCAGGGAAACTGGTCATGATTGAAGGAATGATGGTTGGTGATAAATAAAGGGAAATTCTTGAAGGAAACCTGGTTCAGTCTTCCAGAGATTTGAGACTGGGACGGAGGTTCAACTTCCAGCAGGACAATGACCCTAAGCATACTGCTAAAGCAACACTCGAGTGGTTTAAGGGGAAACATTTAAATGTCTTTAGAATGGCCTTGTCAAAGCCCAGATGTGGTATGACTTAAAGATTGCTGTACACCAGCGGAATCCATCCAACTTGAGGGAGCTGGCCCAGTTTTGCCTTGAAGAATGGCCAAAAATCCCAGTGGATAGATGTGCCAAGCTTATAGAGACATTCCCCAAGAGACTTGCAGTTGTAATTGCTGTGAAAGGTGGCTCTACAAAGTATTGACTTTGGGGGGCGGAATAGTTATGCATGCTCAAGTTCTCTTTTTTTGACTTATTTCTAGTTTGTTTCACAATAATATTTTGTATCTTCAAAGAGGTAGGCATGTTGTGTAAATCAAGGTATACAAACTCACAAAAAATATATATTTTAATTCCAGGTAAGGCAACAAAATAGGAAAACGCAAAGGGGGTGAATACTTTCGCACGCCACTGAAGTACTTTAAAGTATTTTCACTTAAGTACTTTACACCACTGCGCGTATGCATAAACATGGGTGAGAGTACACACACACACACGTTTGCACACACACACACTGACACAAGCGGGGAGCTTACACTTGTCAGGAACACACACACATTCACAAATACACACATTTATCAAAGAGCCATCAAGCTGATATGACGTGTATATTGAGAATCCCATTACATACAGCATGAGTAGCAGCAACAGGTGTGGATGAATGCTGCATAATATAGATCAGAACACTCAGAGCTGCTTTGAGACTTTCTGTGTGAACTATTACAGCAGCCAAACCTCAGACCCTGACTGTGATAATATAAGCCTTTTATAACTAATTATCCTTATCAGTGATTGAACTGCTCTTTATATACTGTAGTCAGCAAGCCAGCCAGTCAGCCACTTAGCTAGCCAGTCAGTCAGCCATTTAGCCAGCCAGTCAGCCAGCCAGACAGCTATTTAGCCAGTCAGTCAGCCATTTAGCCAGTCAGTCAGCCATTTAGCCAGCCAGTCAGCCATTTAGCCAGCCAGAGAGCCAGCCAGTCAGTCAGCCATTTAGCCAGTCAGTCAGACAGCCTGCCAGCCAGTCAGTCAGAAGAGCTTTCTATTCAACTCCAGGTCTCTCTACCACTGATCTTGTAAACTTGTAAACATGCAACTGATGAACGGTCGTCAAGACACTAACAGCTTACAGACGGTAGGCAAATAAGGTCACAGTTATGAAAACTTAGGACACTAAAGAGGCCTTTCTACTGACTCTGAAAAACACCAAAAGAAAGATGCCCAGGGTCCCTGCCTGCTCACCTGTGTGAATGTGCTTAGGTATGCTGCAAGGAGGCATGAGGACTGCAGATGTGGCTAGGGCAATAAATGCAATGTACATACTGTGAGATGCCTAAGACAGCGCTACAGGGAGACAGGACGGACAGCTGAAAAAATGAGCGTTCCACCGAGGCCTGTACTCTGGAGCGGGATCGATTTGGAGGTGGAGGGTCTGTCATGGTCTGGGCGGTCTGGGGCGGTGTGTCACAGCATCATTGGACTGAGCTTGTTGTCATTGCAGGCAATCTCAACGCTGTGTGTTACAGGGAAGACATACTCCTCCTTCATGTGGTACCCTTCCTGCAGGCTCATCCTGACATGACCCTCCAGCATGACAATGCCACCAGCCATACTGCTCATTCTGTGCGTGATTTCCTGCAAGACAGGAATGTCAGTGTTCTGCCATGGCCAGCGAGGAGCCCGGATCTCAATTACATTGAGCACATCTGGGACCTGTTGGATCGGAGGGTGGGGGCTAGGGCCATTCACCCCAGAAATGTCTGGGAACTTGCAGGTGCCTTGGTGGAAGAGTGGGTAACATCTCACAGCAAGAACTGTCAAATCTGGTGCAGTCCATGAGGAGGAGATGCACTGCAGTACTTAATGCAGCTGGTGGCCACGCCAGATACTGACTGTTACTTTTGATTTTGACCCCCCCCCCTTTGTTCAGGAACACAATATTCCATTTCTGTTAGTCACATGTTGGGAACTTGTTCAGTTTATGTCTCAGTTGTTGAATCTTGTTATGTTCATGCAAATATTTACACATGTTAAATTTGCTGAGATTAAAAGCAGTTGACAGCGAGAGGACGTTTCTCTTTTTGCTGAGTTGATGTAATTTCAGATATTTATGATGGCAATTATTCTGCGCTCAGATATTTATGATGACAGTTATTCAGATATTGTCACACCCTGATCTGCTTCACCTGTCATTGTGTTCATCTCTACCCCCCTCCAAGTGTCACTGATCTTACCCATCATCCACAGTGTATTTATACCTGTGTTCTCTGTTTGTCTGTTGCCAGTTAGTTTATGTTTTTCCTGTTTTCTAGTTTTCCCAGTTTTGACCATTCTGCCTTAGTGACCTCTACCTGACCTGACCCTGAGCCTGCCTGCTGCTATTTACCTTTCAGAATCTGCTCTGGTTTACTGACCTCTGCCTGACCTGACCCTGAGCCTGCCTGCTGGTCTTTACCTTTCAGACTCTGCTCTGGATTACTGACCTCTGCCTGACCTGACCCTGAGCCTGCCTGCTGCTATTTACCTTTCAGAATCTGCTCTGGATTACTGACCTCTACCTGACCTGACCCTGAGCCTGCCTGCTGCTCTTTACCTTTCAGACTCTGCTCTGGATTACTGACCTCTGCCTGCCCTTAACCTGTCATTTTCCTGCCCCCCTGTTTTTGTAATAAACTTTTGTTACTTCGAAACTGTCTGTATCTGGCTCTTCACCTGAGCCTTGACAGATATTTATGATGGCATTTATTCTGAGTTCAGATATTTATGATGGCATTTATTCTGAGTTCAGATATTTATGACGGCATTTATTCTGAGTTCGGATATTTAGGATGGCAGTTATTCTGCCAATTTAGGAGTGTGTGGTGAAACGTCAATGACCAATTAATTGCACTTCTTGTAGAAGAATATGAGGGCGCTTGATAGTTTGGCATGTTTGGTTATTTTTTTATATGATTGATGTTGTACTAAACAGCCATATCAATTTCATCCAATTAATAGAAAGTTGTTATTCCTATTCATTTAAGTGTGTATGTGTGTGGGTGGGTGAATGTGTGTGGGTGTGTGGGTGCGTGTGGGTGGGTAGGTGTGGGTGGGCGGGTGGGTGTGGGGTGTGGGTGGGCGTGTGTATGTGTGTGGGTGGGTGAGTGTGTGTGGGTGTGGGTGGGTGGGTGGGTAGGTGTGGGTGGGCGGGTGGGTGTGGGTGGGCGTGTGTATGTGTGTGGGTGGGTGAATGTGTGTGGGTGTGTGGGTGGGTGTGGGTGGGTGGTGTGGGTGGGTGGGTGGGTGAGTGTGTGGGTGGGCGTGTGTGTGTGGGGTGGGTGAATGTGTGTGGGTGTGTGGGTGGGTGTGGGTGGGTAGGTGTGGGTGGGCGGGTGGGTGTGTGGGTGGGCGTGTGTATGTGTGTGGGTGGGTGAGTGTGTGTGGGTGTGGGTGGGTGTGTGTGTGGGTGTGTGTCGGTGTGTGGGTGTGCGTGTGGGTGTGTGTGTGGGTGGGTGTGTGTGGGTGTCGGTGGGTGTGGGTGTGCGTGTGCGTGTGTAAGCAGCTCCAAGGGAACAGACCATAAGCAGCATCAAAGCAAAGCCTCTGATCAATCTCTCTCCTTCAGGTCCGATGACATCATATTAATTTCTGATAGCTCTGTGAAAAACACATTAATTGGCGGCCTTGAGAAAACAGCAGGCTGTGTCCTTTAAGTTACAACGAGGAGTAGCCAACACAACATGGATGTGATGGCCTCTGTCAGAGAGAGAGAGAGGTGTGGATAGAGAGAGAAAAAAGGAGGGAGGGAGGGAGATAGAGAGAGAATGTAGGGAGATAGAGAGAGAAAAAGATAGAGAGGAGAGGAGGAGGGAGATTCAGAGAGATAGAGATGTAGGGAGATAGAGAGAGAGAGAAAAAGGAGGGAGATAGAGAGAGAGAGAATGTAGAGAGATAGAGAGTGAGAGAGAGAAAAAGGAGGGAGGTAGATTCAGAGAGAGAAAAAGGAGGGAGGTAGAGAGTGAGAGAGAGAAAAAGGAGGGAGGTAGAGAGTGAGAGAGAGAAAAAGGAGGGAGGTAGAGAGAGAGAGAGAAAAAGGAGGGAGATTCAGAGAGAGAGATAGAGAGGAAGGAAGGAGATAGAGAATGAGAAATAATGAGAGAAAGGAGGGAGATAGAGAGTGAGAGCGATAGAGAAAGAAAGGAGATAAAGACCAAGGGAGATAGAGAGAGAAAAGCGGGAGATAGAGAGTTAGAGAGATAGAAAGAGAAAGGAGGGAGATAGAGAGCAAGGGAGATAGAGTACAAAACTGCTCCAGTAGCACCAATCACCAGACTTCACATTAGCAGTAGAACCATTGTATCAGATCTGAGTGTCATCTTCAGATGGACTCAAAGAGACACGAATAAACATGTTAACAGGCTTTGTTTAATCATCTGTTTATGTTCCACTTCCCTGACCTCTTAATGGAAATTGACGACTGAAACCAATACAGGAACAGTCGAATTAGGGTACAGTAGCTCATACTTTTACAATGAACCTGGTAAATTCTATCGGTTTGACCGCTCAATTGTCCTTCCAAGAACCCCACCCCGATCCAATCCACAACATTATCGTGCGGCACAGTGATCGTCACTGGTTGGGGGAAAGACTCGGCTACATGTAGGCTATTCATCCTCTACATTTCACTGCGGGCACCAAAGCATTGATCAAAGGAACTTCTACCCCCGCGCCAACAAACTCGATATCAACTGTGGCACGAGACCGTTTTATTCACAGGATGGAAACGTTGCGCATTAAGAGCTTGGGGATGAGGATTTAAGCACCCACCCCAAGTAGCCCCTACCCTTTTAACATAATATTAGGAAAATCGATTCAAAGTTAGACATGACATTTCCACATTAACCACAACACAGAAAGCAGGTTTCTATAGCCAACCGCTGTCATCCTTGCGCATCAGAAAAGCAAACTAGAGGCTTTTTGATTAAATGTCAGACCGTGACAATACTCATTGAATAACCCATCTAACTGTAAATTGGCAATGAATTGCATCATTACAATGAAATATAGCCTATCAACTCTCCTGAACGCGGAACTGCAGTGCCCTGCCCCATATTTTCCAAAGCGCAATGGACCTATCCAAAGTCTGTGAGAGAGACAGTGTAATCAGCTGGCTCAGTGAGCTTACCTGCATGACACTGTGATCTCCACTTTGGTTGCCGGGATCTTTCCCGCAATGGGATCGAAGTCACACACCGCAGCCATGCTATCAAGCTTGTCCATTACGTCTCCCTCCATGCGCGCGGGAGACCCGGGACAACTCCCCTGTTCACTCAGCCTGACCGGGTGCAAGTCTCTCTCTCGAGCGTTTCACCAATTCTCACGCGGTCCCTAAGCCAGGCGCGAGTCCGCAGCGAGCTTTCCACTGAGAACAGAGGGACCAACCGTCAGTAGATGAGAACAGGAGATCCGAAGTTCAGCCAAATCTGTGAAGTGCTTTCCATTCAATATATACACCACTATACAGAAAACTCGTATCTAATGGAAACGCGAAGTAACTGTAGGCCAATTGATTTATAATGGTGCAGTTCAAACGAAGTCACAGTGTGCTCTTCTCTCTCTGTCTTCAGGCAGAGTAAGTGATATCTACTGGCGAGCGTTTGAAAAAGTAAAATCTCACAACGAACAACTCCACCCCTTTCTGCATTCTTTCACATTGGCTACTGCCTGAAGGCAAGTGCGACTGGCTGACTGACAAACTAACTGAATGACTGAATAACTGACTGACTGCCACACAGTGCGGAATCACTCTATTGATTAAGGACAAGGATCATTATAACGCTCCAAATTATTTATCGTGGCTATTAACATCAACAGCTAACTATCCGGCACAAATGAATGAATTAGCCCTTTAATAATTAGACCATCTTAAAAGTGATATTAGTATTCGAACTGTGTAGACTAAAAGTCACTTTTTACCCAATAATTTTAAACGGTAGTGAACAAAGATATTATCTATTTCCCTAAATGTATTAAATAGATTTACAATCAACATAAATCAATTAGTCCAAGTCCGACAAGGCTAATGCTAAGATTAACAAATTGACGTAGAACAGTGATTGAATGCATTATTGAATGTGCTGTGCATATTTTCTACAAGATACATAGCCTATTCTTAATCAACGTTAAATCAATCCTGCCCTGCTTGTACATCAGCTGATGTCAGCTGATGTCTCAAAGTGCTGTACAGAAACCCAGCCTAAAATCACAAACAGCAAGCAATGCAGGTGTTGAAGCACGTTGGCTAGGAAAAACAACCTAGAAAGGCCAAAACCTAGGAAGAAACCTAGAGAGGAACCAGGCTATGAGGGGTAGCCAGTCATCTTCTGGCTGTGCTGGGTGGAGATTATAACAGAACATGGCCAAGATGTTCAAATGTTCATAAATGACCAGCATGGTGAAATAATAGTGTCGGGACAGGTAGCACGTCCGGTGAACACTTCAGGATTCCATAGCCGCAGGCAGAACAGTAGAAACTGAAGCAGCAGCATGGCCAGGTGGACTGGGGACAGCAAGGAGTCATCATGCCAGGTAGTCCTGAGGCATGGTCCTAAGGCTCAGGTCCTCCGACATCAGATAAGACAGGAGAAGTACTCCAGATATAACAAACTTATCCTAGCCGCCTGACACATAAACTACTGCAGCACAAATACTGCAGGCTGAGACAGGAGGGGTCAGGAGACACTGTGGCCTCATCCGATGATACCCCTCGGACAGAGCCAAACAGGAAGCATATAACCCTACCCACTTTGCCAAAGCACAGCCCCCACACCACTAGAGGGATATCTTCAACCACCAACTTACCATCCTGAGACAAGGCCGAGTATAGCCCACAAAGATCTCCGCCACGGCACAACCCAAGAGAGGAAGCCAACCCAGACAGGAAGATCACATCAGTGACTCAACCCACTCAAGTGACGCACCTCTCCTAGGGACGGCATGAAAGAGCACCAATCATCCAGTGACTCAGCCCCTGTAATAGGGTTAGAGGCAGAGAATCCCAGTGAAAAGAGGGGAACCGGCCAGGCAGAGACAGCAAGGGCGGTTCGTTGCTCCAGAGCCTTTCCATTCACCTTCACCAGATTACACTCAATCATATGACCCACTGAAGAGATGAGTCTTCAGTAAAGACTTAAAGGTTGAGACCGAGTTTTTCGTCTCTCATATGGGTAGGCAGACCATTCCATAAAAATGGAGCTCTATAGGAGAAAGCCCTGCCTCCAGCTGTTTGCTTAGAAATTCTAGGGACAATTAGGAGGCCTGCGTATTGTGACCGTAGCGTACGTGTAGGTGTGTACGGCAGGACCAAATCAGAGAGATAGGTAGGAGCAAGCCCATGTAATGCTTTGCAGGTTAGCAGTAAAACCTTGAAATCAGCCCTTGACTTGACAGGAAGCCAGTGTAGGGAGGCTAGCACGAGGGTAATATGATCCATTTTTTGGTTCTAGTCAGGATTCTAGCAGCCATATTTAGCACAAACTGAAGTTTATTTAGTGCTTTATCCGGGTAGCCGGAAAGTAGAGCATTGCAGTAGTCTAACCTAGAAGTAACAAAAGCATTTTTCTGCATCATTTTTGGACAGAAAGTTTCTGATTTTTGCAATGGAAAAAAGCTGTCCTTGAAATAGTCTTGATGTTCATCAAAAGAGATATCAGGGTCCAGAGTAACGCCAAGGTCCTTCACAGTTTTATTTGAGACGACTGTACAACCATTAGGATTCATTGTCGGATTCAACAGAATATCTCTTTGTTTCTTGGGACCTAGAACAAGCATCTCTGTTTTGTCCGAGTTTAAAAGTATGAAGTTTGCAGCCATCCACTTCCTTATGTCTGAAACACATGCTTCTCGTGAGGGAAATTTTGGGGCTTCACCATGTTTCATTGAAATGTACAGCTGTGTGTCACCCACATAGCAGTGAAAGTTAACATTATGTTTTTGAATGACATCCCCAAGAGGTAAAATATATAGTGAAAACAATAGTGGTCCTAAAACGGAACCTTGAGGAACACCGATTCACAGAGACAAACTGCTATCTTTCCGACAGATTAGATCTGTCAATTTGGGTTTCCAATCTCTCCAAAATAATGTGGTGATCGATGGTATCAAAAGCAGCACTAAGGTCTAGGAGCACGAGGACAGATGCAGAGCCTCGGTCTGATGTCATTAAAAGGTAATTTACCACCTTCACAAGTGCAGTCTCAGTGCTATGATGGGGTCTAAAACGAGACTGAAACATTTTGTATACATTGTTTGTCTTCAGGAAGGCAGTGACTTGCTGCGCAACAGCATTTTCAAAAAAAATTGAGAGGAATGGAAGATTCGATATAGGCAGATAGTTTTTTATATTTTCTGGGTCAAGGTTTGGCTTTTTCAAGAGAGGCTTTATTACTGACACTTTTAGTGAGTTTGGTACACATCTGGTGGATAGACAGCCGTTTATTATGTTCAACATAGGAGGGCCAAGCACAGGAAGCAGCTCATTCAGTAGTTTAGTTGGAATAGGGTCCAGTATGCAGCTTGAAGGTTTAGAGGCCATGATTATTTTCATCATTGTGTCAGGAGATATAGTACTAAAACACTTGAGTGTCTCTCTTGATCCTAGGTCCTGGCAAAGTTGTGCAGCAGACTCAGGACAACTGAGCTTTGAAGGAATATGCAGATTTAAAGAGGAGTCTGTAATTTGCTTTCTAATAATCATGATCTTTTCCTCAAAGAAGTTCATTAATTTATGACTGCTGAAGTGAAAGCCATCCTCACTTGGGGAATGCTGCTTTTTAGTTAGCTTTGCAACAATATCAAAAAGGAATTTCGGATTGTTCTTACTTTCCTCAATTAAGTTGGAAAAATAGGATGATCGAGCAGCAGTAAGGGCTCTTCGATACTGCACGGTACTGTCTTTCCAAGCTAGTCGGAAGATTTCCAGTTTGGTGTGGCGCCATTTCCGTTCCAATTTTCTGGAAGCTTGCTTCAGAGCTCGGGTATTTTCTGTATACCATGGAGCTAGTTTCTTATGAGAAATGTTTTTATTTTTTAGGGGTGCAACTGCATCTAGGGTATTGCACAAGGTTAAATTGAGTTCCTCAGTTAGGTGGTTAACTGATTTTTGTCCTCTGACGTCCTTGGGTAGGCAGAGGGAGTCAGGAAGAGCATCAAGCAATCTTTGTGTTGTCTGTGAATTTATAGCACAACTTTTCATGGTCCTTGGTTGGGGTCTGAGCAGATTATTTGTTGCAATTGAAAACGTAATAAAATGGTGGTCCGATAGTCCAGGATTATGAGGAAAAACATTAAGATCCACAACATTTATTCCATGGGACAAAACTAGGTCCAGAGTATGACTGTGACAGTGAGTAGGTCCAGAGACATGTTGGACAAAACCCAATGAGTTGATGATGGCTCCGAAAGCCTTTTGGAGTGGGCCTGTGGACTTTTCCATGTGAAAATTAAAGTCACCAAAAATTAGAATATCGCTCTTGCCGCTGGTGATTCTCTGATCCACCTCTATGCAGAACACACCTGTAAACATCTGGTCCTTCTTTGGACACTTTGTTAACTAACCTCCAAACGAGCTTGAACGCTCCTTGCGTGGCCTCCAACTGCTCTTAAATGCAAGTAAAACTAAATTCATGCCCTTCAACCGATCGCTGCCCACACCCGCCCGCCCGCCTGACTAGCATCACCACTCTGGACGGTTCTGACTTAGAATATGTGGACACCTACAAATACCTAGGTGTCTGGTTAGACTGTAATCTCCAATCCAAAAATAAATCTAGAATTGGGTTCCTATTTCACAACAAATCCTCCTTCACTCATGCTGCCAAACATACCCTCGTAAAACTGAATATCCTACCGATCCTTGACTTTGGCGATGTCATCTACAAAATAGCCTCCAACACTCTACTCAGCAAATTGGATGCAGTCTATCAAAGTACCATCCGATTTGTCACCAAAGCCCCATATACTACCCACCACTGTGACCTGTATGCTCTCGTTGGCTGATCCTCGCTACATATCCGTCGCCAAACACGCTGGTTCCAGGTCATCTATAAGTCTTTGCTAGGTAAAGCCCAGTCTTGTCTGAGCTCACTGGTCACCATAGCAACACCCACCCATAGCATGCGCTCCAGCTGGTATATTTCACTGGTGATCCCAAAAGCCAACACCTCCTTTGGCCGCCTTTCCTTCCAGCTATCTGCTGCCAATGACTGGAATGAATTGCAAAAGTCACTGAAGCTAGAGACTTATATCTCCCTCACTAACTAAAAGCATCGGCTATCAGAGCAGCTTACCAATCACTGCACCTGTACACAGCCCATCTGTAAATTGCCCACCAACTACCTCATCCCCATATTGTAATCTTTGTTTTGCTCTTTTGCACACAACCTAAAGCTACATAACCTTCACATAGCTTTTCCTCAATAATGAGACTGCTAACTATGTATGCAGCCTAAGCTTTCCCATTTGTTGGTGAATTAGCTAATGTATTAGTGTGTGTATATATTAAGTGTGCGTGTGTGTATTATACAGGAGGGTGGTGGAACCTTAATTGGGGAGGACGGAATTGTGGTGATCGCTGGAGCGGAATCAGTGGTTTCCATGTGTTTGATGCCATTCCATTTCCTCTTTTCTAGACATTATTATGAGCCGTCCTCCCATCACCAGCCTCCTGTGTTGTATTACATGTGTGTGTGTGTTCGTGGGTGAGTTTGTGTGTGTGTGTGTGTGTGTGTGTGTGTGTGTGTGTGTGTGTGTGTGTGTGTGTGTGTGTGTGTGTGTGTGTGTGTGTGTGTGTGTTCGTGGGTGAGTTTGTGTGTGTGTGTGTGTGTGTGTGTGTGTGTGTGTGTGTGTGTGTGTGTGTGTGTGTGTGTGTGTGTGTGTGTGTGTGTGTGTGTGTGTGTGTGTGTGTGTGTGTGTGTGCCCATCAGTCATGACCTTCAGACAAGTAGCAGTCTCCAGGGAGTGGAGGCGATCAAGCAGGGAGAAATTGTTTCCGATCTCACAGGAGAGAGAAAAGTGAAGGGAGGAGAGAGAGGCCTCTCCCTCTGCCTCATTAAGGCACAAAGCCCCCCTAGGAAATGATCCTGCTCAAAAACTGTATCATCTGGAGACATAGCCACACACATAAAGTATACATTAAAGTACGTCTATGGATGAAAGCATTAATGCAGTAAGCACACACACACATCTCTGACGTCCACAGGCTATCTAACCATCGGGCCCAGGCCTCAGTGGGTGGTAGGCAGGGTAAGGTTGGTCAGCAGACCCACACACACACACACACACACACACACACACACACACACACACACACACACACACACACACACACACACACACACACACACACACACACACACACACACACACACACACACACACACACACACACACACACACACACTGAATCAACTATAATAGAACCCTCCCTTAGTTCCCATCCCATGCAAGGCTTTCGTCTCTCCCTCCCCCCTCTCTTTCCCCTCTTTCCTCTCTTTCTCCTCTCTCTCTTCTCTCCCTTCCACCTCTCTACTCTCTCTCTTCTCTCCCTCCCCCTCTCCTTTCTCTTCTCTCCCTCCCCCTCTCTCTTCCCCTCTCTCCCCTATCTCCTCTCCTTCCCCTCTCTCTTCTCTCCCTCCCCGCTCTCTCTTTCCCCTCTCTCCACTCTCTCCTCTCTTTCTCCTCTCTTTCTCCTCTTTCTCCCCTCCCCCTCTCTCTTTCCCTCCTCTCCTCTCTCATCCCCTCCTCACTCCTCTCAACTCTCCCATCCCCTCTCTCTCCCCTCTCTCTCCCATCTCTCTCCCCTCTCTCTCCCCTCTCAGCCCCCACAGCTCAGCTTTGACCAGCTAGTAATTACAGGTAACACACACAGGCACGGCAGGGTGTATGTGTATGTGCATGTGTGTTTGTGTGTGCATGTGTGAGAACATACACTCCGGATTCTGACAAGGCCCCATGCTGAGGGGGAGGGAGAGGATGCAGTCTCTGTGTTTCTCTGACTGACTGATTCACTGACTGACTCACCAACTGATTGACTGGCTGAATGACTGATTGACTGATTGACTGACTGATTCACTGACTGACTAACCAACTGATTGACTGGCTGACTGACTGACTGATTCACTGACTGACTAACCAACTGGCTGACTGACCGAATGACTGATTGACTGGCTGAATGACTGATTGACTGACTGACTGATTCACTGACTGACTAACCAGCTGATTGACTGGCTGACTGACTGAATGATTGAATGACTGATTGACTGGCTGACTGACCGAATGACTGATTGACTGGCTGAATGACTGATTGACTGACTGACTGACTGACCGAATGACTGATTGACTGGCTGAATGACTGATTGACTGGCTGACTGACCAAATGACTGATTGACTGGCTGAATGACTGATTGACTGACTGACTGAATGACTGATTCACTGACTGACTAACCAACTGATTGACTGGCTGACTGACTGACTGATTCACTGACTGACTTACCAACTGATTGACTGGCTGACTGACTGAATGATTGAATGACTAATTGACTGACTGATTCACTGACGGACTTACCAACTGATTGACTGGCTGAATGACTGATTGACTGACTGATTCACTGACTGATTCACTGACTGATTCACTGACTGACTAACCAACTGATTGACTGGCTGACTGACTGAATGACTGATTGACTGGCTGACTGACTGAATGATTGAATGACTGATTGACTGACTAACCAACTGATTGACTGGCTGACTGACTGAATGACTGATTGACTGGCTGACTGACTGAATGATTGAATGACTAATTGACTGACTGACTAACCAACTGATTGACTGGCTGACTGACTGACTGATTGACTGACTGACTGAATGAATGACTGATTGACTGGCTGGCTGACTGAATGATTGAATGACTGATTGACTGAATGACTGATTGACTGGCTGACACTGACTGAATGACTGAATGACTGATTGACTGATTGACTGAATGACTGATTGACTGACTGACTAACTAACTGATTGACTGGCTGACTGACTGAATGACTGAATGACTGATTGACTGACTGATTGCCTGGATGAGTGACTTATTGACTGACTGATTGATTGAGACACTTGTCTCACTCCGCTGATGGCGCAGTAGAAATGTAAAGGTAATTTCTGATAAGACGACATATTACAGAGTTTACCTTGAATGCAGTCTCCAATAACGCAGGAACATTTCCTTTAAATGTCATTCACGCTGTAACATTAAACTTCTACGATACGGATTGAATAGAGCCCTAAAGCTACCTGTCACCATGAACCCCATACACTGAATGATGCAACGCTGCAAACAGACAGAACTAATACAACCAAAGGAATTATTTTACAGCTCAATGGGCAGCAGACACCTTATCCCAGCCATTGACTAAACCTGAAGAGAGGTACATCGACAGTGATGGAGACAAAGACATTCTGCCGTTGGCCATCCTGCAACTCTTCTGTTCAGAAACTAACAACAGGTAACCAATGTTCTTTTCAATTTCATGAAATAAATGAGTGGTCCTGTGTTGTGTGAACTAGAAACTTCTTTGACATTCTCTCTCTCTCTCTCTCTCTCTCTCTCTCTCTCTCTCTCTCTCTCTCTCTCTCTCTCTCTCTCTCTCTCTCTCTCTCTCTCTCTCTCTCTCTCTCTCTCTCTCTCTCTCTCTCTCTCTCTCTCTCTCTCTCTCTCTCTCTCTCTCTCTCAGCTCCTAATTCCCTGGTATAGAAGACAGAGACACCTCCGTAACCATTTGTCTGAGTTTTTGTATCTCTGGGGTTTTTGTATCCCTCCAGCATGGTGCTGTAGTCTCACAGGTATATTGTAAGTATTGGTGAACGGGGAGTCTAGTATCACAGGACCTAGACTAATTTAGTTTCTTAATAATCTTCTTATGTCAATACAGACAGACAGGCTGTTGAGCAGATAGACCGACAGACAGGCGGGTAGGCAGACAAACAGACAGTGAGACAGACAGAATGACAGAGACAGTGTGACAGACACTGACTGACTGACTGATTAACTGAGACACAGTAGGTTGTCTCTCTCCAGGCAGGCAGGCAGGCAGGCACACAATGAGACAGGCAGACAATGAGACAGGCAGACAATGAGACAGGCAGACAATGAGACAGGCAGACAATGAGACAGGCAGACAGGCAGACAGACGGACGGGCGGACGGACACCAAAGCCCTGCTGCAAGCTCAACATACCTCAACCAATCATGCAGCTCCATGACTAGCAGCAGCAATAGACAGTATAGACTAATAATCTTCATTCATCTTCCAGATGACATCAGGAAGCGATAGGAAACGATTGGCCATGACCAGATGGTCCACCAAACAGGCTGAGCAGCCGGCAGAAACACCAGGGAGCCTTAGAGGTCTGACCTTATCAGTGTCTCTCAGAGAGGAATGCCATCTATCGGTTACGTTGATTGAGCAGTGGAATGTCTGGGGATTTTTCCAGTAGACTGTGCCGCTGACTGTCACATGCTGTCTATCACGCTGTTTGTCTCTCTACATCTCTCTCCTTCTTTTTCTCTGTGTTTACATGCTGCTTTACTCATCTCATATGTACAGTACCAGTCAAAAGTTTGGACAAAGCTACTCATTCAAGGGTTTTTCTTCATTTAAAAAAAACATCCACATTGTAGAATAGTAGTGAAGACATCAATCCATGAAACAACACATATGGAATCATGCAGTAACTGAAAACGTGTTACATTAAACAAATCAAAATATGTTTTACATTTGAGATTCTTCAAAGTAGCCACACTTTGCCTTGAAGCTCAACCAGCTTCATGGGGTAGTCACCTGGAAATCATTTAATTTAACAGGTGTGGCTTAGCCATTAGCCGTTCAAAATTAATTTGTGGTATTTCTTTACTTCTTAATGCTTTTGAGCCAATCAGTTGTGTTGTGACAAGGTAGGGGTGGTATACAGAAGATGGCCCTATTTGGTAAAAGACCAAGTCCATATTATGGCAAGAACAGCTAAAATAAGCAAAGAGAAACGACAGTCCATTATTACTTTAAGACATGAAGGTCAGTCAATCCGGAAAATTTCAGTAGCAAAAAACAAGCTCTATGATGAAACTGGCTCTCATGAGGACGGCCACGGGAAAGGAAGACACAGAACTACCTCTGCTGCAGAGGATACATTCATTAGAGTTAACTGGCTCTCATGAGGACGGCCACGGGAAAGGAAGACTCAGAGATACCTATGCTGCAAAGGATACGGAAACTGGAAGGACCGCCACAGGAAAGGAAGACTCAGAGATACCTATGCTGCAAAGGATAAGTTCATTAGAGTTAACTGGCTCTCATGAGGACCGCCACAGGAAAGGAAGACTCAGAGATACCTATGCTGCAAAGGATAAGTTCATTAGAGTTAAGTGCAGCTCAGAAATTGCAGCCAAAATAAACGCTTCACAGAGTTCAAGTAACAAACACATCTCAACATCAACTGTTCAGAGAAGACTGCATTAAACAGAACTTCATGGTCAAATTTCTGCAAAGAAACCATTACTAAGGGACACCAATAATAAGAAGAGACTTGCTTGGGCCAAGAAACATGAACAATGGACATTAAACCGGTGTAAGTCTGTCCATTGGTCTGATGAGTCCAAATGTGAGATTTTTGGTTCCAACTGCCATGTCTTTGTGAGATGCAGAGTAGGTGAACGGATGATCTCCGCATGTGTGGTTCCAACCGTGAAGCGTGGATGAGGTGTGGCGGTGTGGGGGTGATTTTCTGGTGATACTGTTAAGGATTTATTTATTCAAGGCAAACTTAGTCAGCATGGTTACCACAGCATTCTGTAGAGATACGCCATTCCATCTGGTTTACGCTTAGTATGACTATCATTTGTTTTTCAACAGGACAATGACCCAACACACCTCCAGGCTGTGTAATGGCTATATGACCAAGAAGGAGAGTGATGGAGTGCTGCATCAGATGACCTGGCCTCCAACAATCGCCCGACCTAAACCCAATTGAAATGGTTAGGGATTGGAGTTGGACCGCAGAGTGAAGGAAAAGCAGCCAATAAGTGCTCAGCATATGTCGGGAACTCCTTCAAGACTGTTGGAAAAGCATTCCAGGTGAAGCTGGTTGAGAGAATGCCAAGAGTGTGCAGGGCTGTCATCAAGACAAAAGGTGGCTACTTCAAAGGTTCTCAAATCGAAAATATATTTTGATTTGTTTAACACTTTTTTGGTAACTACGTGATTCCATATGTGTTATTTCATAGTTTTGGTGTCTTCACTATTATTCTCTCTCTCTCTCTCTCTCTCTCTCTCTCTCTCTCTCTCTCTCTCTCTCTCTCTCTCTCTCTCTCTCTCTCTCTCTCTCTCTCTCTCTCTCTCTCTCTCTCTCTCTCTCTCTCTCTCTCTCTCTCTCGGAATGTCACTTTAACAGCATAGCATAGCCAGTCCCCCTAGTTTCATGAAGGCTACAGCAGGCCCCTTGCATAGATCACTGTAATAGAGGACTGACACTTCCATGTCCTTCAATTCATTAATATTCTATATGGAACACATTCTATTCCATATCGAAATTACAGGGGCTTGGAGAGCTGTGGGCCTTTTATCTGAAGGTTGTCAATTTGAAACCTATCTTGAGTTTTTAGCTCTGCTGGTAATATTGTTGTCTATGACAAAGCACATAGATTGGATCCTTTTTGTGATTTTCAATGCTTATTTGAGCATATTTACACACCTCTCATGCTGAAAGAGAACACCCCTCATGCTGAAAGAGAACCCCCTCTCATGCTGAAAGAGAACACCCCTCATGCTGAAAGAGAAACTCCCCTCATGCTGAAAGAAAACACCCCTCATGCTGAAAGAGAACCCCCCATGCTGAAAGAAAACCCTCATGCTGAAAGAGAAACGCCCCCTCATAATGAAAGAGAACCCCCCTCATCCTGAAAAGACCCCCCTGAAAGAGAAACCCCTCATGCTGAAAGAGATCCCCCCTCATGCTGAAAGAGAACCCCCTCATGCTGAAAGAAAAATCCCCCTCATGCTGAAAGAGAACCCCTCATGCTGAAAGAGAAATGCCCCTCAAAAGAGAGAAAACCCTCAAAAGCTGAAAGAGAAACCCCCTCATGCTGAAAGAGAAACCCCCATACTCATGCTGAAAGAGGAACCCCCATGCTGAAGGAGAAATCCCCCTCATGCTGAGAGAGAAACACCCTCATGCTGAAAGAGAAACCCCCTCATTCTGAAAGAGAATCCCCCTCATGCTGAAAGAGAAATCCCCCACATGCTGAAAGAGAAACCCCCCTCATGCTGAAAGAGAATATCCCCTCAAGCTGAAAGAGAAACACCCCTCATGCTGAAAGAGAAACCCCCTCATGCTGAAAGAGAATCCCCCTCATGCTGAAAGAGAGCACCCCTCAAGCTGAAAGAGAAACTCCCCTCATGCTGAAAGAGAACCCCCTGAAAGAGAAACATGCTGAAAGAGAAACCCCCTCATGCTGAAAGAGAAACCCCCCCTCATGCTGAAAGAGAAACCACCTCATGCTGAAAGAGAAACCCCCTCAAGCTGAAAGAGAAACCCCCTCATGCTGAAAGAGAAACCACACTCATGCTGAAAGAGAAACCCCCTCATGCTGAAAGAGAAATCCCCTCATAATGAAAGAGAACCCCCCACATGCTGAAAGAGAAACCCCCTCATGCTGAAAGAGAAACCCCCTCAAACTGAAAGAGAACAGAAAGACAATGCCCCCTCATGCTGAAAGAGAAACCCCTCATGCTGAAAGAGAAACCCCCCATCATTCTGAAAGAGAAACCACCTGAAAGAGAAACCTCATGTTGAAAGAGAAACCCCTCATGCCCCCTCATGCTGAAAGAGAAATGCCCCCTCATGCTGAAAGAGAACCCCCTCATGCTGAAAGAGAAACCCCCTCAATCTGAAAGAGAAACCCCCTCATACTGAGAGAGAAACCCCACTCACGCTGAAAGAGAAACCCCCTCATAGCTGAAGGAGAAATACCTCTCATGCTGAAAGAGAAACCCCCTCTGAAAGCTGAAAGAGAAACCCCCTCATGCTGAAAGAGAAACCCCTTCGTGCTGAAGGAGAAACCAACCCCTCATGCTGAAGAGAGAAAGAGACCCTCATCATGCTGAAGGAGAACCCCTCATGCTGAAAGAGAACCCCCTCATGCTGAAAGAGAAATCCCCCTCATGCTGAAAGAGAAACCCCTCTCATGCTGAAAGAGCAACCCCCCTCATGCTGAAAGAGAAACACCCCTCATGCTGAAAGAGAAAACCCCTTCAAGCTGAAAGAGAAACCCTCTCATGCTGAAAGGGTAATCCCCCTCATGCTGAAAGAGAAACTTCCCTCATGCTGAAAGAGAAACTCCCCTCATGCTGAAAGAAAACCCCCCTCATGCTGAAAGAGAACCGCCCTAAAGCTGAAAGAGAAACCCAACCCTCATGCTGAAAGAACCCCCCCTCATGCTGAAAGAGAAACCCCTCTCATGCTGAAAGAGAAACCCCCTCAAGCTGAAAGAGAGACCCCCTCATGCTGAAAGAGAAACCCTCACTCATTCTGCTGAAAGGGAAACTCCCCTCATGCTGAAAGAGAAATCCCCCTCATGCTGAAAGAGAAACTTCCCTCATGCTGAAAGAGAAACTCCCCTCATGCTGAAAGAGAAACCCCCTCATGCTGAAAGAGAAACCCCCCACATGCTAAAAGAGAATCCCCTCATGCTGAAAGAGAAATCCCCCTCATGCTGAAAGAGAACCCCCTCTTGCTGAAAGAGAAATGCCCCTCGTGCTGAAAGAGAAAACCCTCAAGCTGAAAGAGACACCCCCAAATGCTGAAAGAGAAACCCCCTTCGTGCTGAAGGAGAACCCCCTCATGCTGAAAGAGAAATCTCCCTCATGCTGAAAGAGAACCCCTAATGCTGAAACAGAACCCCCCTCATGCTGACAGAAAACCCCCTCATGCTGAAAGAGAACCCCCTCAAGCTGAAAGAGAAACCCCCTCATGCTGAAAGAGAAACCCTCCATCATTCTGAAATAGAAACCACCCCTCATGCTGAAAGAGACACCCCCTCATGCTGAAAGAGAAACGCCCCCTCATGCTGAAAGAGAAACCCCCTCACCTCATGCTGAAAGAGAAACCCCCCATCACCCCTCATGCTGAAAGAGAACCCCTCAAGAAAGAAACCCCCTCATGCTGAAAGAGAAACCCTCCATCATTCTGAAATAGAAACCACCCCTCATGCTGAAAGAGACACCCCCTCACACTGAAAGAGAAACGCCCCCTTAAGCTGAAAGAAAAATCCCCCTCATAATGAAAGAGAACCCCCAAATGCTGAAAGAGAAACCCCCTTCGTGCTGAAGGAGAAACCCCCTCAAGCTGAAAGAGTCATCCCCCTCGTGCTGAAAGAGAAACCCCCTCAAGCTGAAAGAGAGACCCCCTCATACTGTGAGAGAAACCACACTCACGCTGAAAGAGAAACTCCCCTCATGCTGAAGGAGAAATACCCCTCATGCTGAAAGAGAATCCCCCAAATGCTGAAAGAGAACCCCCCTAGGTGCTGAAGGAGAACCCCCTCAAGCTGAATGAGAAACGCCCCTCATGCTGAAAGAGAAATCCCCCTCATGCTGAAAAAGAAACCCCTCTCATGCTGAAAGAGAAACCCCCCTCAAGCTGAAAGAGAAACCCTCTCATGCTGAAAGAGAAATCCCCCTCATGCTGAAAGAGAAAATTCCCTCATGCTGAAAGAGAAACTCCCCTCATGCTGAAAGAAAACCCCCTCATGCTGAAAGAGAACCCACCTAAAGCTGAAAGAGAAAGCCCCCTCATAATACAGAGAACCCCCTCATTCTGAAAAAGAACCCCCTCATGCTGAAAGAGAACCCCCTCATGCTGAAAGAGAAACCCCCTCATTCTGAAAGAGAACCCCTCATGCTGAAAGAGTACCACCTCTTTCTGAAAGAGAAATGCCCCTTGTGCTGAAAGAGAAAACCCTCAAGCTGAAAGAGACACCCCCTCATGCTGAAAGAGAAACGCCCCCTCATGCTGAAAGAGAAACCCACCTCATGCTGGGAGAGAAACCCCCCTCAAGCTAAAAGAGAGACCCTCCTCATACTGAGATAGAAACCACACTCACGCTGAAAGAGAAACCCCCTCAAGCTGAAAGATAAATCCCCCTTATAATGACAGAGAACCCACCCTCATGCTGAAGGAGAAATACCCATCATGCTGAAAGAGAACCCCCCAAATGCTGAAAGAGAAACCCCCTTCGTGCTGAATGAGAAACCCCCTCAAGCTGAAAGAGACATCCCCCTCGTGCTGAAAGAGAAACCCCCTCAAGCTGAAAGAGAGACCCCCTCATACTGAGAGAGAAACCACACTCATGCTGAAAGAGAAACTCCCCTCATGCTGAAGGAGAAATACCCCTCATGCTGAAAGAGAACCCCCAAATGCTGAAAGAGAAACCCCCTTCGTGCTGAAGGAGAAACCCCCTCAAGCTGAATGAGAACCCCCTCATGCTGAAAGAGAAATCCCCTCATGCTGAAAGAGAAACCCCTCTCATGCTGAAAGAGAAACCCCCTCATGCTGAAAGAGGAACCCCCTCAAGCTGAAAGAGAAATCCCCCTCATGCTGAAAGAGAATCCCCCTCCTGCTGAAAGAGAATCCCCCTCATGCTGAAAGAGAATATCCCCTCATGCTGAAAGAGAAATCCCCTCGTGCTGAAAGAGAAATCCCCCTCATGCTGAAAGAGAAACCCCTCTCATGCTGAAAGAGAAACCCCCTCATGCTGAAAGAGGAACCCCCTCATGCTGAAAGAGAAATCTCCCTCATGCTGAAAGAGAACCCCCTAATGCTGAAACAGAACCCCCTCATGCTGACAGAGAAACCCCCTCAAGCTGAAAGAGAAACACCTCCCATGTTGAAAGAGAAACACCCCTAGGCTGAAAGAGAACCCCTCAAGCTGAAAGAGAAACCCCCTCATGCTGAAAGAGAACCCCTCAAGCTGAAAGAGAAACACCTCTCATGTTGAAAGAGAAACCCCCTTATGCTGAAAGAGAATCACCCTCATGCTGAAAGAGAAACCCCCTCATGCTGAGAGAGAACCCCCATGCTGAAAGAGACACCCCTCATGCTGAAAGAGAACGCCCCTTCATGTTGAAAGAAAAACCCACCTCATGCTGAAAGAGAAACCCCCTCAAGCTGAAAGAGAAACCCCCTCATACTGAGAGAGAAACCACACTCACGCTGAAAGAGAAAACCCTCAAGCTGAAAGATAAATCCCCCTCATGCTGAAAGAGAAACCCACCATCATGCTGAAAGAGAAACCCCCTCATGTTGAAAGAGAAACCCCTCAAGCTGAAAGAGAAACACCCCCATGTTGAAAGAGAAACACCCCTCATGCTGAAAGAGAACCCCTCAAGCTGAAAGAGAAACCCCCTCATACTGAAAGAGAAACCCCCATCATTCTGAAATAGAAACCACACCTCATGCTGAAAGAGACACCCCCTCATGCTGAAAGAGAAACGCCCCCTCATGCTGAAAGAGAAACCCACCTCATGCTGACAGAGAAACCCCCAAGCTCATGCTGAAAGAGAAACCCCCAAGCTGAAAGAGAACCTCCCCATGCTGAAAGAGACACCCCCTCATGCTGACAGAGAACCCCTCATGCTGAAAGAGAAACCCCCATCATTCTGAAATAGAAACCACCCCACATGCTGAAAGAGAAACCCCCCTCAAGCTGAAAGAGAGACCCTCCTCATACTGAGAGAGAAACCACACTCACGCTGAAAGAGAAACCCCTCAAGCTGAAAGATAAATCCCCCTCATGCTGAAAGAGAAAATTCCCTCATGCTGAAAGAGAAACTCCCCTCATGCTGAAAGAAAACCCCCTCATGCTGAAAGAGAACCCACCTAAAGCTGAAAGAGAAAGCCCCTCATAATACAGAGAACCCCCCTCATTCTGAAAAAGAACCCCCCTCATGCTGAAAGAGAACCCCCTCATGCTGAAAGAGAAACCCCCTCATTCTGAAAGAGAACCCCCTCATGCTGAAAGAGTACCACCTCTTTCTGAAAGAGAAATGCCCCTTGTGCTGAAAGAGAAAACCCTCAAGCTGAAAGAGACACCCCCTCATGCTGAAAGAGAAACGCCCCCTCATGCTGAAAGAGAAACCCACCTCATGCTGGGAGAGAAACCCCCCTCAAGCTAAAAGAGAGACCCTCCTCATACTGAGATAGAAACCACACTCACGCTGAAAGAGAAACCCCCTCAAGCTGAAAGATAAATCCCCCTTATAATGACAGAGAACCCACCCTCATGCTGAAGGAGAAATACCCATCATGCTGAAGGAGAAATACCCCTCATGCTGAAAGAGAACCCCCCCAAATGCTGAAAGAGAAACCCCCCCTTCGTGCTGAATGAGAAACCCCCTCAAGCTGAAAGAGACATCCCCCTCGTGCTGAAAGAGAAACCCCCTCAAGCTGAAAGAGAGACCCCCTCATACTGAGAGAGAAACCACACTCATGCTGAAAGAGAAACTCCCCTCATGCTGAAGGAGAAATACCCCTCATGCTGAAAGAGAACCCCCAAATGCTGAAAGAGAAACCCCCTTCGTGCTGAAGGAGAAACCCCCTCAAGCTGAATGAGAACCCCCTCATGCTGAAAGAGAAATCCCCCTCATGCTGAAAGAGAAACCCCTCTCATGCTGAAAGAGAAACCCCCTCATGCTGAAAGAGGAACCCCCTCAAGCTGAAAGAGAAATCCCCCTCATGCTGAAAGAGAATCCCCCTCCTGCTGAAAGAGAATCCCCCTCATGCTGAAAGAGAATATCCCCTCATGCTGAAAGAGAAATCCCCCTCGTGCTGAAAGAGAAATCCCCTCATGCTGAAAGAGAAACCCCTCTCATGCTGAAAGAGAAACCCCCTCATGCTGAAAGAGGAACCCCCTCATGCTGAAAGAGAAATCTCCCTCATGCTGAAAGAGAACCCCTAATGCTGAAACAGAACCCCCCTCATGCTGACAGAGAAACCCCCTCAAGCTGAAAGAGAAACACCTCCCATGTTGAAAGAGAAACACCCCTAGGGCTGAAAGAGAACCCCCTCAAGCTGAAAGAGAAACCCCCTCATGCTGAAAGAGAACCCCCTCAAGCTGAAAGAGAAACACCTCTCATGTTGAAAGAGAAACCCCCTTATGCTGAAAGAGAATCACCCTCATGCTGAAAGAGAAACCCCCTCATGCTGAGAGAGAACCCCCCATGCTGAAAGAGACACCCCCTCATGCTGAAAGAGAACGCCCCTTCATGTTGAAAGAAAAACCCACCTCATGCTGAAAGAGAAACCCCCTCAAGCTGAAAGAGAAACCCCCTCATACTGAGAGAGAAACCACACTCACGCTGAAAGAGAAAACCCCTCAAGCTGAAAGATAAATCCCCTCATGCTGAAAGAGAAACCCACCATCATGCTGAAAGAGAAACCCCCTCATGTTGAAAGAGAAACCCCTCAAGCTGAAAGAGAAACACCCCCATGTTGAAAGAGAAACACCCCTCATGCTGAAAGAGAACCCCCTCAAGCTGAAAGAGAAACCCCCTCATACTGAAAGAGAAACCCCCATCATTCTGAAATAGAAACCACACCTCATGCTGAAAGAGACACCCCCTCATGCTGAAAGAGAAACGCCCCCTCATGCTGAAAGAGAAACCCACCTCATGCTGACAGAGAAACCCCCTCATGCTGAAAGAGAAACCCCCAAGCTGAAAGAGAACCTCCCCCATGCTGAAAGAGACACCCCCTCATGCTGACAGAGAACCCCCTCATGCTGAAAGAGAAACCCCCATCATTCTGAAATAGAAACCACCCCACATGCTGAAAGAGAAACCCCCTCAAGCTGAAAGAGAGACCCTCCTCATACTGAGAGAGAAACCACACTCACGCTGAAAGAGAAACCCCTCAAGCTGAAAGATAAATCCCCTCATAATGAAAGAGAACCCACCCTCATGCTGAAAGAGAAACCCCCTCATGCTCAAGGAGAAATACCCCTCATGCTGAAAGAGAATCCCCCCAATGCTGAAAGAGAAACCCCCTTCGTGCTGAAGGAGAAACCCCCTCAAGCTGAAAGAGAAACCCCCCTCATACTGAGAGAGAAACCACACTCACGCTGAAAGAGAAACCCCCCTCAAGCTGAAAGAGAAATCCCCTCATGCTGAAAGAGAAAAACAGAGCTTTTATGAAAACTCCATCATACATAACAATAATCCCAAACTTCCATAATATCAAATAAAAGTTTGATGCTTGGTTATGATTTTCAGGAAATAGTAAAACCGGTATAAATCATCATGATATAATGGCCCAGTTTAATACAAGAAAAACAATACCCGGAGGCATTTCTCATATCCTGTGACAGAGCTGGGGGCTAGACAGATGTGACAGCACAGAGCGTGTGTCCCAAACAGTACCCTATTCCTTATGTAGTGCATTACTTTTGACGACAACCCTACCGGGCATGGTCAAAAGTAGTGCATTAAATAAGGAATAGGGTACCATTTGGAACTCAAAGGGAGGTGTCAGTTCTAGAATGACAGCCACTTTACCTCTGAGTTCTAAAGATTCTCAAGGTTCAGCGAGCGACCATTAGCCAATAGCCACTCATTGTACAGACAGGTGCAATGTTCAGGGAACTCTGACTTTCAACCAAACTTCACAGGAGTTGCAGCCTTCACAGCCAGTCCAAATTTGCTTCCTGGCCCACATCCTTCAATGTTTGCAGATCTGATGGGTCTGGATAGGTATAAGGAGATTGCTAACACTTTACACATCTACAACCTACAATGATTAAGACAAAGGGGAAAACGTATAGACTACTGTTTAATCTGATCATCCTCTATGTCAGGGGGGCTGACAACCTAAGAGTAGTCATTAACTAGGGGCTCGATTCAAATCCGTACCGGAGAAGTTCCGTGTTATAGTGTGATTTCAATCTAAAGGTAATTACATACGCAGCATGTACCGCGAATGCAGTCTCTGCTAACATGGGAACATTACCTTTAAATGTATAATAATATAAGGCGTAACTTCAGCGATACGGATTGAATCGAACCCTACATCTAGGAAAAGCATAAACTTATAGTCAGCATATAGGGTAGAGAAAACACAAAACAACAGACCTTGCAAGGAAAGCAAACTAGAGCTGCTGTCTCGATCCAGAAATCATAAAGAGAAATGATTGGGCTGAAATGAGAAGGCATTTTCTGTTACCTCATTGTTCAGTCCCCCCCATTCTCTCTCTCTCTCCTTATCTCTGCCCCTCTCTCTTTCTCCCCCACCCTCTCAAAACCTCCCCCCGTCCCTCTCCCTGTTCCCCCCCTCTCTCTCCCTTCTTCCCTGTACCTGTCCCCCTCTCTCTCTCTCGTTCTCGTTGTCCCTCTCTCTCTCTCTCTCTCTCTCTCTCTCTCTCTCTCTCTCTCTCTCTCTCTCTCTCTCTCTCTCTCTCTCTCTCTCTCTCTCCCTCTCCCTCTCCCTCTCCCTCTCCCTCTCCCTCTCCCTCTCCTTCTCCCTGCCCCCTCACTCTCTCAAAACCTCCCTCCCTGTACCTGCCCCCCCCTCTCTCTCTCACCTTATTGTTCAGACCTACAGCCTTTCAGCCCAAATAGGATCCCAGAAGGGCCACTAGTATTGCTTGTGTTCCAACTAGAAAACAATTCCCTGTATGGTGCACTACTGTTGACCAGAGACCTATGGGTCCAGGTCAAAACATTTGTGCACTATCAAGGGAATAGGGTTTCTTTTGGGATGAACACTATATTTCTGTCACCTGGTTAAACCATCTTCACTGTAGCCTGATCCTTTATATTACAAAAAATAACGTTGTTTTGGTAATTTGATTCAGATGATCATTTTCAATTGTCAAGGAGGAGAGATGGTTTCAGTCACAGCTCTCTGGGATGAACAGCTAAAAGCTTGTTGTTGATACCCGTAACACGGTCTGCAATACAGATCCACAGATCCACAAGTGTAGAATAACATATGAGTTTGACATAGAGGGCATGTTACGGGTACATCTTATAACACTGCAACAAGCTCAATCAAGAGTAGAAAACAAACCCTTTCTGAACCCAGGTGTGAACAGAATGTGAGACTGGAGACAGAGCATCAAGGAAAAGAGGAAGTCACTTTGAGCCTTTTCTCTCTCCTTGTCCACTCTGTCTGTCTAGTGATTATGAAGAGGAGCTCATTGAATATGTATATGATGAGAGAGAGAGCAGAGCACAGCACTTCCATGGCAGGATCTGGGTCAGATTGATGAGCCCTCCTTATTTGGTGAAGCAGGATGTTAGTGTGTGTGTGTGTGCGTGCGTGCGTGCGTGCGTGCGTGCGTGCGTGCGTGTGTGTGTGTGTGTGTCACAAGACCTCTATATTCCTCGTGAGAAGACACGCTGATCTGAGATCAGAGCCCACAACCTTTCTTTCTAGACTGGCGTACCATGTCTTTATTATTCATAGACCATCCATTCCAGCTGAAGAGAGCATATAACCACTCTTCTGCAAGGGCCACAATGTCTATTTTGTGTTTTCATTGTCTGTGACATAGAATTTATGAATTCAAATTCATTGATTGGTTAGACTTTCTACTTATTGTTAGCTGAAACCATTTTGACCTCTTCTCATTCTTATTCTTGATGTGTAGCTTGCTCTTGCTCTCTCTTTCGCTCTCCTGCGCTCTCTCTCTCTCTTTCGCTCTCCTGCGCTCTCTCTCTCTTTCGCTCTCCTGCGCTCTCTCTCTCTCTCTCTCTCTCTCTCTCTCTCTCTCTCTCTCTCTCTCTCTCTCTCTCTCTCTCTCTCTCTCTCTCTCTCTCTCTCTCTCTGTTGTTGTATCTGGGTAAACATAGGACCACGTCTATCAGCACCATCTTGTTAAGAGTATAATATATACTTTAACTTCTGTGATTGCAGTGTCTGTTGAAACACTTTGACATATCAAATTGCAATCACTGTTAATAACACTGCAGATTGGTCCTATTCCCCTTTGACTGGTTCCCCTCTGAATAGATCCATCTCAGTCTGATATGAAATGGTTCTCATGACCAAGTGACAAATGGTAACCAACGATTGGAGACTCCCAATGGAGACTTTGTTGTCTTCCGATCTCAGGAACAGCCACAGATTATTATATCTCTATGGAGACAACCCATTCACAGAGTGATCAACAGTAGTGATGTAGTTTGTGTTTGAGATTGACTACATTGCAGTCGCACTGCACAGAATCACTCATCACCATCCATTTCATATTAAAAGTTATTGCTTTTAGTCGAGGACCAGGCTTAATCTGTGTCCAGGAAACAGGCACATTTTTGTGAATCTGAGCAGACACTAAAATAAATCTTTATCACTAGGCTTCGTAAGTCCAGACCACCTCCTTAAAGTACAGTCACATGAGGAAAATTCAGAGACTCAGACAGTAAACAATTTTTCTTAAAACGTTTTCTAACCGCCTAACTTTGACATATGCATAATTTTCATGGAAAATGGAGAAAACGGGGCCATTGAAGGATGAATGAATAGGACCTCTATTTTCAAAAAACTCGCCCGTATCCTCAAAAGGTAATCTGGTTCCTCCCACACAGCAGAAAGTCAAAATGTCAGACAGACAGACACTACAAACAAACACACAAACCTCAGAAACATTTATATAATAAGAGATGAATGTTCTCCTCCACAGAATCAACAATATTTATATATGTGTGTATATATATATATTATATATATATATATATATATATATATATATATATATATATATATATATATATATATATATATATATATATATATATATATATATATATATATATATATGCAATGCCTTCAGAAAGTATTCACACCCCTTTGACTTTGTTGTTGTGTTACAAAATGGATGCACAAATTGATTTTATTGTCATTGTTTTGTCAAGACTCAAAAGGCTAAAAATTGTACCATTTGTAAAAAAAAATATTGAAAAAATAATAATAATAATAAATAAATAAAATAAAAAAAAAATATATATATATATATATTCTCTTTGGTTTGGACACACCTACTCATTCCAAGGCTTTTCTTTATTATTACTATGTTCTACATTGTATAATAATAGTGAAGACATCAAAACCATGAAATAACACATACGGAATCATGTAGTAACCAAAAAAGTGTCTTAATATATTTTATATTCTTCAAAGTAGCCAGACTTTGTCTTGATGACAGCTTTGCACACTCTTGGCATTCTCTCAATTAGAAGTTGTGTAAACTACTGTAGTAAATTACTTTTGACTAGTGCCCATATTTTTAACCAGAGCCCATAGTTTTAACCAGAGCCCATAGTTTAAACTAGAGCCCATAGTTTAAACCAGAGCCCATAGTTTAAACTAGAGCCCATAGTTTTAACCGGAGCCCATAGTTTTAACCGGAGCCCATAGTTTAAACTAGAGCCCATAGTTTTAACCAGAGCCCATAGTTTAAACCAGAGCCCATAGTTTTAACTAGAGCCCATAGTTTTAACCAGAGCCCATAGTTTAAACTAGAGCCCATAGTTTTAACCAGAGCCCATAGTTTTAACCAGAGCCCATAGTTTAAACTAGAGCCCATAGTTTTAACCAGAGCCCATAGTTTAAACCAGAGCCCATAGTTTTAACCAGAGCCCATAGTTTTAACCAGAGCCCATAGTTTAAACCAGAGCCCATAGTTTTAACCAGAGCCCTATTGTCTCTGTTCAGAATTAGTGCTGTATGGTACCATTTGAGACACATACTTTAATTATCTGTTGCAGCATGTTTAGTGCCTCCAACACCTAGTGCCTCCAACACCTAGTGCCTCCAACACCTAGTGCCTCCAACACCTAGTGCCTCCAACACCTAGTGCCTCCAACACCTAGTGCCTCCAACACCTAGTGCCTCCAACACCTAGTGCCTCCAACACCTAGTGCCTCCAACACCTAGTGCCTCCAACACATACCATAAGCAGCTAGCTAATCAGGTTAAGGGAGATACCTAGTCTGAATGGATTCAACTGAAATGTGTCATCCGTATTTAACCCAACCCTTCTGAATCATAATCATTATCCACATCTTCGGCACCCAGGGAACAGTGGGTTAACTGCCTTGCTGAGGGCAGAACACTTTTTTACCTTGTCAGCTCGGGGATTCGATCCAGCAAACTTTCGGTTACTGGCCCAACGCTCTAACCCCTAGGTTACCTGCCACCCCTAATAATTTTACCTCAGAATGCTAACCAAACCAATTTAGTGTGTGTTGTGTACTCTAACCACACAAGACTGCATCTACAACGTTTCTCATCTGGGAGGGAATTACAATGAAACAAGAAGGAGTACTCCACTCCACATATCATACATTATGTCTTTATGGCTTTCCTCATCACCACAACAGCGGACACTAGCATGGAGAATTATACTGTGGAGTGGCCTGCAGATATGTCATCTGTGTGTGTGTGTGTGTGTGTGTGTGTGTGTGTGTGTGTGTGTGTGTGTGTGTGTGTGTGTGTGTGTGTGTGTGTGTGTGTGTGTGTGTGTGTGTGTGTGTGTGTGTGTGTGTGTGTGTGTGTGTGTGTGTGTGTGTGTGTGTGTGTGTGTGTGATGTGATGTGACGTGATGAACCCATCAGTAGTGTCTTCTCTAGTGGGCAGCTTACTCTGACTAATGTAGCTAGCACATATAGAGGTGTCGTTAACATTAGACTTTAACCCCTTTATAGCTTTCTGTTAACCTCTCCACCACAATTAGTCCATTTCCATAGTAACGACAACTCCAGCACTTTAAATTCTCCCTGCGATCAGGAGGTGAAATGGAGTGGGGGAGGAGAGGATACAGGAAGGGAGGGAGAGAGAGTCAGAGAGAGAGTCAGAGAGAGAGTCAGAGAGAGAGACAGAGAGAGAGACAGAGAGACAGAGACAGAGCGACAGAGAGAGAGAGTCAGAGAGAGAGACAGAGAGAGAGAGAGTCAGAGAGAGAGAGACAGAGAGAGAGACAGAGAGACAGAGAGAGAGAGAGAGTCAGAGAGAGAGACAGAGAGACAGAGAGAACAGAGAGAGAGACAGAGAGAGACAGAGAGAGAGAGAGAGTCAGAGAGAGAGACAGAGAGACAGAGAGACAGAGAGAGAGGGGTGTAGGGAAGTTGGAGAGGAGAGGAGAGGATAAGGCAGGAGGATGGAGAGGGAGAGAGAGAGGAAGAGTGAGAGAAAAGGGAGAAAGAGAGAATGGACGAGAAGAGGGAAAAAGAGAGAGAAAGAGAGAGAGGGATACACCTCTACAAGGCGACAGTCCCAACCTGCCAGGACTCTGAAAGACATCATACTCAACTGCAGCCCCAGCACCTCACACAGGAGCAAAAGACTTGCAAAACTCTTGCCCAGACCTGCAAGACTCCCTCTCAGACCTGTGAGACTTCCCCCCAGACCTGGGTTACAGGTTACAGAGAGCTGCAAGACTCTCTGTAGAGTCCCATCTGAAGTCCCATCCAGGTTACAGAGAGCTGGTAGTCCCTCCCACCAAACTACCAGGTGTGAAACAGGGAAGAGACACAGAGGGTATGCTAATTTGTTATAGAGCAGACCTAACTCACTCTATTAAATTAGTCAAAACAGGCACATTTGACATCTGGCAAGAAATTAATAAGGAAATAATCTCAACAGAGAAACATTTCCTCATGTGTGCTATCTATGTCCCCCCTAATAGAATCCCCATACTTTAACAATGACAGCTTCTTCATCCTAGAGGGGGAGATTTAAAAAAAATCCAGGCCCAGGGACATGTACTAGTCTGTGGCAACCTGAAACTCTCAGCACACAGGGGGACAAACACCTAACTGGAGGTGACAGCATTCCCTCACCAATATGGCCCCCTAGACACAACTTTGACAAAACAACCATCAAAAATGGGTCACAACTCTTGCAGCTCTGTCGCATGTCTGTACTAGTCAATGGTAGATTTGAAGGGACTCCTACTGTAGGTAAACCTACAGCTCATCCCTTGGCAGTTGTACTGTAGACTACTTTATCACCGAGCTCAACCCAGAGTCTTTCAGAGCGTTCACAGGCAGTCTACTTATACTCCTATCGGATCACAGAAAAATCACAGTCTACCCGAACAGAGCAATACTCAATCATGAGACATCAAGCAAACTGCATACTATTAAGACATGCTATAGATGGAAGGAAAGTAGTGTAGAAACCTACCAAAAAACTATTGGCCACCAAAAAAATTCCAACCCTTTTAGACAACTTCCTGGACAAAATGTTTCACTGTAATAGTGAAGGTGTAAACTTCGCAGTAGAAAGCCTAAACAGTATATTTGACCGTTCAGCTTCCCTATCAAATAAAAAAGAAACCTAAGAACAATTAACAGCAATGACAAATGGTTTAAAGAAAAATGCAAAAACCCAAGAAATAAGAAACCTATGAGAAATAAGAAACCTATGAGAAATAAGAAACCTATGAGAAATGAGAAACCTATGAGAAATGAGAAACCTATGAGAAATGAGAAACCTATGAGAAATGAGAAACCTATGAGAAATGAGAAACCTATGAGAAATGAGAAACCTATGAGAAATGAGAAACCTATGAGAAATGAGAAACCTATGAGAAATAAGAAACCTATGAGAAATGAGAAACCTATGAGAAATGAGAAACCTATGAGAAATGAGAAACCTATGAGAAATGAGAAACCTATGAGAAATGAGAAACCTATGAGAAATGAGAAACCTATGAGAAATGAGAAACCTATGAGAAATGAGAAACCTATGAGAAATGAGAAACCTATGAGAAATGAGAAACCTATGAAAAATGAGAAACCTATGAGAAATGAGAAACCTATGAGAAATGAGAAACCTATGAGAAATGAGAAACCTATGAGAAATGAGAAACCTATGAGAAATGAGAAACCTATGAGAAATGAGAAACCTATGAGAAATGAGAAACCTATGAGAAATGAGAAACCTATGAGAAATGAGAAACCTATGAGAAATGAGAAACCTATGAGAAATGAGAAACCTATGAGAAATGAGAAACCTATGAGAAATGAGAAACCTATGAGAAATGAGAAACCTATGAGAAATGAGAAACCTATGAGAAATGAGAAACCTATGAGAAATGAGAAACCTATGAGAAATGAGGAATCTATGAGAAATGAGAAACCTATGAGAAATGAGAAACCTATGAGAAATGAGAAACCTATGAGAAATGAGAAACCTATGAGAAATGAGAAACCTTATCCATGCAAAAACCTGAATGTACACCTTCATGACGGTGGAACACTAAAACAGTACAGAAATAAACCACGGAAACATTTTTAAAAAGCACGTCAGAAACGAGCTAAACGTAATGGAATAATTAATAGAATCAAACCACTTCTTGAAAATGTTAAACACACTAAACAAACAACAACACAAAGAGGTATCTATCAAAATGAAGATGGATGAATAAACCACTTCTCCAATCTTTTTTTCCCTATAACAAAGAACAAATAGAAAATAAAGATATACAGTTGAAGTCGGAAGTTTACATACACTTAGGTTGGAACCATTAAAACTCATTTTTCAACCACTCCACAAATTTCTTGCTAACAAACTATAGTTTGGCAAGTCGGTTAGGACATCTACTTTGTGCATGACACAAGCAATTATTCCAACAATTGTTTACAGACAAATTATTTCACTTCTAATTCATTGTATCACAATTCCAGTGGGTCAGAAGTTTACATACACTAAGTTGACTGTGCCTTTAAACAGCTTGGAAAATTACAGAAAATTATGTCATGGCTTTAGAAGCTTCTGATAGGCTAATTGACATCATTTGAGTCAATTGGAGGTGTACCTGTGGATGTATTTCAAGGCCTACCTTCAAACTTAGTGCCTCTTTGCATGACATCATGGGAAAACCAAAAAAAATCAGCCAAGACCTCAGAAAAAATTGTAGACCTCCACAAGTCTGGTTCATCCTTGGGAGCAATTTCCAAACGCCTGAAGGTACCACGTTCATCTGTACAAAACAATAGTACGCAAGTATAAACACCATGGGACCACGCATCCGCCATACCACTCAGGAAGGCAATGCATTCTGTCTCCTAGAGATGAACGTACTTTGGTGCGAAAAGTGCAAATCAATCCCAGAACAACAGCAAAGGACCTTGTGAAGATGCTGGAGGACACAGGTACAAAAGACTTCAACTGTACATTATCAATTATTAATCTTAGAATCAACTATTAAAGACTTCCAGAACCCACTAGATTCTCCAATTCCATTGAAAGAGTTACAGGTCAAAATAAAAACCATCCAAACCAGAATGGCCAGTGGTGTTGATGCAATCCTAAGAGAAATTATTAAATATACAGACCACAAATTCCAACTGGCTATACTTAAACTCTTTAACATCATCCTCAGCTCTGGCATCTTCCCCAATATTTGGAACCAAGGACTGATTACCCCAATCCACAAAAGTGGAGACAAATTTGAGCCCATTAACTACTGTGGGATATACGTCAACAGCAACATCGGGAAAATCCTCAGCATTATCATTAACAGCAGACTCCTATACTTCCTTCTTTCCTCAGAGCCATGGGTTGACAGGGATTCAGCATGAGCCCCACCCTCTTCAATATTTATATATATGAATTGGCAAGGGCACTAGAACAGTCTGCAGCATCTGGCCTCGCCCTTCTAGATTCTGAGGTCAAATGACTGATATTGTGCTTCTGTCCCCAACCAAGAAGGGCCTACTGTAGCACCTAGATCTGTTCCACAGATTCTGTTAGACCTGGGCCCAGAAAGTGAATCTCAGTAAGATAAAAAATGGTCTTCCAAAAAAGGTCCAGTTGACCGCAAATACAAATTCCATCTAGACAAATTCCATGTTGCCCTAGAGCACACAAAAAAACTATAAATACCTCAGCCTAAACCGCAGCACCATAGGTACCTTTCACAAAGCTGTGAACAATCTGAGAGATAAAGCTAAGAAAGGCCTTCTATGCCATCAAAAGGAACATACGATTTTACATCCCAATTAGGATTTCACAAAAAATACTTGAATCGGGACAATTCCCGCTAATGATTAAAATCCAGAAAAGAGCCATTAACTTCTACAACCACCTAAGTATCCATACTGCCGGTAGATACACTACCTTGTGATATAACAACCAATGTTAAATTATCATGGTCAAGTCATATTGAGAAATATGGGGAGAGGTATCTCTGTTACAAAAAAAATATGTTCTGCGTTTTTGACACAAAAAATCAATTGTACTAGTTGTTCAGGCACTGGTCCCAACTTGATTACTGTCCGGTAATATGGTCAAGTGCAGCAAAGAAAGACTTAGCAAAGATGTCTAAAAACAGAGCAGTGTGCCTTGCCCTTAACCGCATATATCGAACTAACATCAACGTTTATTTAACTAGGCAAGTCCATTAACAACAAATTCATTGTTAGAATGATGACCTACCCCAGCCAAACCCTAACAACGCTGGGTCAATTGTGCACCGCCCTATGGAACTCTCAATCACAGCCAGTTGTGATGCAGCCCAGAATCAAACCAGGGTTTGTAGTGACACCTCTAGCACTGAGATGCAATGCCTTAGACCACGGCACCACTCGGGAGCCCTCGGGAGCATGCATGCCAGTATATCCTGGTTGAGGGTTGATGAGAGATTAACTGCTTCTCTAATGAGAAATATTACAGTGACAAAAATTCCAGATGGTCTGTATAAACAAAGAGCATTCATACCCTACAAGATCTGCCACCAGGGGTCTCTTCACAGTCCCCATGTCCTAACTGAATTCACGGCAACGCACAGTTTTATACAGAGTCATGATCGCATGGAACTCACTTCCATTCTCCAATTACTTAAGCGAACAGCAAAATGTCCTCTAAAAAAACGACTCATGGAATGGCAGGAACTATGAGGGGACACACACACAAACACATGCACACACACAGACACAGTAACACACAAATCATTTAAGTTGTAATGGTTGTATTATTTTTTTAGTCACGTTGTTTGTACATTGTTGTAATTTGAAATTGTGTGACTTTCCTTGGCTATCAGTGTTTTGTTACTTTCATGTTTTGTGTTTTTTTTGTGGAACCTAGAAAGAGTAGCTGCAGCTTCTGCAAAAGCTAATGGGGATCCAACTAAACAAAATAAACAAAGAAATCAGGGAACTGGTGTCAGCAAATACCTGATGTCACCAAGACGCGTGTTCGTTCACCAACAGAGCACAGACAAGAGAAGAGAGTGACAGCAAGGATGAGGAAATAGATGGTTTTCAAACACTCAATTCAAGACCCAAGTATCTACATTAAAACCACTATACCATAACGTACACAATGGACTAAGGAAATAGATAGATACATATGCAAACAGTTAGATGGTGCTGGATCCAAAGTATCCATATTGCCAGTAGCTTCCTTCTATAGTAACGCTAACCAGAGACAGAATGGAAATAGATAGTTGAAGAATGGATCCAAAGTATCCATAGTTCTGGGACACTGTGAAGTCCATGGAGAACAAGAGCACCTCCTCCCAGCGCCCACTGCACTGAGGCTAGGTAACACGGTCACCACCGATAAATCCATGACTATCGAAAACTTCAACAAGCATTTCTCAACGGCTGGCCATGCCTTCCGCCTGGCTACTCCAAACTCGGCCAACAGCTCCACCCCCCCCCCCCCCCCCGCAGCTACTCGCCCAAGCCTCTCCAGGTTCTCCTTTACCCAAATCCAGATAGCAGATGTTCTGAAAGAGCTGCAAACCTGGACCCGTACAAATCAGCTGGGCTTGACAATCTGGGCCCTCTATTTGTGAAACTATCTGCCGCCATTGTCGCAACCCCTATTACCAGCCTGTTCAACCTCTCTTTCATATCGTCTGAGATCCCCAAGGATTGGTAAGCTGCCGCAGTCATCCCCCTCTTCAAAGGGGGGAGACACCCTGGACCCAAACTGTTACAGACCTATATCCATCCTGCCCTGCCTATCTAAGGTATTCGAAAGCCAAGTCAACAAACAGGTCACTGACCATCTCGAATCCCACCGTACCTTCTCCGCTGTGCAATCTGGTTTCCGAGCCGGTCACGGGTGCACCTCAGCCACGCTCAAGGTACTAAACGATATCATAACCGCCATCGATAAAAGAAAGTACTGTGCAGCCGTCTTCATCGACCTTGCCAAGGCTTTCAACTCTGTCAATCACCATATTCTTATCGGCAGACTCAGTAGCCTCGGTTTTTCGGATGACTGCCCTGCCTGGTTCACGAATTACTTTGCAGACAGAGTTCAGTGTGTCAAATCGGAGGGCATGCTGTCCGGTCCTCTGGCAGTCTCTATGGGGGTGCCACAGGGTTCAATCCTCGGGCCGACTCTTTTCTCTGTATATATCAATGATGTTGCTGTTGCTGCAGGCGATTCCCTGATCCACCTCTACGCAGACGACACCATTCTATATACTTCCGGCCCGTCCTTGGACACTGTGCTATCTAACCTCCAAATGAGCTTCAATGCCATACAACACTCCTTCCGTGGCCTCCAACTGCTCTTAAACGCTAGTAAAACCAAATAATATAATAATAATATATGCCATTTAGCAGACGCTTTTATCCAAAGCGACTTACAGTCATGTGTGCAAATGCATGCTTTTCAACCGTTCGCTGCCTGCACCCGCACGCCTGACCAGCATCACCACCCTGGATGGTTCCGACCTTGAATATGTGGACATCTATAATACCTAGGTGTCTGGCTAGACTGTAAACTCTCCTTCCAGACTCATATCAAACATCTCCAATCGAAAATCAAATCAAGAGTCGGCTTTCTATTCCGCAACAAAGCCTCCTTCACTCACGCCGCCAAACTTACCCTAGTAAAACTGACTATCCTACCGATCCTCGACTTCGGCGATGTCATCTACAAAATTGCTTCCAACACTCTACTCAGCAAACTGGATGCAGTTTATCACAGTGCCATCCGTTTTGTCACTAAAGCACCTTATACCACTCACCACTGCGACTTGTATGCTCTAGTCGGCTGGCCCTCGCTACATATTCGTCGCCAGACCCACTGGCTCCAGGTCATCTACAAGTCCATGCTAGGTAAAGCTCCGCCTTATCTCAGTTCACTGGTCAACAGCCATCCATAGCACACGCTCCAGCAGGTGTATCTCACTGATCATCCCTAAAGCCAACACCTCATTTGGCCGCCTTTCGTTCCAGTTCTCTGCTGCCTGTGACTGGAACGAATTGCAAAGATCGCTGAAGTTGGAGACTTTTATCTCCCTCACCAACTTCAAACATCTGCTATCTGAGCAGCTAACCGATCGCTGCAGCTGTACATAGTCTATCGGTAAATAGCCCACCCATTTTCACCTACCTCATCCCCATACTGTTTTTATTTGTTTACTTTTCTGCTCTTTTGCACACCAATATCTCTACCTGTACATGACCATCTGATCATTTATCACTCCAGTGTTAATCTGCAAAATTGTAATTATTCGCCTACCTCCTCATGCCTTTTGCACACAATGTATATAGACTCCCCTTTTTTTCTCCTGTGTTATTGACTTGTTAATTGTTTACTCAATGTGTAACTCGGTGTTGTCTGTTCACACTGCTATGCTTTATCTTGGCCAGGTCGCAGTTGCAAATGAGAACTTGTTCTCAACTAGCCTACCTGGTTAAATAAAGGTGAAATAAAAACTAAATAAAAAATTAAAAAAATATTGCCAGTAGCTTCCTTCTATAGTAACGCTAACCAGAGACAGAATGGAAATAGATAGTTCAAGAATGGATCCAAAGACACACATCCAAACTGTTTGTTCCAGTCCAAACTAATCTTATTTCGAGTAACCTACAACTACTGTAACCTTAACTCTACAGATAGATCCAGATAGATCCAGATAGATCCAGATCAATAGCCCAGCCTCCCATTCATGTTCACTGTGCAGAGACAGACACTAATACTGACAGGTGCAGGCAATACTGTACAAGCCTTTGTTATGGGAGAGGCTTGAGTTGTTAATCAAAGCCCTTTGGCCCAGAAGAAAGCAATAACCTCTTAGATCATTGTGTTTTCCAATACCAAGGCAGCTACAGATGTACAGCTCCAGCTATAGTGCTGCTAGCCTGTTGATAAAATGCCTTTCCAATTCCACTGCAGGTAAAATGTAGGCAATGAATGGGTAAATGTCCAGTAGTGATTTTAAGGTATATTTCTCCTCCTCTATTACCATCCAGTGTGTGTGTGTGTGTGGGGGGGGGTCTCTCTAATTAATAACTAGGCAATGCTGGGCCAAACCCGGACAATGCTGGGCCAAACCCGGACAATGCTGGGCCAAACCCGGACAATGCTGGGCCAATTGTGCACCACCTAATCACAGCCGGTTGTGATACAGCCTGGAATCAGAAAACAAGGGTCTGTAGTGACACCTCTTAGCACTGAGATGCAGTGCCTTAGACCGCTGTACCACTCGGGAGCCCTAATGTTGGTTGTTCCTATGCTATTCCTCACACTGTCCGTTCTGAATTCACTGTGGGCTTATACGAAATTGCATCATCATCATCATGTCAAATCAAATCAAAGTTTATTTGTCGTGTGCGCTGAATATAACACGTGTGGACCTTCCAGTGAAATGTTTTTTTTACCTCCTTTTCGTGGTATCCAATTGTTAGTAATTACTATGTTATCTCATCGCTACAACTCCTGTACGGGCTCGGGAGAGGCGAAGGTCGAAAACCATGCGTCCTCCGAAACACAACCCAACCAAGCCGCACTGCTTCTTAACACAGCGCGCATCCAACCCGGAAGCCAACCGCAACAATGTGTCGGAGGAAACACCGTGCACCTGGCGACCTTGTTTAGCATGCACTGCGCCCGGCCCGCAACAGGAGTCGCTGTTGCGCGATGAGACAAGGATATCCCTACCGGCCAAACCCTCCCTAACCTGGACGACGCTAGGCCAATTGTGTGTCGCCCCACGGACCTCCCGGTCACGACTGGCTGCGACAGAGCCTGGGCGCGAACCCAGAGTCTCTGGTGGCACAGTTAGCACTGCGATGCAGTGACCTAGACCACTGCGCCACCCGGGAGAAATTTGTGCTTACTTACAAAATGCTTACTTACAAGCCCTTAACCTTAATTTTAACAGTGCATTGTCCGGGTAGCCATTTGATTAGCTGCTCAGGAGTCTTATGGCTTGGGGGTAAACACTTGGTGTGAGAAAGCTGTGTTCCATAAGCCTGCACATGCCCCACGTGTGTGTATACAGATGTAGGATCCTAATTTGATGTTTCAGTTTAAATTTCCTGCAATGAAGGAAATGTAAAACTTGTGAATTTTGAAGTTGAAAAAGGCTTCTGAAGTATCAATGTATAAAGACACTGCAAACATGTCCATTCATTACAATCCAGATACTATTCCAAATGTCCTGTTGCTACAGGATTACTTTCCTGCTGTAGCAAACTGGGTCAAATTAAGATCCTACATCTGTAAACAGTAAGTGTGTACGCACTACATGCATGCATGCATGTGTTTGTGTAGACATGCATATGATGGTTTAAACAAAGGAGTGAATCCATTGACTTACAATAGATGTGAAGAACAGTGGGTTGTGGATGTGTAGAATAGACTGACTATGAATCTTCCTTTCACCATCCAATTAACAGCTTCCTACTGTAGTAGCCCCCTCAATATTACCTGGCTGTCAGGGGACAATCCTAACCACTGCATGATGATGATATACAGAAAACCCCCACACACCTTTGCAATAACAATATACAGTAGAGAAGCACAGGCAGACGCAGAGCAGTCATATCTCACACTAGTATTGGAGACAGTTTACTGTAAAAAATAAAAAAAGAGTGTACAAATGGTATTAATAAGAGAACCATTAGAGAACCAGAATGCTGGTGAGTGTGTACAGTATCTACAGTATCTGGGGAGTATATACAGTATCTACAGTATCTGGGGAGTATGTACAGTATCTACAGTATCTGGGGAGTATGTACAGTATCTACAGTATCTGGGGAGTATGTACAGTATCTACATTATCAGGGGAGTATGTACAGTATCTGGTGAATATCTACAGTATCTGGGGAGTATGTACAGTATCTAAAGTATCTGGGGAGTATGTACAGTATCTACAGTATCTGGTGAATAGCTACAGTATCTACATTATCTGGTGAATATCTACAGTAGCTACATTATCTACAGTATCTGGGGAGTATGTACAGTATCTACATTATCTACAGTATCTGGGGAGTATGTACAATATCTACAGAATCTACAGTATCTGGTGAATATCTACAGTATCTGGTGAATATCTGCAGTATCTGGTGAATATCTACAGTATCTACAGTATCTGGTGAGTATCTACAGTATCTGGTTAATATCTACAGTATCTGAGGAAAATCTACAGTATCTGGTGAGTATCTACAGTATCTGGTTAGTATCTACAGTATCTGGTGAATATCTACAGTATCTGAGGAATATCTACAGTATCTGAGGAATATCTACAGTATCTAGTGAGTATCTACAGTATCTGGTGAGTATCTACAGTATCTGGTGAATATCTACAGTATCTGGTGAATAACTACAGTATCTACAGTATCTGGTTAATATCTACAATATCTGGTGAATATCTACAGTATCTGGTGAGTACCTACAGTATCTGGTGAATATCTACAATATCTGGTGAATATCTACAGTATCTGGTGAGTATCCACAGTATCTGGTGAGTATCTACAGTATCTGGTGAATATCTACAGTATCTACAGTTTCTGGTGAATATCTACAGTATCTACAATATCTGGTGAATATCTACAGTAGCTACAGTATCTGCTGAATATCTACAGTATCTGGTGAGTATCTACAGTATCTGCTGAATATCTACAGTATCTGGTGAATATCTACAGTATCTGGTGAATATCTACAGTATCTGGTGAATATCTACAGTATCTGCTGAATATCTACAATATCTGCTGAATATCTACAGTATCTGGTGAGTATCTACAGGATCTACAGTATCTGGTGGGTATCTACAATATCTACAGTATCTGGTGAGTATCTACAATATCTACAGTATCTGGTGAATATCTACAGTATCTGGTGAATATCTACAGTATCTACAGTATCTGGTGGGTATCTACAATATCTGGTGAGTGTCTATAGTATCTCACACACTCTTAAGTGCAGAACCGATGATGGACAATGTACAGGAATGACATTTCAAAAGGGCAGAACGCCCATATTTAAAGGGGCTCTGAGGTCATTCAATGGCACTCAGTGGAGGCTTACCTAATGATATGTAAATCTCAAGTAATCAAACCTTACTGAGGAAGATCACAATGACACAATCAGACCTTTGAGCTCCGGGGCTTAACTTAACATGCTTCAGGGGCCCGGGGAAAGGCTATGTGGGGAACAAGAATAATAATGAGCACCCCAATTATATAATTGACCTGTCTTACAGAAACCCTGCTGAAGCCTCAGCTTCCACTTCATAGTGTATTTAGCTTCATAGCAGCCCAGAGTAAGTTGTTCTCCGGTGAGTACACTCTTAGAAAACAGGGTTCCAAAAGGGATCTTCAACTGTCCCCATAGGATAACCCTTTTAGGTTCCAGATAGGACCCATTTTTGTTCCAGGTACTGTAGAACTCTTTTGGGTTGACATGTAGAACCCTCTGTGGAAAGGGTTTTAAATGGAAACCATAAGGGTTCTACATGGAACCATAAATGTTTATTCAAAAGGTTATCCTATGGGGACAGCTGAATAACCGTTTTAGGTTCTAGACAGCACTTTTTTTCTAAGAGTGAACTAGCAGGCAAACATCTGTCTGAGCTGGTGGTTTTAGAAGACAGAGAGAGACAGAGAAAGAGAGGGAGAGAGATGGGGCGGAGAAATAGAGAGAAACAGAGAGAAAGAAAAAGAGAGAGGTGACTACACCATTCAACAACGAAGAGATATACGAATCAGCCTGCCACTCAGACTACAAACACCTTCACTGCACTATCAATAGGAGAGAGAGAGAGAGAGAGAGAGAGAGAGAGAGAGAGAGAGAGAGAGAGAGAGAGAGAGAGAGAGAGAGAGAGAGAGAGAGAGAGAGAGAGAGAGAGAGAGAGAGAGAGAGAGAGAGAGAGAGAGAGAGAGAGAGTGGTAGCACTGATTTTATGATAAATAAGAAATTAAGAAAGAAATGACATGGTAAATCAATAATTACACTGTAATAACCAATGAATTAGGGGAAGGGTCATGTTCATTGGGGCACAATGGAAAACATATTAAAAAAGATTGCAATGGAAAACAAAAATGTTATGCTTCATATTGAACAACTTCAACTCAGTCTGGTGCCTAATGAACTAGACCCTGACTACTTTTTAACATTTTGTTTTTAATTTTATTTTGCCTTTATTTAACCAGGTAGGCCAGTTGAGAACACCTTTATTTAACCAGGTAGGCCAGTTGAGAACACCTTTATTTAACCAGGTGTGCCAGTTGAGAACACCTTTATTTAACCAGGTAGGCCAGTTGAGAACACCTTTATTTAACCAGGTAGGCCAGTTGAGAACACCTTTATTTAACCAGGTAGGCCAGTTGAGAACACCTTTATTTAACCAGGTAGGCTAGTTGAGAACACCTTTATTTAACCAGGTAGGCCAGTTGAGAACAAGTTCTCATTTACAACTGTGACCTGGCCAAGATAAAGCAAAGCAGTGCGACAAAAACAACAACACAGAGTTACACATGGAATAAACAAACGTACAGTCAATAACACAATAGAAAAATCTGTATACAGTGTGTGCAAATGTAGTAAAAAGATAAGGCAGTAAATAGGTCAATAGCAGCGAGGTAATTAGAATTTAGCAATTTTGTCAGCGCCGTGTGTATAGGTGGCAGGGAAGTCAGGCACAGGAGACTCAAAATGGAGTATAAATGGAGTCTTTTAATAAATGTCCACGGAACATGCTCCATAACACTAAAAAGTACAGACATGAAAAAACATGGGTACGAGGACCCGTCGCGCCCCAACACAACAAATAAACAACACTGACAATAAAACAATCAAAGACATGAGGGGAAACAGAGGGTTAAATACACAACCGGTAATGAATGGGATTGAAAACAGGTGTGTGGGAAGACAAGACAAAACCAATGGAAAATGAAAAATGGATCAATGATGGCTAGAAGACCGGTGACGTCGAACGCCGAGCACCTCCCGAACAAGGAGAGGCAACGACTTCGGCAGAAGTCGTGACAAATTTACACAGATGAGTATGTGAAAGTAGAAATACTGGTGTGCAAAAGAGCAGGATACCTCTCCATATGATATCGAGGTATGGTCTTATTCTCACTCCCAAATATCAAATACTGTAGGTGGCAAACCCTACATTGTAAAAAAAAAACAATATTCTGCAATTTCCCAAATTGAGCCCAGACAAACAAAAATGATTGAACCATCCATCCCTTTTCCTGCAGTGCTTGATGCTTCTGGTCTTACCAGGCGTAGCTGTATAGCCATGAAGGGAAAATGTATCATCTTTATGTTTGGATCAATAATAAGGAGCGTCTGCAGCTGTCTCCTGTCTGGTCGTGCGTTCCAAACGACACTACATGAAGCTGCCAATCCTGTGTGGAAATACTGTACGCCAATTACATGAATCTGCTTGAAACCAAGAAACTGCAGCAACCATCATCAATGCAGAAGCAACTGGATGAGTTGAGCACCTGGATGCATCTGGTTGCTCCTTAATGAGAATAAATGTGTTGTGATGCAGGTCAACTTCTATTAAAACATTTTTTAAACATCCCATGTACTTCTACTCCTCATCAACGCTGTACCCCTGTCAGAGACATCAAAGGTCAGGGTGCTGGGCCTCACAGTCCAGCAAGACCTGCGCTGAGCAGCCAGGTTGACACCATGATCACAAACAGCAGCAGGAAGCTGCTCGTCCTGAAGCGCATTAAGCATTTCCCTGTAACCACAGCAGACCTCCTGTCCGTCTACATCGGCGACTACGTAAGACCAGTTCTGGAGTATGCTGTGCCTGCCTGGCACCCTGGCTGCTCAGCTGGAGTGGGTTCAGGAGACAACCTGCAGAATAAATCTCAACGGTTTTTACAGCAGCTACTGGGAAGCCCTTTGAAATGCGTGGAGAGCAGACAGGAGCAGATCTGCGTGACATTTTCAAAACCTCTGCAGAACTGGCTCCCCCAATCAGAAAACAGATTACTGGATGGGCAACCCAGAACAAACTAACTGAAAACTCCCATGACATGCACAGGCCGCTATCAGAACTCTCCCATTCCATATTTCCCTATAATATTTCACATATTTCACACTTGAAATGCCTACCTCTAAAGATGTGTTTTCTAAAGCTGCAACCCCAAAACTTGTCGTTGTATTGTTATTGTTTTGTATATATTGCATATTATAACATTGTATTTTATTAAGTGTATTCCTAGTTTAGGATTTCAATATTGGATCACTATATCTGCTTTAATGTTTTAATTGTAAATTGGTGTAAAATTCAGTCTATGACAGTGAGAAACCAGTTAAAACCTACTTCTACTACCACGACCACTATTAGTACCTCCACTACTACCACTACTACTACCACTATTAGTACCACTACTACTACCACTACTACTAACACTACTAATACCACTATTAGTACCACTACTACTACCACAGCGAATAGTACCACTACTACTACCACTACTACAACCAATATTAGTACATCTACCACTACCACTATTAGAACCACTACCACTACGAATACTACCACTAACACTATTACAACCACTACCACTACTACCATTACTACCACTAACACTATCACTACCACTACCACTATTACTACAACTACTACTACCACTAACACTATCACTACTACTATTACTACAACTACCACTACTACTGCCACTACTACCACTACCACAACCACAACCACTATCACTACTACTACTACTACTACCACCACCACCACAACTACTACTACAACCACTACTACCACTACCACAACTACTACTACAAACACTACCACGAATACTACTACTACCACTATTACTACTAATACCACTATTACTACCACAACTACTACCAGTACCTTTACCACTAAAATAACCACTACTACTACCACGACTACTATTACCACTACCACTATAACTACCACTACCACTATTACTACCACAACTACTACTACTACAAGGACTATTACTACCTCTACCACTACTACTACCACTACTACTATCACGACTATTACTATATATATAATATATATATATAAAATATATGCCATTTAGCAGACGCTTTTATCCAAAGCGACTTACAGTCATGTGTGCATACATTCTACGTATGGGTGGTCCCGGGGATCGAACCCACTACCCTGGCATTACATGCGCCATGCTCTACCAACTGAGCTACAGAAGGACCACTACCACTATTACTACCACTACTAATAATACTAATACCACTACCACTACTACTACTACCACAATTACACAGTGCACTACTTTTGACCACAGCCCTAGTGGCCCTGGTATAAAGTAGTGTACTATTGAATAAATGGGGTGTTATTTGGATACCTGCTCTCCACTGGAGGAGAGGGGTTGAAGAGCCTGACAAAAACAATGTCCTACCCCCGAAGCTCGAGTAAATGGCATTACTAAGCTGCTCCTGAATGTACTACACCAGGACATGGACATTGATTCTATCGTAGTCTATGTGGGGGTTTTAATGACATTATGTCGCTCTGGATAAGAGCGTCTGCTAAATTACTTAAATGTAAATGTAAATGAAAGGCAGCTCTGAACAGTTGCAACTGGATTTTAAAGAGCTGATTGACTCTCTGCTATACATTAATAAAAGGCCCATCATATCTGGCCCAGTGCCCTCTCTGAATCGTGGCATTGAACACTTTAGCAGGATTATTCTCTTCACGACTGGCCCCGTGATTATTGTAGCTCAATGGTTGTAACTGTTTACAATGTCGATACCTATTGGAAACAAACCACGTTTTATAAGGAGGATGGGATCCACCCAAATCATTTGGGTTCCTGGATCCTTTCACAGCATTATAAGGCTTTGTTGAGACAATGACTTATCAATGATCCAAGTCCACCTCAGTTAATCCCTACCATTGTGACGCAGAGATGTCATAATGCTTCAGCAAATGCCCATTACACCAGGGCCATTGGTAGACACAATGTAAGTAACCTAATTTATGTCCCTCTAACAGCCTTCAATGCCTCCACTGATCCTACAGCTATTGTATGCAGTAATCATGTGCCTATGAACCAGATTTATGCTGTTAGCACTGAGCCGGTGTGCCTTAGGAGGAAGTCCACTGTGTGCAGTTCACCCTGCACTAACATAAATAACATGAGCATATCTACTTCTGCTAAGCTTCCCAGTAAAGCAATAAAAATAAGCATCGCAGAAGAAAATTGATCAAAATAGCCCGAGATAACATAAGTAGTTTAAGAAAAAAGGTTCATGAAATCAATATTTTGTTAGTAACAGATGACATTCATATTCTGACTATCTCTGAAACTCATTTAGATAATATCTTTGATGATACAGTGGTAGAAATACAAGGTTATAACACTACATAAAAGATGATGCCAGTCGTGGAGGTGTTGCTGTTTATATTAAGAACCACATTCCTGTAAAGATTACAGAGGATCATCTGCCTCACCTAAAGCCCATTCTGTTGGGAAGCCGCTATAGCCCACCAAATCAAATCAAATGTATTTATATAGCCCTTCGTACATCAGTTGATATCTCAAAGTGCTGTACAGAAACCCAGCCTAAAATCACAAACAGCAAGCAATGCAGGTGTAAGAAGCACGGTGGCTAGGAAAAACTCCCTAGAAAGGCCAAAACCTAGGAAGAAACCTAGAGAGGAACCAGGCTATGTGGGGTGGCCAGTCCTCTTCTGGCTGTGCCGGGTGGAGATTATAACAGAACATGGCCAAGATGTTCAACTGTTCATAAATGACCAGCATGGTCAAATAATAATAATCACAGGCAGAACAGTTGAAACTGGAGCAGCAGCACGGCCAGGTGGACTGGGGACAGCAAGGAGTCATCATGTCAGGTAGTCCTGAGGCATGGTCCTAGGGCTCAGGTCCTCCGAGAGAGAAAGAAAGAGAGAAAGCGAGAATTAGAGAGAGCATACTTAAATTCACACAGGACACCGGATAGGACAGGAGAAGTACTCCAGATATAACAAACTGACCCTAGCCCCCCGGCACATAAACTACTTCAGCATAAATACTGGAGGCTGAGAAAGGAGACACTGTGGCCCCATCCGATGACACCCCCGGACAGGGCCAAACAGGAAGGATATATGTTCTGTTATAACCCCACCCACTTTGCCAAAGCACAGCCCCCACACCAGGGGGCTGTGCGTGAGGGATATCTTCAACCACCAACTTACCATCCTGAGACAAGGCCGAGTATAGCCCACAAAGATCTCTGCCACGGCACAACCCAAGGGGGGGGGGCAACCCAGACAGAAAGATCACATCAGTGACTCAACCCACGCACCACTCCTAGGGATGGTATGAAATGGATAAATTTTTCTGCATTATTTTTGGATAGAAATTGTCAGGACCTGGTTACGAACCCAGGTCTCCGGAGTGAGAAACAGTCACTTAACCAACTGAGCCACGAATAGTTGGCAGAACCTAGAAGATGAGGCAGACACAGCAGTACTTGAGACGGTGTATTTAATGAAGTAAAAAGTAAAGTTCTTCTGGAAAACATGTAACTCCACAACCTCAAAAGGAATTCCACAAGAACAAAGGTAATCCTCCAAGACAAAAAGGTAAATCCACAAGGTGGAAGGTATAGCACAAAAAAACCTCAAAAAATACTCAAAAACAAACAAACAAGAACAAAAAACAGAATTCCACAAGAGAGTCCACCGGGATCAACAAGAGTTCACAGAGTACTAGGGCTGGGTGCTAACATACAAACACAGAGCAAAGGACTGAGAAAAACAAAGGATTTAAATACAATCAGGGGAAACGAGGCACAGGTGCAAATAATAATGGGGATCAAAGGAAAACAAAAGGTCAAAAGGCACAATGGGGGCATCTAGTGACCAAAAACCGGAACAACCCTGGCCAAATCCTGACAGAAATTTGAGATTTTTGCAATGTTACATAGATGGAAAAAAGCTGTCCTTGAAACAGTCTTGATATGTTCTTCAAAAGAGAGATCAGAGTCCAGAGTAACGCCGAGGTCCTTCACAGTTTTATTTGAGACGACTGTACAACTATTAAGATTAATTAGATTCAAAAGAAGATCTCTTTGTTTCTTGGGACCTAGAACAAGCATCTCTGTTTTGTCCGAGTTTTGTCCATCCACTTCCTTATGTCTGAAACACATGCTTCTAGTGAGGGCAATTTTGGGTCTTCACCATGTTTCATTGAAATGTACAGCTGTGTGTCCTCCGCATAGCAGTGAAAGTTAACATTATGTTTTCGAATGACATCCCCAAGAGGTAAAATATATAGTGAAAACAATAGTGGTCCTAAAACGGAACCTTGAGGAACACTGAATTTTACAGTTGATTTGTCAGAGGACAAACCAATCACTGAGACAAACTGATATCTTTACGACAGATAAGATCTAAACCATGCCAGAACTTGTCCGTGTAGACCAATTTGGGTTTCCAATCTCTCCAAAATTGATTGATGGTATCAAAAGCAGCACTAAGGTCTAGGAGCAAGAGGACAGATGCAGAGCCTTGGTCTGATGCCATTAAAAGGTCATTTACCACCTTCACAAGTGCAGTCTCAGTGCTATGATGGGGTCTAAAACCAGACTGAAGCATTTCGTATACATTGTTTGTCTCCAGGAAGGCAGTCAGTTGCTGCGCAACAGCCTTTTCTAAACATTTTGAGAGGAATGGAAGATTCGATATAGGCCGATAGTTTTTTATATTTTCTGGGTCAAGGTTTGGCGTTTTCAAGAGAGGCTTTATTACTGCCACTTTTAATGAGTTTGGTACACATCCAGTGGATAGACAGCCGTTTATTATGTTCAACATAGGAGGGCCAAGCACAGGAAGCAGCTCTTTCAGTAGTTTAGTTGGAATAGGATCCAGTATGCAGCTTGAAGGTTTAGAGGCCATGATTATTTTCATCATTGTGTCAAGAGATATAGTACTAAAACACTTGAGTGTCTCTCTTGATCCTCGGTTCTGGCAGAGTTGTGCAGACTCAGGACAACTGAGCTTTAAAGGAATACGCAGATTTAAAGAGGAGTCCGTAATTTGCTTTCTAATAATCATGATATTTTCCTCAAAGAAGTTCATGAATTTATTACTGCTGAAGTGAAAGCCATCCTCTCTTTGGGAATGATGCTTTTTAGTTAGCACCAACTGCTAACAGTCAGTATCTGGACAACATGTGTGAAATGCTTGATAATGTATGTAAAATCAACAGAGAGGTATTTCGTCTGGGTGATTTAAATATTGACTAGCTTTCATCAAGCTGCCCACTCAATAAAATCAAATCAAATGTATTTGTCACATACACGTTCAGCAGATGTTAATGCAAGTGTAGTAAAATTCTTGTGCATCTAGTTCCGACAATGCAGTAATAAATAACGAGTAATCAATAATCAATAACAATTCCAAAACTACTACCTTATACACACAAGTGTAAATGGATAAATAATATGTACATAAAGATATATGAATGAGTGATGGTACAGAACGGCATAGGCAAGATGCAGTAGATGGTATCGAGTACAGTATATACATATGAGATGAGTAATGTAGGGTATGTAAACAAAGTGGCATAGTTTAAAGTGGCTAGTGATATATTTTACATCAATTTACATCAATTCCCATTATTAAAGTGGCTGGAGTTGAGTCAGTGTGTTGGCAGCAGCCACTCAATGTTAGTGGTGGCTGTTTAACAGTTGGATGGCCTTGAGATATAAGCTGTTTTTCAGTCACTCGGTCCCTGTTTTGATGCACCTGTACTGACCTTGCCTTCTGGATGATAGCGGGGTGAACAGGCAGTGGCTCGGGTGGTTGTTGTCCTTGATGATCTTTATGGCCTTCCTGTGACATCGGGTGGAGGGCAAGTAGTTTGCCCCGGGTGATACGTTGTGCAGACATCACTACCCTATGGCGAGCCTTACGGTTGTTAACCATAAGGCATACGCCCCCGCTTCAAACTGGAACCAGTGCCTGCAACTTGGTTCAGGTTATCAGTAAATCTACCAGGTTGTTTACAAACAGCACAGGAATGAAATCATCAACATGTATTGATCACATCTTTACTAATGCTGCAGAAATGTTCTTAAAAACAGCATCCAGAGCCAATGGATGTAGTAATACAGGAAAACCAAAGTTACAAAGGCTGGGACTAATATAGTGTATAAGAGGTCATACAATACTTTTTGTAATAATTCCTATGTTGTTGATGCAAAGAATATTCGTTGGTCTGTGGGAAGAAAAATAAACGCTGGACTTGACCCATTTAGGAAATTGCTTATTCCAGTTACTAATAAGCATGTACATACTGTCTTAAGAAAATGACTGTAAAAGCAGTTAAATCCCTGTGGATTGATGAGGAATTTAAAAACGGTATAGTTTAGAGGGATGAGGCAAAAGGAATGACAAATAAGTCTGGCTGCACAACCGATTGGCAAATGAATTGCAAATTGATAAATCATGTGACTAAACTGAATGAAAAGAAGAAGAAACTACACTATGAAATAAAGATATATGACATAAAGAATGAAAGCACCTTAAAATAAATAACATTTTGGGGGAAAAAAGAAATCTCAGCTTCATCGTTCATGGAATCAGCTCATTCATCACAAGTCCAATTTATATTGCCAACTAAACTCAGCAAAAAAGAAACGTCCCTTTTCCAGGACCCTGTCTCTCAAAGATAATTCTGAAAAATCCAAATAACTTCACAGATCTTCATTGTAAATGGTTTAAACACTGCTTCCCATGCTTGTTCAATAAACTATAAACAATTAATGAACATGCACCTGTGGAACGGTCGTTAAGAAACTAACAGCTTACAGACGGTAGGCAATTAAGGTCACAGTTATGAAAACTTAGGACACTAAAGAGACCTTTCTACAGACTCTGAAAAACACCAAAAGAAAGATGCCCAGAGTCCCTGCTCATCCGTGTGAACGTGCCTTAGGCATGCTGCAAGGAGACATGAGAACTGCAAATGTGGCCAGGGCAATAAATTGCAATGTCCGTACTGTGAGACGCCCAAGACAGTGCTACAGGGAGAAGGGACGGAATGCTGATCGTCAGTGGCAGACCACATGTAACACCTGCACAGGATCGGTACATCCGAACATCACACCTGCGGGACAGGTACAGGATGGCAACAATAACTGCCTGAGTTACACCAGGAATGCACAATCCCTCCATCAGTGCTCAGACTGTCCGCAATAGGCTGAGAGAGGCTGGACTGAGGGCTTGTAGGCCTATTGTAAGGCAAGTCCTCACCAGACATCACCGGCAACAATGTCGCCTATGGGCAAAAACCCACCATCGCTGGACCAGACAGGACTGGCAAAAAGTGCTCTTCACTGACGAGTCGCAGTTTTGTCTCACCAGGAGTGATGATCGGATTCACGTTTATCATCAAAGGAATGAGCGTTACACTGAGTCCTTTACTTGGAGTGGGATCGATTTGGAGGTGGGGGGTCTGTCATGGTGTCTGAGCTTGTGTGTCACAGCATTATGGCACTGAGCTTGTTGTCATTGCAGGCAATCTAAACACTGTGCATTACAGGTAAGACATCCTTCTCCCTCAAGAGGTACCCTTCCTGCAGGCTCATCCTGACATGACCCTCCAACATGACAATGCCACCAGCCATACTGCTCGTTCTGTGCGTGATTTCCTGCAAGACAGGAATGTCAGTGTTCTGCCATGGCCAGCGAAGAGCCCCGGATCTCAATTCCATTGAGCACGTCTGGGACCTGTTGGATTGGAGGGTGAGGGCTTGGGCCATTCCCCCCAGAAATGTCTGGGAACTTGAAGGTGCATTGGTGGAAGAGTGGGGTGACATCTCACAGCAAGAACAGGCAAATTTGGTGCAGTCCACGAGGAGGAGATGCACTGCAGTACTTAATGCAGCTGGTGGCCACACAAGAGGCCACACTGTTACTTTTGATTTTGACCCCCACTTTGTTCAGGGACACATTATTCCATTTCTGTTAGTCAGATGTCATTTGGAACTTGTTCAGTTTATGTCTCAGTTGTTGAATCTTGTTATGTTCATACAAATATTTACACATGTTAAGTTTGCTGAAAATAAACACAGTTGACAGTGGGAGGACGTTTCTTTTTTTGCTGAGTTTACTTTTTTTTAAATAAAAATTGGCAAGATTAGCAAATTTAGGCATGACATGCCAGCAACAAACGCTGACACTACACATCCAAGTATAGTGTGGAAGAGGTGAAAAAGTATTGTTGTCTATCAACATTGACAAGCCACCATGGCCTGGCAACTTGGATGGAAAATTACTGAGGATAATAGCAGACGATATTGCCATTCCTATTTGTCATATTTTCAATTTAAGCCTACTAGAAAGTGTGTGCCCCCAGGCTTGGAGGGAAGCAAAAGTAATTCCGCTTCCTAAGAATAGTAAAGCCACCTTTACTGGCTCAAATAGCTGACCAATCAGCCTGTTACTAACTTAGTAAACTTTTGGTCAAATTTGTGTTTTACCAGATACAATGCTATTTTCCAGTAAACAAATTGACAACAAACTGTCAGCGAAGGACATTCAACAAGCACAGCACTTGTGACTGATGATTGTCTGAGAGAATTATCATTATTAATCATAGTCTGCTGCTGGAAAAACGTATGTGTTATGGCTTCACACCCCCCTGCTATAATGTGGATAAAGTGTTACCTGTCTAACAGAACCCAGAGGGTGTTCTTTGATGGAAGTCTCTCCAACATAATCCAGGTAGAATTGGGATTTCCCCAGGGCAGCTGTCTAGGCCCATTACATTTTTAAATCTTTGCTAATGAAATGCCACTGACTTTGAGTAATGCCAGTGTGTCTATGTATGTGGATGACTTAACACTATACATGTTAATAACTATTACAGCAACTGAAATGACTGCAACACTTAACAAAGAGTTGCAGTTAGTTTCAGAGTGGGTGGCAAGGAATAAGTTATTCCTAAATATTTCTTAAACAAAAAGCATTGTATTTTGGACAAATCATTCACTAAACCCTAAACCTCTAATAAATATTGTAATAAATAATGTGGAAATAGCTTGGAGTAACCCTGGATTGTAAACTGTCATGGTCAATGCATATTGATACAACAGTAGCTAGAAGTCTGTCTATAATAAAGCACAGCTCTACCTTCTAAACAGCACTATCAACAAGGCAGGTCCTACAGGCCCTAGTTTTGTTGCACCGTTCAGTCGTGTGGTCAGGTGCCACAAAAGGGAATTAGGAAATTGTATCAGAACAGGGCAGCACAGCTGGTCCTTCGATGTACACAGGGAGCTAATACTAATAACAAGCATGTCAATCTCTCGAGGCTAAAAGTGGAGGAGTGATTGACTTCATCACTACTTGTATTTCTGAGAGGTGTTGACATGTTGAATGCACCGAGCTGTCTGTTTAAATGACTAGCACACAGCTCAGACGCCCATACATACCCCACAAGACATGCCACCAGAGGTCTCTACACAGTCCCCAAATCCAGAACAGACTATGGGAGGCGCACGGTACTACATAGAGCAATGACTACATGGAACTTGATTACACATCAGGTAACTGATGCAAGCAGTAAAAAGTATATGTAAAAAACAGATAAACATACACCTTATAGTACAGCGGGGACTGTGAAGCAACACAAACATAGGCACAGACACATGCATATACACACGATAACATATGTACTATACACACACGTACACATGGGTTTTGTACTGTAGATATGTGAAGTAGGGGCCTGAGGGCACACAGTGTGTGAAATCTGTGAATGTATTATAATATTTTTTTAATTGTATAAACTGCCTTAATTTTTCTGGACCCCAGGATGTCACGACTTCCGCTGAGTTTGGCTCTCCTGCCCGTTCAGGCGGTGCTCGGCGGTCGTCGTCACCGTCCTACTAGCCACTACCGATCCCTTTTCGTGTATCTGTTGGTTTTGTCTGATTGTTTTCACCTGTGTGTTATTTAATTAGTATCTGTATATAATGTAGGTTGTCCCGCCCTTGTTTTGTGCGGGATTGTTTATTTTGTCATTTCGTTTTGTCTGTCGGTGTTTTTGTGTTTATTATTCTCCGGTTTGTCTGTTATCCTGTTTTGGATAATTTCACCCTGTTTGTATTTTGGGTTGTCCGTATTTATTTTTGTTCACCGGAGAATAAACTACTTATCACTATTTGCTCTCTGCGCCTGATTCCACCCATCTTGACTAGACGTGACAGAATCCCGCACCACCATGGAAACAGCCAGGAGTCGAACATAGAATATTCTGATCCGTAGTCAGACACGTTATCCATTGCGCCACTGATAACCCCAGGAGGAGATAGCTGTGATGGAAACATATGTTTCCGAATCGCTGGGACAGGGGTACATTCAGCCCTCCATATCACCCGTCTCCTCGAGCTTCTTTTTTGTGAAGAAGAAGGATGGAGGTCTGTGTCAGTGTATTGATTATAGAGGTCTAAATTCCATTACAGTCATCGCTACGGCAATGGAATCATTTCACGGGGCGCAATTCTTCACAAAACTGGACCTGAGGAGCGCATATAATCTGGTACGTATCCGGGGAGGAGATGAGTGGAAAACTGCATTTAGTACTACTTTTGGTCATTATGAGTACTGCGTCATGCCATATGGGTTGAAGAATGCTCCAGCCGTTTTCCAATCCTTCGTAGATGAGATTCTCCGAGACCTGCTAGTGTACATTGATGACATCTTGATCTATTCTGCCACACGCGCGGAGCATGTGTCTCTGGTGCATAAGGTACTTGGGCGACTACTTGTATTGCAAGGCGGAGAAATGTGAGTTTTTCAAACAATCCGTTTCCTTCCTGGGGTATCGTATTTCCACCTCCGGGGTGGTGATGGAGGATGATCGGGTTACAGCCGTGTGTAATTGGCCGACTCTGACCACGGTGAAAGTAGTGCAGCGGTTTTTAGGGTTTGCCAATTACTACCGGAGGTTTTATCGGGGGTTTTGGTCAGGTGGCTGCTCCCATCACCTCACTGCTGAAGGGAGGACCGGTGCGCTTGCACTGGTCAGCAGAGGCGGGCAGAGCTTTCAGTCGTCTGAAGGAGCTGTTCACCAATGCGCCCGTGTTGGCGCATCCGGACCCCTCTTTAGCGTTCATAGTGGAGGTGGATGCGTCTGAGGCTGGGGTTGGAGCCGTGCTGTCCCAACGCTCGTGCGTGCCAGCCAAACTCCGCCGTGTGCTTTCTTTTCGAGCAAGCTCAGCCCAGCGGAGCGAAACTATGATGTGGGGGACCGGGAGTTGTTAGCTGTAGTCAAGGCTCTGAAGGTGTGGAGACATTGGCTTGAGGGGGCTAAATACCCTTTTCTCATCTGGACTGACCATCGTAATCTCGAGTACATCCGGGAAGCTAAGAGACTAAATCCACGTCAGGCTAGATGGGCCATGTTTTTTACTAGGTTCCAGTTTACCCTCACATATCGGCCAGGCTCCCAAAACACCAAAGCTGATGCACTGTCTCGCCTCTATGATACCGAGGAACGGTCAGTAGAGCCAACTCCCATCATTCCACCGTCATGTCTCATGGCACCGGTGGTATGGGAGGTAGATGCTGAGATAGAGAGGGCCTCACGGTCAGAGCCGGCTCCTCCTAACTGTCCAGTAGGGACCCAGTACATGCCGAGGGTGGTCCGGGACAAGCTGATTAGGTGGGCTCATACTCTTCCCTCCTCGGGTCATCCTGGTATCAAGAGGACAGTGCAGAGTCTGAGAGGGAGATACTGGTGGCCCACATTGGCTAAAGACGTGAGATTTTATGTCTCCTCCTGCTCAGTGTGTGCTCAGAGCAAGGCTCCTCGGCACCTACCTAGAGGGAAATTACAACCCCTCCCCGTTCCACAACGGCCGTGGACACATTTATCGGTGGATTTTCTTACCGATCTTCCACCATCCCAGGGAAGTACTACGATCCTGGTCGTTGTGGATCGGTTTTCTAAGTCCTGTCGTCTTATTCCATTGCCCGGTCTTCCTACGGCCCTGCAGACTGCTGAGGCTTTGTTTACCCATGTCTTCCGGCACTATGGGGTGCCTGAGGACATCATCTCTGATCGGGGTCCCCAATTCACGTCCAGAGTGTGGAGGGCGTTTATGGAGAGACTGGGGGTCTCGGTTAGCTTAACCTCAGGTTTTCACCCCGAGAGTAATGGGCAGGTGGAGCGCGTTAACCAGGATGTGGGCATGTTTCTGCGGTCCTACTGTTGGGACCGGCCTGGTGAGTGGGCAAGGTATGTTCCATGGGCTGAACTAGCCCAGAACTCCTTACGACCACTCCTCTACTAACTTTTCTCCTTTTGAGTGTGTGTTAGTGTAACAGTAAAACTTTAGACCGTCCCCTCGCCCATACCCGGGCGCGAACCAGGGACCTTCTGCACACATCAACAACAGTCACCCATGAAGCATCGTTACCCATCGCTCCACAAAAGCCGCGGCCCTTGCAGAGCAAGGGGAACTACTACTTCAAGGTCTCAGAGCAAGTGACGTAACCGATTGAAACGCTATTTAGCGCGCACCGCTAAATAAGCTAGCCGTTTCACATCCGTTACATTAGGTTACCAGCCGGTCCTGGCTCCATGGCATCAGAGTCAGACCGAGGCTCCTGCGGTGGAGGAATGGGTACAGCGCTCCAAGGACACCTGGAAAGCCGTTCAGGACTCATTACGGTTAGCGGGAGAACGGCAGAAGAGGAGCGCTGACCAGCACCGCAGTGTGACCCACGTGTTTGCACCGGGGGACAGGGTCTGGCTCTCGACCTCAAACCTGTCCCTCCGCATGCCCTGTCGGAAGCTGGGGCCGCAGTGTGTGGGGCCGTTCAAATTCCTGAGGAGAATAAACGAGGTGTGTTATAGGTTACAACTTCCTAGGTATTACCGTATTAACCCCTCGTTTCATGTGTCTCTCAGGCCGGTGGTGGCTGGTCCCCTGCAAGAAGGTGAGGTGTCTGAGGTCCCTCCGCCCCCTCTGGACATCGATGGGCCCCCGGCGTATACAGTTCGAGGCATTCTGGATTCGAGACGCCGGGTGGGGGGCCTACAGTACCTTGTGGACTGGGAGGGGTACGGTCTGGAGGAGAGATGCTGGTTTCCGGTGAGGGACATTTTGGACCCTTCTCTCCTGATAGAATTCCACCGCCTCCCCCCGGATCGCCCAGCACCTCGTCCTCCGGGTCGTCCTCGAGGACGGTGGCGGCGCGCTGCGGGAGCCGCGCGTCAGGGGGGGTACTGTCACGACTTCCGCCGAGGTTGGCTCTCCTGCCCGTTCAGGCGGTGCTCGGCGGTCGTCGTCACCGTCCTATTAGCCACTACCGATCCCTTTTCGTGTATCTGTTGGTTTTGTCTGATTGTTTTCACCTGTGTGTTAGTTAATTCGTATCTGTATATAATGTAGATTGTCTCGCCCTTGTTTTGTGCGGGATTGTTTGTTTTGTCATTTCATTTTGTCTGTCGGTGTTTTTGTGTTTATTATTCTCCGGTTTGTCTGTTATCCAGTTTTGGATAATTTCACCTTGTTTGTATTTTGGGTTGTCCGTGTTTATTTTTGTTCACCGGAGAATAAACTACTTATCACTATTTGCTCTCTGCGCCTGATTCCACCCACCTTGACTAGACGTGACACAGGAAGAGTAGCTGCTGCCTTGGCAAAAATACAAAAACAGAAACGGAAAATGAATGAAAGAAAACACACACACACAGACACACACACACAGACACACACACACACAGACACACACCGTATGCTGGCTGACTGACTTTGAAGCTGTAATGCTGTAATGACGGTGAGATAATACTGTTCTGGGGTCAGGGGTTAGAGAAGATAATACTGTTCTGGGGTCAGAGCTTAGAGAAGACAATACTGTTCTGGGGTCAGGGGTTAGAGAAGATAATACTGTTCTGGGGTCAGAGCTTAGAGAAGACCATACTGTTCTGGGATCAGGGCTTAGAGAAGATAATACTGTTCTGGGGTCAAAGCTTAGAGAAGATAATACTGTTCTGGGGTCAGAGCTTAGAGAAGACCATACTGTTCTGGGGTCAGGGGTGAGAGAAGATAATACTGTTCTGGGGTCAGGGGTTAGAGAAGATAATACTGTTCTGGGGTCAGGGCTTAGAGAATATACATTTTTTACAGTCATCTTGTGGTCATTTTAAAAACTCTAGACACAAAACTCAAAACGGTCTTCGCTTGTAACACATGCTGTCCAACGTTCAAAACATTGCATAGTGTATTCATATCTTTAAAGAAACCTTGCACTTGCAGAATCATTGGTTCAAATCACTAATTTGTCATGAAATACCATAGCAACATTAATTTAGATCTCCCACACACAAGACACCGATAGTTTCACTGTGTACTTGTTTGTACAATCATTCAATATTTTAGTAAAAAATATGTGATACATCATTATGGTACTACACTGGGCCATGCATGCGTCATCCATGGCCTGGAGAAGGGTGGCATGTTCGTGACGGCGCCAATCATATATATACAGTTGAAGTCGGAAGTTTACATACACCTTAGCCAAATACATTTAAACTAAACTTTTCACAGTTCCTGATATTTAATCACAGTAAAACCTCCCTGTCTTGGGTCAGTTAGGATCACCACTTTATTTTAAGAACGTGAACTCTCAGAATAATAGTGGAGAGAATTATTTATTTCAGCTTTTATTTATTTCATCACATTCCCAGTGGGTCTGAAGTTTACATACACTCAATTAGTAATTTGGTAGCATTGCCTTTAAATTGTTTAACTTGGGTCAAACGTTTCGGGTAGCCTTCCACAAGCTTACCACAATAAATTGGGTTTGACCCATTCCTCCTGACAGAGCTGGTATAACTGAGTCAGGTTTGTAGGCCTCCTTGCTCGCATCCGCTTTTTCAATTCTGTCCACAAATTTTCTATAGGTTTGAGGTCAGGGCTTTGTGATGGCCAATCCAATACCTTGACTTTGTTGTCCTTAAGCCATTTTTCCACACCTTGGAAGTATGCTTGGGGTCATTGTGTCATGGTCGTTTGTAGAATTAACGGACCAAGGCACATGTTTAATAAAGAAGTGAAACTTTAGCCAAAGACGAAACAATAAACAATAAACTAACAAACAACGAACAGTGACTACGACACTAACTCAAAACAAAATCCCATAACCCACTGGTGGACAAAATGCTACTTAAGTATGATCCCCAATTAGAGACAACGATAGCCAGCTGCCTCTAATTGGGAATCATACCAAAACCCCAACATAGAAAAAACAACCTTGAACCCCACATAGAAAATATAAACAAGACTAACCCCCCAGTCACGCCCTGACCTACTCCACCATAGAAAATAAAGGCTCTCTATGGTCAGGACATGACACATTGTCCATTTGTAAGACCCATTTGCGACCAAGCTTTAACTGATGCCTTGAGATGTTGCTTCAATATATCCAGATAATTTTTTTCCTCATGTTGCCATCTATTTTGTGAAGTGCATCACTCCCTCCTGCAGCAAAGCACCCCCAGAACATGATCCTGCCATCCCTGTGCTTCAGGGTTGGGATGGTGGTCTTCGGCTTGCAAGACTCCTCCTTTTTCCTACAAACATAACGATGTTCATTATGGCCAAAAATATATATTTTTGCTTAATCAGACCAGAGTACATTTATCCAAAAGTACAATCTTTGTCCCCATGTGCAGTTGCAAACTGTAGTCTGGCTTTTTTATGGAGGTTTTGGAGCAGTGGCTTCTTCCTTGCTGAGCAGCCTTTCAGGTTATGTCGATATAGGACTCGTTTTACTGTGGATATAGATACATTTGTACCTGTTTCCTCCAGCATCTTCACAAGGTCCTTTGCTATTCTTCTGGGATTAATTTGCACTTTTTGCACCAAAGTACGTTAATCTCCACGAGACAGAACGAGTCTCCTTCCTGAGCGGTATGGCGGCTGCGTGGACCCATGGTGTTTATACTTGCGTACTATTGTTCGTACAGATGAACGTGGTACCTTCAGGCGTCCAAAAATTCTGAGGTCTTGGCTGATTTCTTTTGATTTTCCCATGTCAAGCATTTTCCCATGTCAAGTTTGAAGGTAGGCCTTCAATTGGGTACACCTCCAATTGACTCAAATGATGTCAATTAGCCTATCAGAAGCTTCTAAAGCCATGACATCATTTTCTGGAATTTTCCAAGCTGTTTAAAGGCACAGTCAACTTAATGTATGTAAAGTTCTGACCCACTGGAATTGTGATACAGTGAATTATAAGTGAAATAATCTGTATGTAAACAATTGTTGGAAAAATGTATTGTGTCATGCACAAAGTAGATGTCCTAACCGACTTGCCAAAACTATAGTTTGTTAACAAGAAATTTGTGGGGTGGTTGAAAAACGAGTTTTCATGACACCAACCTAAATGTATGTAAACTTCCGACTTTAAGTGTACCTTCCAACTCCATGGGGAATAAGATTTCTCAATGGGCTTAAGGAAAGGATAGTATGGGGGTAAGTACAGGGTAGTAAATTGTGGATGGCCCTAATTGGGATAGGGGGCAGCATTTTCACTTTTGGATGAACAGCGTGCCCAGAGTGAACTGCCTCCTACTCTGTCCCAGATGCTAATATATGCATATTATTATTAGTATTGGATAGAAAACACTCTGAAGTTTTAAAACTGTTTGAATCATGTTTGTGGGTATAACAGAACTCATATGGCAGGCAAAAACCTAAGAAAATCCAACCAGGAAGTTGGACATCTGAAGTTTGTAGTTTTTCAAAGCTTGGCCTACCGAATACACAGTGGTATATGGATAAAGTTGCACTTCCTACTTCCACTAGATGTCAACCGTCTTTAGAAACTTGAATGAGGATTCTACTATAAAGGAGGGGCTCATGAGACCTGTTTGAGTCAGTGGTCTGGCAGAGTGTCACAGGCTCGTGACGTGCACTCCCGACAAAGTTTCCTCTCATTCCAGTGCTTTTCTTCAGACATAGGAATTCTCCGGTTGGAACATTGTTGATGTTTTATGTTAAAAACATCCTAACGACTGATTCCATACATCGTTTGACTTGTTTCTACGACCTGTTACTGAACTTTTCGAGTTTTTAACAAGATGTTTATCTTTCATTTGCTGTATTGGACCTGTATTGGACCTTCTACGGCTGCGATCCCTGTACAGGGACCAAAATCAGAGGAAATTTCAGAGCGCCAACTGTAGTACTCGATAAAACTCAAACTTTCATTAAAACACACATGCAAGGTACTCAATTAAAGCTACACTCGTTGTGAATCTAGCCAACATGTCAGATTTGTAAAATGCTTTTCGGCGAAAGCATGAGAAGCTATTATCTGATATCATGCACCCCCCCCCGAAATACCTGAACGAGACGTAAATAAAGGAATTAGCGGTAGCCGGCGCTACACAAAACGCAGAAATCAAATGTAAAACATTCATTACCTTTGACGAGCTTCTTTGTTGGCACTCCTATATGTCCCATAAACATCACAATTGGGTCTTTTTCCCGATTAAATCCGTCATTGTATACCCAAAATGTCCATTTATGAAGGCCGTCTGATCCAGGAAAAATCACCTTTACAAGACGCAACGTCATTTTTTTAAATTAAAAAAGTTGCCTATAAACTTTTACAAATCACTTCAAACTACTTTTGTAAACCAACTTTAGGTATTAATAAACGTTAATAATCGATAAAATTGATCACGGGGCGATCTGTATTCGATAGCAGCAAGTCTTGAAATCATCGTCCATTTTTTCCCTTTCATAACTTCCCCGGTGTACCCCAAGACAGGAAGTGCCTATACGTCATCCCACCAAGGATAAACTAGCAATGAAATGCCAGTACTGGTGACATCGTGTGAAAGCTGTAGGCATTGTAAACGGGACTCTATCTATTGTCTCTTGCCATAGACAATACATAGACTGGCAGATTAATATTTTTTGTGTGTTTTTTGTGAACAGTTTTCCTTGGGATTTTTAAACACATTCTGTTATAGCCACAGACATGATTTAACCAGTCTTAGAGACTTCAGAGTGTTTTCTATACACAAATACTAATCATATGCATATACTATATTCCTGGCATGAGTAGCAGGACATTGAAATGTTGCGCGATTTTTAACAAAAAGCTGCAAAAATTCGCAGCATCCCTAACAGGGATGTAAAAGTTACATATTTCTAAAAAATATTTTTGAATTTCGCACGCTGCCTTTTCAGGGGAATGTTATCGAGGGGTTCCGCTAGCTAGAAAGGTTAAACCATGCTTGCACCACTTGAGCATGGTGGAACCTAACATTATCCCACACAATGACATAGGTCACGCCATCAGCTCTACAGACCTGATTTAGCTCATAAAAAAAGGAGGGTTACAAGGAGAGCTGCATTATATGATCCAATACAAGTTGTGCATCCCACCACACTATCTTCCGATTATGCCACACACATGGGGATGTTGGCCCCACGTTGTCCAGGTACTTGGATGGTTGCCCGCTGGCCAATGAAATTCCGACCTCTCCTCCTTGTCTTGGCCAGGTTGAAGCCTGCCTCATCCAAAAAAAGGAATTTGTGATGGTTTCTGTCAGCATCCATCTCCATCACCCTCTAAAAATATATTGTGGAAGGAGAATTACTGATTACAAGGAATTTTTCACAACAGGCATCTTGAAACTGAACATACCTGAACATACTCAGTCCTCAGTTGCTTCACTCTGTCTGCATTTCTTTCAAAAGGCACACGGCTGTTTTAGAGACACCTGGTGCCCTTTCAGCATGCGTGCAATACATCCCATTTTTATTTGTCACATACACCTGCTTAGCAGATGTTGATGCGAGTGTAGCTTCTAGTTCCAACCATGCAGTAAAATCTAACAAGTAATCTAACAATTTCACAACAACTACCTTATACACACACACAAGTGTAAAGGAATGAATATGTCAGGCTTGTGCGTACTTAGCTTTGATGCACCTGTACTGACCTCGCCATACGGATGATAGCAGGGTGAACAGGCAGTGGCTTGGGTGGTTGTTGTCCTCAATGATCTTTTTGGCCTTCCTGTGACGTAGAGTGGTGTAGGTGTCCTGGAGGGCAGGTAGTTTGCCCCCGGTGATGCGTTGTGCAGACCTCACTACCCTCTGGAGAGACTTACGGTTGTGGGCAGAGCAGTTGCCGTACCAGGTAGTGATATAGCCCGACAGGATGCTCTCGATTGTGCATCTGTAAAAGCTTGTGAGTGTTTTTGGTGACAAGACAAATTTCTTCAGCTTCCTTCTTCACCACACTGTCTGTGTGGATGGAACATTTCAGTTTGTCCGTGATGTGTATGCCAAGGAACTTAAAACGTTCCACTTTCTCCACCACTGTCCCTTGGATGTGGATAAGGGGCTGCTCCCTCTGCTGTTTCCTGAAGTCCACAATCATCTCCTTAGTTTTGTTGACATTGAGTGTGAGGTTATTTTCTTGACACCACACACCGAGGGCCCTCACCTCCTCCCTGTAGGCCCGTCTCGGAGCTGTTGGTAATCAAGCCTACCACTGTAGTGTCTTCTGCAAACTTGATGATTGAGTTGAAGGCATGTATGGAGGTCACCGCTCCTTTGGGCATGGAGAAAATGTGTCTTTTCCTTATTGACTCTCCTGCATTTCCCGTGGTGCTGGGCCTACCCTGGTTAGCTTGTCATAACCACACTGTTTCTTGGCCACAGAGGACTCTCACAGGGTGGTCGCAAGAGTGCTCAGGTAGGTGTTTAGGGGTTTCCGTTGGTGCTACTATGGTGGAGAGTCCAGACCAGGTCTCCACCGTGCGTATTCCCCCTGAATATGCCGATTTGGCTCTCGACTTCTCTAAAAAGAAGGCGACTCAATTAGAGAGAGAGAAAAATAATCTCTAGACACCAAAGAGTTTTAATGATTCTATTTAATAAGACACCAGTGTCTGTCTATCTTTTTATGATTGCTAAGTCCATCCCAAGGCTTGCTAAACCCACTACTGATCTTGCATCCCAAATATCACCCTGTTTCCTTTGTTAGTGCCCTACTTTTGACCAGGGCCCATGGTGCAATTTGGAAAGCCTACAGAGCCTTTGGCAATCAAACACACAGACCTTATTATATTCATCATTAATATCACTGCAACTGGAGAAAACACAAATCATAAATAATGCTAGCTACAACAAGATTATTTGTGTGTGTGTGTGTGCGTTTGCACGTGTGTGTGTAGAGGCTTTTACTAGCTTGTTACAGTATCTGTATTTATAGCTTTGGCCCAGGTGGTCAACTAGGAGAGATAATATAAAAGGGTGTGCGGGATATAGGGGGAATCCCAAATAGCAACCTATTCCCTGTATAGTGCACTACTATATTGTGCACTAGTTTTAACAAAGCTAATACACTATATAGGGAATAGGGTGACAATTGGGACACTTCCAAAATGTGCCAGTAATGCAGCAGTGATGCAATAAAACAGTAGCTAGCCCTATGTTAAAACACCTCATCATACTGATAGAACTAGGCACTAGCCCCATGTTAAAACACCTCATCATACTGATAGAACTAGGCACTAGCCCTATGTTAAAACACCTCATCATACTGATAGAACTAGGCACTAGTCCCATGTTAAAACATTTCAAACACTTGGGTTGGCGCCCCCCCCCCCCCCCCCCCTTGAGTTGTGCCGTGGCGGAGATCTTTGTGGGCTATACTCGGCCTTGTCTCGGGATGGTAAGTTGGTGGTTGAAGATATGCCTGTTTGGCCCTGTCCGGGGGTATCATCTGATGGGGCCACAGTGTCTCCTGACCCCTCCTGTCTCAGCCTCCAGTATTTATGCTGCAGTAGTTTATGTGTCGGGGAGCTAGGGTCAGTCTGTTATATCTGGAGTATTTCTCCTGTCTTATCCGGTGTCCTTTGTGAATTTAAGTATGCTCTCTCTAGTTCTCTCTTTCTTTCTTTCTTTCTTTCCTCAGGACTACCTGGCATGATGACTCCTTGCTGTCCCTAGTCCACCTGGCCGTGCTGCTGCTCCAGTGTCAACTGTTCTGCCTGCGGCTATGGAACCCTGACCTGTTCACCGGACGTGCTACCTGTCTCAGACCTGCTGTTTTCAACTCTCTAGAGACAGCAGGAGTGGTAGAGATACTCTCAATGATCGGCTATGAAAAGCCAACTGACATTTACTCCTGAGGTACTGACTTGTTGCACCCTCGACAACTACTGTGATTATTATTATTTGATGCTGGTCATTTATGAACATTTGAACATCTTGGCCATGTTCTGTTATAATCTCCACCCAGCACAGCCAGAAGAGGACTGGCCACCCCTCATAGCCTGGTTCCTCTCTAGGTTTCTTCCTAGGTTTTGGCCTTTCTAGGGAGGTTTTCCTAGCCACTGTGCTTCTTACACCTGCATTGCTTGCTGTTTGGGGTTTTAGGCTGGGTTTCTGTACAGCACTTTGATATATCAGCTGATGTAAGAAGGGCTATATAAATACATTTGATTTGATTCATCATGCTGATAGGGGATAGCTGACTGAGCTGAATGTCAAGTGGAGTATCAATCTGCTCCCTATCCAGAAGCTATTGACAATGCATCCGAGGGGACCTCCACTGTGGCCCACACAAAGGGAATCAGGGACTCAATAGGAACACTTTTGTCTGTTTAGTGCACTACTTTTGACCAAAGAAAGTAGTGCACTATGTGTATGGTGCAACTTGGGATCTAGTCCATGTCTGGGACTCTATTCTGTTCAAAGGGACTCTGATGAGGGCACTAAGAGCTACTTAGCCTATTGCTTTGGCACTCTATCTAAAGCCTAACAGACCAGTGGCGGTTTTCTCTTTTCTGTGTAAATCTGGAGTAGGATGAAGGTAGTAATGTGAGCGTATTGTTTGGATGGGCAACTGTTGTTACGGTTGTTAAGGAGATCAATGACCCTATTCCCTATGTAGTGGACTACTTTTGACTATGGCCCTACACTAATTCCTGTATAGTGCACTACTTTTTGACTAGGGCATATAGGGCCCATTTGGGACTTATGCACTGAGCTCCTGACTGATTGTTAGTCCTGTCTCTGCCTCATCCCTCAGTTATTTATCATGCAGAGGCTGTGTATCCAGTCCCAGTACCCCAGCTTGGTGGAGCCAGCTCAGTCATTCTGGGTGGTAGGTAGCCTAGTGGTTAGAGCATTGGGCCAGTAACCAAATATTTTCTAGATCAAATCCCCAAGCTGACAAGGTGAAAATTGTAAATACGAATTTGTTATTTACTGACTTATTTAGTTAAATATATATATATTTTAATCATCCTATATATTGAGACAACAGAGAAAGACACAATCCTTCCCCAGTAGCCCAGCTTGGTGGAGCCAGCCCAGTCATTCATCCTGTACAGAGACCTCTCAGAGGATCCTACTGACACCACATTAAACATTTCTCTGACAACATGGTGATGTCTCAGCATGGTGCCGTCTAGATGGAGCTGGATAGGCAGAAGGAAGATGTAAGCAAGCTTCTCTTTGTCATTTCCTTGATGAACATTGAATCCTGTGGAATGTGGAAAAGACCAGAATCTATACAGTTTCCCTGGCACCTCTCTGGTTTCAGCTCTCCACCTCTCTACACCTCATCCTGCCAATTGTAGCACATTTGTCAGCATCTCAACATTTATATAACATAGTAAACATGGAAAAGACTGTACATAATATATACAGTGCAGACGTGAAACCTTCTAGATTTGTGGAGCTGGGATTGGGAAGGCAGAAGGAAGACGGTTAAATACCAAAGATGGCGCATAATGAATGGAAGATAATATACAGTACACTGGATACAGTATTCCTGTGAAGCTGTGACCATCTGTTGTTCTCAATAGTGATCCATACAGATATGAATCGAAAGTCAACTACAGGGTTACAGTATAGCACAAATTATATTCATATTAGACAATCAATTATGATCATTTTCCTAATACATCCACAGAACCATACAGTATACCTGTTACTTCCTGGTCTCCCTGAATCTGGTTCTAATTCTCCAGTCCACCTCTTCCTGGCTCCTCTCCAGCTAATGCCATCTGGCTCAGTGCAGCTCACAGTGTAAAAGGTAAAGGTCACATGTTTCATTAGTGGTTGGAGGATGAGCTTCTCTCTGTGTTTTTCCCTGGTGCAGCCACTGGGGCACAGAGAAGGAGCATTTTGAGTTCCAAATAGCACCCTATTCCCTATATGGTGCAAAGGGCACTGGTCAAAAGTAGTGCACTAAATAGGGAATAGGGTGCCATTTGGTAGGAAGACACAGATAGTTGTGAATATACTGGTGCTGAGGCTGCAGTGACAGACAGATCCACAGCTCTGTAGTGTAGCAGACCTGGGTTCAAATAGTATTTGTTTTCTTTCAGGTATATTACATACATATTTATTTTTTTATTTTACCTTTATTTAACCAGGCAAGTCAGTTAAGAACAAATTATTATTTTCAATGACGGCCTAGAAACAGTGGGTTAGCTGCCTGTTCAGGGGCAGAACGACAGATTTGTACCTTGTCAGCTCGGGGGTTTGAACTTGCAATACAGATATTCTTTGAAAGAAAGACCCAGGTTTGTTTCTGAATGTGGGCGGGATGGTGAAACCCCCTTCTCGTACAGTGGGTATGACAATTATTCAACCCCTCTTGGATTTCTTCACATGTTATAGTGTTACAAAGTGGGATTACAATGGATCTAATTGTATTTTTGTATTTGTATAAATACTTGTGTAGATTGTAAATATTTAAAAAAATTAAAGCACGAATATACCTTGATTAGATAAGTATTCACCCACCTGAGTCAATACATTTTAGAAACAGCATTACCTGCGATTACAGCTGTGAGTCTTCTTGTGTAAGTCTAAGAGGTTTGCACCCCTGGATTGTGCAATATTTGCCCATTATTCTTTTAAACATATCTTCAAGCTTTGAAATTGTGTTGGGAATCATGGCTAGACAGCTATTTTTAAGTCTTGCCATAGATATTCACGCAGATTTAAGTCAAATCTGAAACTAGGACATTCAGTAACATTCCCTGTCTTCTTGGTAAGCAACTGCAATGTAGATTTGGCCTCGTGTTGTAGGTTATTGTCCTGCTGAAAGGTGAATGTCATGCAGGTGAAAGAGGACCCAAAAGCGACTTAACAGAAACAGAGTTTATTTAAGTCCAAAACGGAATAACAGAAATCCTCTAGACTTGTAGAGGGGAAACAACTGGAGAAGCGGCCACAGACTGCAGGTCGCTTCGGGTAGGCGCAGGCCGTAGTCGACAGAGACACCTGCTCACACGCAGCATCTGATGAAGGCAAAAAAACACGACAGGACAGGGCGATACACAATCACAGCAAAAAACACGACAGGACAGGGCGAAACGCAATCACAGCATGGTGAATACAATACAAGGAACCGACGGGACAGGAACGGATCACAAAGGAATAAATAGGGACTCTAATCAGGGGAAAGGATCGGGAACAGGTGTGGGAAGACTAAATGATGATTAGGGGAATAGGAACAGCTGGGAGCAGGAACGGAACGATAGAGAGAAGAGAGAGCGAGAGAGTGAGAGAGGGAGGGGGAGAGAGAGGGATAGAAGGAGGGAAAGAACCAAATAAGACCAGCAGAGGGAAACGAATAGCATGGGGAGCACAGGGACAAGACATGATAATAAATGACAAACATGACAGTACCCCCCACTCACCGAGCGCCTCCTGGCGCACTCGAGGAGGAATCCTGGCGGCAACGGAGGAAATCATCGATGAGTGAACGGTCCAGCACGTCCCGAGACGGAACCCAACTCCTCTCCTCAGGACCGTAACCCTCCCAATCCACTAGGTATTGGTGACCCCGTCCCCGAGAACGCATGTCCATGATCTTATGTACCTTGTAAATAGGTGCGCTCTCGACAAGGACGGGAGGGGGAGGGAAGACGAACGGGGTGCGAAGAAAGGGCTTAACACAGGAGACATGGAAGACAGGATGGACGCGACGAAGATGTCGCGGAAGAAGCAGTCGCACAGCGACAGGATTGACGACCTGGGAGACACGGAACGGACCAATGAACCGCGGAGTCAACTTACGAGAAGCTGTCGTAAGAGGAAGGTTGCGAGTGGAAAGCCACACTCTCTGGCCGCAACAATACCTTGGACTCTTAATCCTGCGTTTATTGGCGGCTCTCACCGTCTGTGCCCTGTAACGGCAAAGTGCAGACCTCACCCTCCTCCAGGTGCGCTCACAACGTTGGACAAACGCTTGAGCGGAGGGAACGCTGGACTCGGCAAGCTGGGATGAGAACAGAGGAGGCTGGTAACCCAGACTACTCTGAAACGGAGATAACCCGGTAGCAGACGAAGGAAGCGAATTGTGAGCGTATTCTGCCCAGGGGAGCTGTTCTGCCCAAGACGCAGGGTTTCTGAAAGAAAGGCTGCGTAGTATGCGACCAATCGTCTGATTGGCCCTCTCTGCTTGACCGTTAGACTGGGGATGAAACCCGGAAGAGAGACTGACGGACGCACCAATCAAACGACAGAACTCCCTCCAAAACTGTGACGTGAATTGCGGGCCTCTGTCTGAAACGGCGTCTAACGGGAGGCCATGAATTCTGAATACATTCTCAATAATGATTTGTGCCGTCTCCTTAGCGGAAGGAAGTTTAGCGAGGGGAATGAAATGTGCCGCCTTAGAGAACCTATCGACAACCGTCAGAATCACAGTCTTCCCCGCAGACAAAGGCAGACCGGTAATGAAGTCTAAGGCAATGTGAGACCATGGTCGAGAAGGAATGGGGAGCGGTCTGAGACGACCGGCAGGAGGAGAGTTACCCGACTTAGTCTGCGCGCAGTCCGAACAAGCAGCCACGAAACGGCGCGTGTCACGCTCCTGAGTCGGCCACCAAAAGCGCTGGCGAATAGACGCAAGAGTGCCTCGAACACCGGGATGACCAGCTAACTTGGCAGAGTGAGCCCACTGAAGAACAGCCAGACGAGTGGAAACAGGAACGAAAAGGAGGTTACTAGGACAAGCGCGCGGCGACGCAGTGTGCGTGAGTGCTTGCTTAACCTGTCTTTCAATTCCCCAGACTGTTAACCCGACAACACGCCCATAAGGAAGAATCCCCTCGGGATCAGTAGAAGCCACAGAAGAACTAAACAGACGGGATAAGGCATCAGGCTTGGTGTTCTTGCTACCCGGACGGTAAGAAATCACAAACTCGAAACGAGCGAAAAACAACGCCCAACGAGCTTGACGGGCATTAAGTCGTTTGGCAGAACGGATGTACTCAAGGTTCTTATGGTCTGTCCAAACGACAAAAGGAACGGTCGCCCTCCAACCACTGTCGCCATTCGCCTAGGGCTAAGCGGATGGCGAGCAGTTCACGGTTACCCACATCATAGTTGCGCTCAGATGGCGACAGGCGATGAGAAAATAAGCGCAAGGATGAACCTTATCGTCAGACTGGAAGCGCTGGGATAGGATGGCTCCCACGCCTACCTCTGAAGCGTCAACCTCGACAATGAATTGTCTAGTGACGTCAGGAGTAACGAGGATAGGAGCGGACGTAAAACGTTCTTTTAGAAGATCAAAAGCTCCTGGGCGGAACCGGACCACTTAAAACACGTCTTGACAGAAGTAAGAGCTGTGAGAGGGGCAGCAACTTGACCGAAATTACGAATGAAACGCCGATAGAAATTAGCGAAACCTAAAAAGCGCTGCAACTCGACACGTGACCTTGGAACGGGCCAATCACTGACAGCTTGGACCTTAGCGGAATCCATCTGAATGCCTTCAGCGGAAATAACGGAACCGAGAAAAGTAACGGAGGAGACATGAAAAGAGCACTTCTCAGCCTTTACGTAGAGACAATTCTCTAAAAGGCGCTGTAGAACACGTCGAACGTGCTGAACATGAATCTCGAGTGACGGAGAAAAAATCAGGATATCGTCAAGATAGACAAAAACAAAAATGTTCAGCATGTCTCTCAGAACATCATTAACTAATGCCTGAAAAACAGCTGGCGCATTGGCGAGACCGAACGGCAGAACCCGGTACTCAAAATGCCCTAACGGAGTGTTAAACGCCGTTTTCCACTCGTCCCCCTCTCTGATGCGCACGAGATGGTAAGCGTTACGAAGGTCCAACTTAGTAAAGCACCTGGCTCCCTGCAGAATCTCGAAGGCTGATGACATAAGGGGAAGCGGATAACGATTCTTAACCGTTATGTCATTCAGCCCTCGATAATCCACGCAGGGGCGCAGAGTACCGTCCTTCTTTTTAACAAAAAGAACCCCGCCCCGGCCGGAGAAGAAGAAGGCACTATGGTACCGGCGTCAAGAGACACAGACAAATAATCCTCGAGAGCCTTACGTTCGGGAGCCGACAGAGAGTATAGTCTACCTCGAGGAGGAGTGGTCCCCGGAAGGAGATCAATACTACAATCATACGACCGGTGAGGAGGAAGGGAGTTGGCTCGGGACCGACTGAAGACCGTGCGCAGATCATGATATTCCTCCGGCACTCCTGTCAAATCGCCAGGTTCCTCCTGAGAAGTAGGGACAGAAGAAACGGGAGGGATGGCAGACATTAAACACTTCACATGACAAGAAACGTTCCAGGATAGGATAGAATTACTAGACCAATTAATAGAAGGATTATGACATACAAGCCAGGGATGACCCAAAACAACAGGTGTAAACGGTGAACGGAAAATCAAAAAAGAAATAGTCTCACTGTGGTTACCAGATACTGTGAGAGTTAAAGGTAGTGTCTCAAATTTGATACTGGGAAGATGACTACCATCTAAGGCAAACATGGGCGTAGGCCTGTCTAACGGTCTGAAAGGAATGTTATGTTTCCGAGCCCATGCTTCGTCCATGAAACAACCCTCAGCCCCAGAGTCAATCAAAGCACTGCATGTAGCACCCGAACCGGTCCAGCGTAGATGGACCGACATAGTAGTACAAGATCTAGATGAAGGGACCTGAGTAGTAGCGCTCACCAGTAGCCCTCCGCTTACTGATGGGCTCTGGCCTCTTACTGGACATGAATTAACAAAATGTCCAGCAACTCCGCAATAGAGGCACAGGCGGTTGGTGATCCTCCATTCCCTCTCCTTATTCGAGATGCGAATCCCTCCCAGCTGCATGGGCTCAGTCTCAAAGCCAGAGGAGGGAGATGGTTGCGATGCGGAGCAGGGAAACACCGTTGATGCGAGCTCTCTTCCACGAGCCCGGTGACGAAGATCTACCCGTCGTTCTATGCGGATGGCGAGAGCAATCAAAGAATCCACATCTGATGGAACCTCCCGGGAGAGAATCTCATCCTTAACCACTGCGTGGAGTCCCTCCAGAAAACGAGCGAGCAGCGCCGGCTCGTTCCACTCACTAGAGGCAGCAAGAGTGCGAAACTCAATAGAATAATCCGTTATGGACCGTTCACCTTGGCATAAGGAAGCCAGGGCCCTAGAAGCCTCCCTACCAAAAACTGAACGGTCAAAAACCCGAATCATCTCCTCTTTAAAATTCTGGAATTTGTTAGAGCAATCAGCCCTTGCCTCCCAGATAGCTGTGCCCCATTCTCGAGCCCGGCCAGTAAGGAGTGAAATGACGTAAGCAACCCGAGCTCTCTCTCTAGAGTATGTGTTGGGTTGGAGAGAGAACACAATCTCACACTGCGTGAGAAAGGAGCGACACTCAGTGGGCTGCCCGGAGTAGCAAGGTGGGTTATTAACCCTAGGTTCTGGAGGCTCGGCAGGCCAGGAAGTAACAGGTGGCACGAGACGTAGACTCTGGAACTGTCCAGAGAGGTCGGAAACCTGAGCGGCCAGGTTCTCCACGGCATGGCGAGCAGCAGACAATTCCTGCTCGTGTCTGCCGAGCATGGCTCCTTGGATCCTGACGGCAGTGTAACGAGCGTCTGTAGTCGCTGGGTCCATTCCTTGGTCGGTTCCTTCTGTCATGCAGGTGAAAGAGGACCCAAAAGCGACTTAACAGAAACAGAGTTTATTTAAGTCCAAAACGGAATAACAGAAATCCTCTAGACTTGTAGAGGGGAAACAACTGGAGAAGCGGCCACAGACTGCAGGTCGCTTCGGGTAGGCGCAGGCCGTAGTCGACAGAGACACCTGCTCACACGCAGCATCTGATGAAGGCAAAAAAACACGACAGGACAGGGCGATACACAATCACAGCAAAAACACGACAGGACAGGGCGAAACGCAATCACAGCATGGTGAATACAATACAAGGAACCGACGGGACAGGAACGGATCACAAAGGAATAAATAGGGACTCTAATCAGGGGAAAGGATCGGGAACAGGTGTGGGAAGACTAAATGATGATTAGGGGAATAGGAACAGCTGGGAGCAGGAACGGAACGATAGAGAGAAGAGAGAGCGAGAGAGTGAGAGAGGGAGGGGGAGAGAGAGGGATAGAAGGAGGGAAAGAACCAAATAAGACCAGCAGAGGGAAACGAATAGCATGGGGAGCACAGGGACAAGACATGATAATAAATGACAAACATGACAGTGAATTCCTACTCCCGGTGTCTGGTGTAAAGCAGACTGAAGCAGGTTTTCCTCTAGGATTTTGACTGTGCTTAGCTCCATATCTTATTATCCTGAAAAACATAACGTTATAACTACTGTGCCATGAAGGAGGGAAACAAGGTACAACATACTATAAGGAGTCACACTCTCGCAACTTCTGTTGAAGGATCTACAATCACGCCTGACAAGGCCAATGAAATCTGCACTTCGCTGGAAGCCCCGCCATCCACAGGTGATAAGCGTGAGGCCCGGATTCATTCCTTCAATTTAATAATACCGCTCTTGACCAACGGCAGACAGGTGTTCATCCTCATTTCCCTCCTTCAGGGAACAGTAGTTATAGTCATACTGGATTCGCCAAAACAGACCAAAAAAAAGTTGCTCACATAGCTGGATATCCCAGGTCCGTTCAAGCTCATACCGGACACACGTCATGTGACCTCTAGTTACAGTCATACTGTTAGGTTCCCTTTCTGTCAGGCAACGTACCATGGGGAATTATAACCACTCCTCTTGCCCAGACCCCAACAGATATACTCACCACAGCACAAATATATCCTCTAGTCAACCCTTTAAACAATGCTGCCAGACCCATCAAGGCGCAAAAGGTTTACCTACCAGTATGCGCCCACTCTACCAGGTAACCCTTGCCCCTTGGTTCTATATGCCAGGTATATAGCCTCCACAGACGCTGCTTAGAGAATGCCCTGCCGCGAACTGGATTCGCCGAAACAGACCCCAAAAAAAGAAACAAACTTGCCGGTGAGCCTGGGACAACAGGGGCCTGCACCGTTGCCACGTGTCCCTAATTAAAAGGCGAATTGATCTCCTCGAACCATGGCTGCCTGGGCCAATAGGGAGCCACATGAATCAATGGTAAGCCCTCCCAGTGCACGCTCTCCAATGTGGGCTGAATCAGAACCACTGGCGGAAAAGCGTTAAGGATCTTCGGAGGCCATTGGTGTGCCAGAGCATCCATTCCCAACAGGGCACGCGGGTCCCTCATCGAGAAACATAGAAGACACATTTTCTCACCAGAGGTCTCTTCACAGTCCCCAAGTCCAGAACAGAGTATGGGAGGCGCACAGTTCTACATAGAGCCATGACTACATGGAATGCTAATCCACATCAAGTAACTCATGTAAGCAATAAAATGTGATTTAAAAACTGTTAGTAATACACCTTATGAAACAGCAGGGGCTGTGAAGAGATACAAACACAGGCATAGAACACATGCATATACACATGCATGATAACGTATGCACTATACACACACAAATACATGGATTTTGTGTTGTAGATATGTGGTAGTAGAGTAGTGGCCTGAGGGCACTCACTTAATGTGTTGTTTAATGTAATGTAATGTTTTTAATTGTATATAACTGCCTTAATTTTTCTAGACCCCAGGAAGAGTAGCTGCTCCGAAGGAGATGGCCACAGGTTTTACGGATCCGTAACCAATTGTGTTATTGTGTATGTTTTTTCACTTTATTTGTAACTTATTTCATACATAATATTTCTGCCACCGTGTCTATCTAGGTATCGTGGACGACGGTCTGGGTGCCATGTAAGGATCTGTCGCCGAGAGGGTAATCTACCTTTACCATCGGTCCTATTAGCCAACTTACAATCAATCGATAATAAAATAGACGAGCTATGAGTACGTATACCATACCAACGGGACATTAAAAACTGTAATATCTTATGTTTCACCGAGTTGTGGCTGAACGACGACATGATTAACATACAGCTGGCGGGTTTTAATTTTCTTCCGACAGGATAGAAGGCCTCTGGTAAGACAATAGGTGGCGGACTATGCTGGTGCACAAAATCTATGGAAGTCTCGAGGTTTTGCTCGCCTGAGGTAGAGTATCTCATGATAAGCTGTCACATTATTTACCAAGAAAGTTTACATCTATATTTTTCGTAGCTGTCTATATATCACCGCAGACCGACACTGGCACTAAGACTACACTCAATGAGCTGTATACGGCCATAAGCAAACAGGACAACGCTCATCCAGAGGCGGCGCTCCTAGGGGCCGACTTTAATGCAGGGAAACTCAAATTAGTTTTACCTCATTTCTATCAGCATGTGCAACCAGAGGGAAGAAAACTCTAGACCAACTTTACTCCACACACAGAGATGCGTACAAAGCTCTCCTTCACCCTCACCCTCACCCTCCTTAGCAGATGCTAAGCTACAGGACTGTTTTGCTAGTACAGACTGGAATGTGTTCCAGATTCGTCAGAAGGCATTGAGGAGTACACCACATCAGTCACTGGCTTCATCAATAAGTGCATTGACGACGTCGTCCCCACAGTGACTTGTAAGTAAGCATTTCACTGTAAGGTCTACACCTGTTGTATTTGGCGCATGTGACAAATAAAAATTGATTTGATTTAACCCGTATCATTAAACACCTCATAGGGACAAGTGAGCTACAGGCAGGAATCAGCAATGAATACCACTACTGAGCCATCTATGGTGGAGGGGCGCCCCCTTGTGGACAGTGACTTAAACCCTGTAAACACTGTGTAAGGCAGGGCAACAGAGGGGACAGCATTAAACATGGACAAGCTTTAAATATTCATTGTGCTTCCATGAGACTGTATAGGCTGCATGAAGCCCAACCCCTTTACCGACACAGGGGCTCTGGCAATGGCTGACATAGTACCACGTTTGCCAAACGTGAGGGCACCGTTGTCACAGTAATGTTTTTGCAGAGGGGCGCACAGGTCACTCAGAACCGTGCCAAGGCCCCTCGCTCCAGGGGTTACACCAGCCAAGTGCTCGGGGGCTGCTTCTTCATCGGAGGTGCAAGCAAACCCTGTTTCCTTCACTCCCTCCAACTCCAGGAAGTGAAAATAGGAGTTGGGATGCCATAATGCATGGGCAAAGCTAGTAAGTTTCACTTGCCAGAAGTTAAGAATCCCAGCTGACATTGGCCAGGAGGCTCTTTAGCTTAAGCTAGGTGAGCTAGCCTCTTCTACTGCAGCACGGTCCGTTTAGATGCTACGAATACTGAACAAGAGAAGTGGGACTGGAACCCTTGATCAACAAGTCTGTGAAGAGGTGGTACCTACCGAACGTGCCCGAGTAGCCTCCCTTAACCGGCGATAGAGCGCACTGGAGCCGAGTTGGGCAAGGGGGGCCAGCGCATACCCCACCCCCAAACAGAAAATACATTTAATCCGACCACCCAATCCCTCTCTGCTTCCTGCACCAGCCTCCGGGAAAGGAAAGTTGCCAGTGATAATTCCAAGAAGGATTATTAAATGTAAAAAATCATGTCAACACCTATTTACTTCCCACAGAGTTAGTCCATGTAATTTATGTGATGGGGGTCAATAACACGTATGCAACAACTATCTTTGTAAAAAATAGAATAGAATAGAATTGTCTTTTCTTTTTGACATTATAGAGTATTTTCTATAGATCAATAAAAACATTTTTTTTTAAATCAAAATTTAATCTATTTCAATCCCACTTTGTAACATAACAAATCCAAAGGGGGTGAATACTTCTGGAACCCACTGTAGCTCTGTTATTCATTATCATCATCACTATCGCCATATCTCAGATGAGATGATCATCAGCTCTTGTGCCACAGGGTAGGTTAGGTATGAACTAGAATTAATATGTTATTGATTGATATGTATCATATTTTACCTTTAAATTATTGTACCGATTCAGGTACTGCTTACAGCTACAGATACAAAATGGTCGCCATGTGTGTGTGTGTGGGGGGGGCCACAACACAGCTTCAGGTTATATAACAGATATGAACAGCAGCAGATACACTCATGGTTTGCATGTCTTATTCTATCCACCCATGCATACTCTCTGTGAAACATATTAATTTTCAATTCATTCAAGTCAATGTTGGAGGAGCTTCGAAACTTGGCTGCTCTACTGAAACACCAGAACATACCGTATTCTACCAGCACGCCTCCTTCTGGCCAAGTGTTGCAATTACAAGCTCCTAGGGAAACACCAGAACATATTCACTCTAGGATGACTCTACTGCCACCTTCTGACCAAAGTGTTGTAATTACAAGCTACTAGGGAAACACCGGGAAATATTCACTCTAGGATGACTCTACTGCCACCTTCTGACCAAGTGTTGTAATTACAAGCTACTGGCGAAACACCTGAACATATTCACTATAGGATGACTCTACTGCCACCTTCTGACCAAGTGGTGTAATTACAAGCGACTGGGGAAACACCAGAACATATTCACTATAGGATGACTCTACTGCCACCTTCTGACCACGTGTTGTAATTACAAGCTATCGGGAGACGTTTCCATCAGCACTGGAAAATACAGTATTTGACTGACTAACTTTGTACAGGAGCCATCAACAGCAATTAAATGTCAACATTAACACTTTAAAAAATGTTTTAACATAGAGTACCAGTCAAAAGTTTGGACACACCTACTCATTTAAGGGTTTTTCTTTATTTCTACTATTTTCTACATTGTAGAATATTAGTGAATACATCAAAACTATTACATAACATATATGGAATCATGTAGTAACCAAAAAAATAATTAAACAAATCAAAATGTATTTTAGATTCTTCAAAGTAGCCACACTTCAAAGTTGCATTCATCACAGCCTTGCACACTCTTGGCAGGTTTTTATGTGCTTAGAGTCGTTGTCCTGTTGGAAGGTGAACCTTCACCACATTGTGAGGTCCTGAGTGCTCTGGAGCAGGTTTTCCCACATCATGATGCTGTTATGTAAATCATTTACAGATTATTTGATAGTTCACTCAAGAGTTTAGACATACCAGATCATCAAGGACAACAACCACCTGAGCCACTGCCTGTTCACCCCGCTACCATCCAGAAGGCAAGGTCGGTACAGGTGCATCAAACCTGGGACCGAGAGACTGAATAACAGCTTCTATCTCAAGGCCATCAGACTGTTAAATAGGCATCACGAAAACAGAGAGGCTGCTACCTACAAACAGACTTGAAATCATTGGCCACTTGAGTAATGCATGATATGTAAACATTATTAAAGTGACCAGTAATACATTTATTAATCTCACATGTATATACTGTATTTCATACCATCTATTGCATCTTTCCTATGCCGCTCGGCCATCGCGCATCCATATGTATATATTGTTATTCTATCCCTTACTTATTAGATAGTTGTGTATTAGGTAGTTGTGTATTAGGTAGTTGTGTATTAGGTAGTTGTGTATTAGGTAGTTGTGTATTAGGTAGTTGTGTATTAGGTAGTTGTGTATTAGGTAGTTGTGTATTAGGTAGTTGTGTATTAGATAGTTGTGTATTAGGTAGTTGTGTATTAGGTAGTTGTGTATTAGATAGTTGTGTATTAGGTAGTTGTGTATTAGGTAGTTGTGTATTAGATAGTTGTGTATTAGGTAGTTGTTTATTAGGTAGTTGTGTATTAGGTAGTTGTGTATTAGATAGTTGTGTATTAGGTAGTTGTGTATTAGATAGTTGTGTATTAGGTAGTTGTGTATTAGGTAGTTGTTGTGGAATTGTTAGATCAGTTGATAGATATTACTGCACTGTCGGAACTAGAAGCACAAGCATTTCACTACACTCGCAATAACATCTGCTAACCATGTGTATGTGACCAATAACATTTGATTTGATTTATAGGCAGTATTTGGTACTAATCACTACATACATGAGAAGATTCAACACTTTGTTAAACATGTTCAGTCAATGAATGGTGTGTATGAAGACCAAAACATTCAACGTCGTGAGAGGATACCTCCTCCACTCTTTCACCAACCAAAAGGAATAACGGTTACCATTTCACACCAGAGCGTTCAGCACACTTGGATTATCGCAGAGTAGTGCGAAGTAATGTTAATAGAATCTGGTATGTTAGGAATGATGATTGAATTAATGTCCTGGAAGTAAATTTGGCCAGGGGCATCAGGGTTTCAAAAGGTGGGTCAAGATACATCATGAAAACCAACCTCTTCTGTTCCTGTGACAGAGTACTAACGCAACACACCCACAAAGTGAGAAAATAACTATTGTTCAACTATTGAAAAATAAGGTTGGGATGATGATACATAAGGGTTAATCTTATAAGCATTTGTAAGTGCATTTATAAACGGTTAATACCTGGAGGTAAACATTAGCTCACAATTTGGCAAACACTGACCAGTTATTGCACTATTTTGACCAATACGAAATATATGTTATTAATGGTTTATATTGCATTTACAAATGATTAAACAATTGTTAATAATGTAATTATAACCCCTTTCTCTACAAAAGGAACCTTATTGTAAGTGTTGCCGCGGTCTCCTGATGTGGTTTAAGCATTGTTGTGTGGACTTAAAACATCCAATTTAGTTGGTTTTTACTTTTGTTTTTTAAAGTGTGATTTTGTGGCACGAAAACCTGATAAAAAAGGAAATAATACAGAAACGTCCACCAAAAATATAGAAAAGAGAATTTGGGAAAACAAATACACCAGACGCGTCTTGTCCAAGGGATGTAATTGAACATCAACGGCTACAAAAATAGGAGCAAGACTCCTGCCCTTTTGAGTGTTCTAGCTCAGACAAGTATTGTATTATGAGACACTGTGGCTTAGTTGGTTAAAGTGCCTGTCTAGTCGATAGGAGCTCCTGAGTTCAAATCTCAGTGAATACCATTTTCAGCAGTTCATTGTTTTGTGAACACCATCCAGGGCATATGACAAATAAACATTGATTTAAGTCATTAATAGTAATGACCACCAATATTATCTAAGTTTATCTAAGCAACTGTGTTCATTTTCTGGTTCAAATCCAAGGATCTGTGAAGCCCAGACATCTGCTTGTTGATTGAAACGTTGTGCGAAAATGTATGCACTCACTACTGTAAATCGCTCTGCTAAATTGCTCAAATGTAAATGTTGTGTAAATTATTTCCCATTGGGCCAGGTGTGAAGATCTGGGGGCCTCAATCAACCAAACCAGTTTGAATAGAATGAGAAGCCCATCAACCACTGATGGTCCATCAGCAAGCTTGACGATACAATACATTTTTCCACACAATGAAATTCAGAGACTTGTTCCGAAGCCACTCCTGCGTTGTCTTGGCTGTGTGCTTAGGTTCATTGTCCTGTTGGAAGGAGAACCTTCACCACAGTCTGAGGGCCTCAGCGCTCTGGAGCAGGTTTTCTTTAAGGAGCTCTCTGTACCTTGCTCCTTTCAATCTTTCCCTCAATCCTGACTAGTCTCCAAGTCCCTGCCCTGAAAAGAATCCCCACAGCAAGATGCTGCAACAACAAATGTTCACTGAAGGGATGTTACCAGATTTCCTCCAGACGTGACACTTGGAATTCAGGACAAAGAGTTCAATCTTGGTTTCATCAGACCAGAACATATTGTTTCTCGTGGTCTGAAAGTCCTTTAGGTGCCTTTTGGCAAACTCCAATTAGACTGTCATGTGTCTTTCACTGAGGAGTGACTTCCGTCTGGCCACTCTAACATAAAGGCCTGATTGGTGGAGTGCTGCAGAGATGGTTGTCCTTCTGGAAGGTTCTCCCAGCTCGTTCAGTGTGACAGGGTCTAGTTCTTCCAATTAAGCACCGCTACGTGGAGTCGTAGACTCCGACAATGAAATAAATGTTTTGTCTTTATCGTGTAGTTTGGCGCCCGGTGACTGACCAATAGAAACTCGGCCAGCACTGAGTACACACACAAATTAGGATTATTGTGAATAGTCAGATTTATATAATAGTTCGATTTAAATGTCTGCATGCTTTGCAAGAAGAACGATTTCCCTAATAATCCTGTTGACATTTTGATAAATGCAGATTTCGCCAATCAAAATAAACTTTCTACCACAGCGACCATGTTATTTTTGGGAAGCCTATATTATTCTTAGTTCGGACATATAAACGTTTGTATGTGAAAAATATGGTCCAACCACACCAAGACATTCGTGAAGAGGGCACGACAATGCCTATTTCACCTCAGGAGGCTGAAAATAGTTGGCATTGGACCTCAGATCCTCAAATAATATCTAAAGCTGCACCATCCAGAGCATTTTGACTGGCTGCATCACCGCTTGGTATGGCAACTGCTCGGCATCCGACTGCAATTCGCAACAGAGCATAGTGCTTACATCACGGAGGCCGAGCTTCCTGCCATCCAGGACGTCTATACCAGGCGGTGTCAGAGGAAGGCCCAAAGAATTGTCAAAGACTCCAGCCACCTAAGTCATAGACTGTAGACCGGGATCTTTTATTTCAGCTCATGAAACATGGGACCAACACTTTACATGTTGTGTTAATATTTTAGATTACACAGTTAGTACTTTGAGTCATTCAAAAGGAGACTTTTTGCCGTAACATTGTGTATCAAAATGGCGTGACCCGGACACTGCGGCCACAACACAGAGCACTAACCACTGTATGTGTCATGTTTTGTCTCATATTGTCTTGTCATTATGCTTTCCCTTCTGTTCGTTTCCCCCTGCTGGTCTTATTAGGTTCGTTCCTTTTTTCTCTCTCCCTCCCTCTCTCTCCTCTCTCTATCGTTCCGTTCCTGCTCCCAGCTGTTCCTCATTCTCCTACTCAATCATTTAGTCTTTTCACACCTGTTCCCTATCTTGTCCTCTGATTAGAGTCCCTATTTCTCCCCTTGTTTTCCGTTTCTGTCCTGTCGGATCCTTGTTTGATGTTCGCTGTGCTGTGTCATTGTCTCGCCCTGTTGTGTCTTGTCACCTTCAGATGCTGCGTGCGAGCAGGTGCCTTAGTCTGCTTCGGTCGGTGCCTTCCCGAGGCAACCTGCAGTCAATGGTCGAGTCTCCAGTCTGTCCTCGTCACTACGAGTGGATTTAAGTTTTTTCATGTTTTGTTTTCTGCTCTGATTGTCCAGGAGTATTGCTTTTATCCTTTACTGGAATAAAGACTCTGTTTTCGCCAAGTTGCTTTTGGGTCCTCATTCACCGGCATAACAGAAGGATCCGACCAAGAATGGACCCAGCGACTATGGATTCTCTCTACTCTACTCTCGAGTTCCAGGGAGCGATGCTCGGCAGACACGAGCAGGAATTGTCTGCTGCTCGGCATGCCGTTGAGACCCTGGCCGCTCAGGTCTCCGACCTCTCAGGACAGTATCAGAGTCTTCGTCTCGTGCCACCAGCTACTTCCGGGTCTTCCGAGTCTCCGGAACCTAGGGTTAATAACCCACCATGTTATTCTGGGCAGCCCACTGAGTGCCGCTCCTTTCTCACCCAGTGTGATATAGTGTTCTCTCTCCAACCCAACACATACTCAAGAGAGAGAGCTTGGATTGCCTACGTCATATCACTCCTTACTGGTCGGGCTCGGCAGTGGGGCACAGCTATCTGGGAGGCAAGCGCTGAGTGTACTAACGATTATCTGAACTTTAAAGAGGAGATGATAAGGGTTTTTGATCGTTCTGTTTTTGGGAAAGAAGCTTCCTGGTCCCTGTCTTCCCTATGTCAAGGTAATCGATCCATAACGGATTACTCTATAGAATTTCGCACTCTTGCTGCCTCCGGTAACTGGAACGAGCAGGCGTTGCTCGCTCGTTTTCTGGAGGGACTCCACGCTAAGGTTAAGGATGAGATTCTCTCTCGGGAGGTTCCATCCAGCGTGGATTCTCTGATTGAACTCGCTATTCGCATTGAACGACGGGTAGATCTTCGTCATCGAGCTCATAGAAGAGAGCTCGCGTTAACTGTGTCCCCCCTCTCTCCGACACTACCATCTTTCCCCACTGACTCAGGTGTTGAGCCCATGCAGCTGGGGGGTATTCGCATTTCGACTAAGGAGAGGGAACGGAGAATCACCAACCGCCTCTGTCTCTATTGCGGTTCCGCTGGTCATTTTGTAATTTCATGTCCAGTTAAAAGCCAGAGCTCATCAGTAAGCGGAGGGCGACTGATAAGCACTACTAGACGGTCCTCTCCGTCAAGTACCTGTACTACCTTACCGGTCCATCTACGCTGGACCGGATCGGCAGCTTCCTGCAGTGCATTAATAGACTCTGGGGCTGAGGGCTGTTTTATGGACGAAGCCTGGGCTCGGGAACATGACATTCCTCTCAGACAGTTAGGGGAGCCCACGGTCATGTTCGCCTTGGATGGTAGTCCTCTCCCCAGTATATTATGTGAAACACTACCTTTAACCCTCACTGTATCTGGTAACCATAGTGAGACCATTTCTTTTTTGATTTTTTGTTCACCTTTTACACCTGTTGTTTTGGGTCATCCCTGGCTAGTGTGTCATAATCCTTCTTTTGATTGGTCTAGTAATTCTATCCTTTCCTGGAACGTTTCTTGTCATGTGAAGTGTTTAATGTCTGTTATTCCTCCTGTTTCTTCTGCTCCCTCTTCACAGGAGGAACCTGGTGATTTGACAGGAGTGCCGGAGGAATATCATGGTCTGCGCACGGTCTTCAGTCGGTCCAGAACCAACTCCCTTCCTCCTCACCGGTCGTATGATTGTTGTTCTGATCTCCTCAAGAAGCGTTTTGCATCCGCTCCTATCCTTGTTGCACCTGACGTCACTAAACAGTTTATTGTCGAGGTTGACGCGTCGGGGGTGGGCGTGGGAGCCATTCTGTCCCAGCGCTCCGATACTGACGATGGGGTCCACCCTTGCGCGTATTTTTCTCGTCGCCTGTCACCGTCGGAACGTAACTATGATGTGGCTAACCGCGAACTGCTCGCCATCCGTTTAGCCCTAGGCAAATGGCGACAGTGGTTGGAGGGGCGACCGTTCCTTTTGTCGTTTGGACTGACCAAAGGAACCTTGAGTACATCCGTTCTGCCAAACGACTGAATGCGCGTCATGCTCGTTGGGCGTTGTTTTTTGCTCGTTTCGAGTTCGTTATTTCTTATTGCCCGGGAACTAAGAACACCAAGCCTCATGCTTTATCCCGTCTCTTTAGTTTTTCTGTGGCTTCTACCGATCCCGAGGGGATCCTTCCTGTTGGGCGTGTTGTCGGGTTGACTGTCTGGGGAATTGAGAGACAGGTTAAGCAAGCACTCACTCACACTCCGTCGCCGCGCGCTTGTCCTAGTAACCTTCTTTTCGTTCCTGTCTCTACTCGTCTGGCTGTTCTTCAGTGGGCGCACTCTGCCAAGTTAGCTGGCCACCCCGGCGTTCGGGGTACGCTTGCTTCTATTCGCCAGCGGTTTTGGTGGCCTACTCAGGAGCGTGACACTCGCCGTTTCGTGGCTGCTTGTTCGGACTGCGCGCAGAATAAGTCTGGTAACTTTTTTTCTGCTTCTGCTCCTGGTATTGCTGGGTCTCAGTCTGTTCCCTGCCACCGCATCTCTCCTGGTCTTGTTCCTGCCCTTGCTGTGTCTCAGTCTGTCCCTAGTTGTTACTCTCCTGGCCTGTTTGGTCCTGTTGGCTCTAAAGCTTTCAGTTCTCTACCCGTGTCTCATTTTTTTTAGAGTAGTACCCTAGTTTCCCTTTTCATCGTTTTCCGTTACGGTCCTGAGGAGAGGAGTTGGGTTCTTTCTCGGGACGTGCTGGACCGTTTGTGATCTATGATTTCCTCCGTTGCCGCCAGTGTTCCTCCTCGAGTGCGCCAGGAGGCGCTCGGTGAGTGGGGGGGTACTGTCATGTTTTGTCTCATATTGTCTTGTCATTATGCTTTCCCTTCTGTTCGTTTCCCCCTGCTGGTCTTATTAGGTTCGTTCCTTTTTTCTCTCTCCCTCCCTCTCTCTCCTCTCTCTATCGTTCCGTTCCTGCTCCCAGCTGTTCCTCATTCTCCTACTCAATCATTTAGTCTTTTCACACCTGTTCCCTATCTTGTCCTCTGATTAGAGTCCCTATTTCTCCCCTTGTTTTCCGTTTCTGTCCTGTCGGATCCTTGTTTGATGTTCGCTGTGCTGTGTCATTGTCTCGCCCTGTTGTGTCTTGTCACCTTCAGATGCTGCGTGCGAGCAGGTGCCTTAGTCTGCTTCGGTCGGTGCCTTCCCGAGGTAACCTGCAGTCAATGGTCGAGTCTCCAGTCTGTCCTCGTCACTACGAGTGGATTTAAGTTTTTTCATGTTTTGTTTTCTGCTCTGATTGTCCAGGAGTATTGCTTTTATCCTTTACTGGAATAAAGACTCTGTTTTCGCCAAGTTGCTTTTGGGTCCTCATTCACCGGCATAACAGTATGATCATGGCGAGTTACCAGGGCTTGTGGGAGACCCCTTGAGTGGAAAGCCAAAAGGTCAGCTGTGCCTGTCCTCGTCACTGCATGCTTGAATAACCCAATTTGTCCCACAGACACACAAGCACTAACTGTAATCTAACTGGCATCAAAGTGTAACGTTAGACTTTGGAATTTAACCACCTCAGCCACGTCACAGTGAAGGCCTGCTTGAGTAGATCGATTTCAACTCCACATATGCAAGCCCTGGTAGCTCGCCGTGATCGTATAGTGGTTAGTACTCTGCGTTGTGGCCGCAGCAACCCCGGTTCGAATCCGGGTCACGGCATTGAAATTCACAATGTCACGGCATAAGGGCTCTTTTTGAATTAGCAGAATGAACTTAACTGAATAAGTAGAGTGAATTTAGCAGAAATTGTGGAAAGGGTGCCACTTACCACTGGTGAATAAATAATTACTATACCTCTGTCGTTATAACATTAAATAAGCAGAGATTGATAACAGTGTAGGTTACCATACAATACATTTAGTTTCGTTGGCTACAGTTTAAAGGCAGAGTCACAAAGTGAACAGCTGTATCGGGTCAATTTTGACAACAACTAAGAGCATTGAAGCACAAAGCGAAAACTTCTCCGCCTCGTCCCAAAGTTATGCATAGGGCTGATACTCTGTGATAGTCTATCATTGTGCTCATCTGCAGAGCTGCTCATGGCGACATCATATGGCTGAGTCTCAGTTTAACTCATTCAAAAAGCGACCTCAAGCCGTGAATCGCATTGCCATGAGCAGTACTAACCATTATATGATCACGGCAAGCTACCGGGGCTTGTGTGTGAGGGGGAGATATTAGGCTACTCAAGCATGCCGTTGCCTTTATGTGGAAAATGTGGCTAAATACCATTGACTAGAGAGACTCAACAGTGTATTGTGTAGTAGAATAGAGTTAGTACTGACCCCTGTAGAGTATTGTGTGGTACAGTGGAATACAGTGCTCTGCTAGTGTAGAGTACGGTTCTGAAGTATCCTTGGAATAGGAACATGCCCTCCCTGGACAATGATTAGCATCCATGAGGGTGACGGTCAACCTCTCCTTGATTATATCATCCAGGGGCAACATATTGGGTTCCCCCAAACTCCAGCGGATGAATCTATCATTCTCTGACCTGAACACAGGGAAAAGAGAATGGAAAGATGGTGTGTTGGACCAGGTCTAGTTCAGGCCCACAGTATCGTCACTGTGCATATGGGACAGGAAGAACAGGCAAACATACTGACACTTCCTAACCTGCCAGAAGTCCACTGGCAGCAGAGTATAGGGTTAAGTTTACCATTCATTATTCTCAGCTCTGGAGAATCATCCTCGGAAAATGACGAGAAGAGAGAGCAATGTGCCATTCACTGAGGAGTGACTTCGTCTGGCCACTCCACCATAAAGGCCTGATTGGTGGAGTGCTGCAGAGATGGTTGTCCTTCTGGAAGGTTCTCCCAGCTCGTTCAGTGTGACAGGGTCTAGTTCTTCCAATTAAGCACCGCCACGTGCGGTCGTAGACCCCGACAATGTAAGAAATGTTTTGCCTTTATCGTGTAGTGTGGGGCCCGGTGACTGACCAATAGAAACTCGGCCAGCACTGAGTACACACACAAATTATGATTATTGTGAATATTCAGATTTATATAATAGTTTGATTTAAACGTCTACATGCTTTGCAAGAAGAACAATTTCCCTAATAATCCTGTTTACATTTTGATAAATGCAGATTTCGCCAATCAAAATAAACTTTCTACCACAGCGACCATGTTATTTTCGGGAAGCCTATATTATTTTTAGTTCGGACATATAAAGGTTTGCATGTGAAAAATATGGTACAAACATACCAAGACCTTCGTGAAGAGGGCACGACAATGCCTATTTCCCCTCAGGAGGCTGAAAATATTTGGCATTGGACCTCAGATCCTCAAATAATATCTAAAGCTGCACCATCCAGAGCATTTTGACTGGCTGCATCACCGCTTGGTATGGCAACTGCTCAGCATCCGACTGCAATTCGCTACAGAGGATAATGCTTACATCACTGAGGCCGAGCATCCTGCCATCCAGGATGTCTATACCAGGCGGTGTCAGAGGAAGGCCCAAAGAATTGTCAAAGACTCCAGCCACCTAAGTCATAGACTGTAGACCGGGATCTTTTATTTCAGCTCATGAAACATGGGACCAACACTTTACATGTCGTGTTAATATTTTAGATTACACAGTTAGTACTTTGAGTCATTCAAAAGGAGACTTTTTGCCGTAACATTGTGTATCAAAATGGCGTGACCCGGACTCTGCGGCCACAACACAGAGCACTAACCACTGTATGATCATGGAGAGTTACCAGGGCTTGTGGGAGACCCCTTGAGTGGAAAGCCAAAAGGTCAGCTGTGCCTGTCCTCGTCACTGCATGCTTGAATAACCCAATTTGTCCCACAGACACACAAGCACTAACTGTAATCTAACTGGCATCAAAGTGTAACGTTAGACTTTGGAATTTAACCACCTCAGCCACGTCACAGTGAAGGCCTGCTTGAGTAGATCAATTTCACCTCCACATATGCAAGCCCTGGTAGCTCGCCGTGATCGTATAGTGGTTAGTACTCTGCGTTGTGGCCGCTGCAACCCCGGTTCGAATCTGGGTCACGGCATTGAAATTCACAATGTCACGGCATAAGGGCTCTTTTTGAATTAGCAGAATGAACTAAACTGAATAAGTAGAGTGAATTTAGCAGAGATTGTGGAAAGGGTGCCACTTACCACTGGTGAATAAATAATTACTATACATCTGTCGTTAAATAAATAAGCAGAGATTGATAACAGTGTAGGTTACCATACAATACATTTAGTTTCGTTGGCTACAGTTTAAAGGCAGAGTCACAAAGTGAACAGCTGTATCGGGTCAATTTTGACAACAACTAAGAGCATTGAAGCACAAAGCGAAAACTTCTCCGCCTCGTCCCGAAGTTATGCATGGGCTGATACTCTGTGATAGTCTATCATTGTGCTCATCTGCAGAGCTGCTCATGGCGACATCATATGGCTGAGTCTCAGTTTAACTCATTCAAAAAGCGACCTCAAGCCGTGAATCGCATTGCCATGAGCAGTACTAACCATTATATGATCACGGCAAGCTACCGGGGCTTGTGTGTGAGGGGAGATATTAGGCTACTCAAGCATGCCGTTGCCTTTATGTGGAAAATGTGGCTAAATACCATTGTTGACTAGTTAGACTAGAGAGACTCAACAGTGTATTGTGTAGTAGAATAGAGTTAGTACTGACCCCTGTAGAGTATTGTGTGGTACAGTGGAATACAGTGCTCTGCTAGTGTAGAGTACGGTTCTGAAGTATCCTTGGAATAGGAACATGCCCTCCCCTGGACAATGATTAGCATCCATGAGGGTGACGGTCAACCTCTCCTTGATTATATCATCCAGGGGCAACATATTGGGTTCCCCCAAACTCCAGCGGATGAATCTATCATTCTCTGACCTGAACACAGGGAAAAGAGAATGGAAAGATGGGTGTGTTGGACCAGGTCTAGTTCAGGCCCACAGTATCGTCACTGTGCATATGGGACAGGAAGAACAGGCAAACATACTGACACTTCCTAACCTGCCAGAAGTCCACTGGCAGCAGAGTATAGGGTTAAGTTTACCATTCATTATTCTCAGCTCTGGAGAATCATCCTCGGAAAATGACGAGAAGAGAGAGCAATGTGCCATTCACTGAGGAGTGACTTCCGTCTGGCCACTCCACCATAAAGGCCTGATTGGTGGAGTGCTGCAGAGATGGTTGTCCTTCTGGAAGGTTCTCCCAGCTCGTTCAGTGTGACAGGGTCTAGTTCTTCCAATTAAGCACCGCCACGTGCGGCCGTAGACCCCGACAATGTAAGAAATGTTTTGCCTTTATCGTGTAGTGTGGGGCCCGGTGACTGACCAATAGAAACTCGGCCAGCACTGAGTACACACACAAATTATGATTATTGTGAATATTCAGATTTATATAATAGTTTGATTTAAACGTCTACATGCTTTGCAAGAAGAACAATTTCCCTAATAATCCTGTTTACATTTTGATAAATGCAGATTTCGCCAATCAAAATAAACTTTCTACCACAGCGACCATGTTATTTTCGGGAAGCCTATATTATTCTTAGTTCGGACATATAAAGGTTTGCATGTGAAAAATATGGTCCAAACATACCAAGACCTTCGTGAAGAGGGCACGACAATGCCTATTTCCCCTCAGGAGGCTGAAAATATTTGGCATTGGACCTCAGATCCTCAAATAATATCTAAAGCTGCACCATCCAGAGCATTTTGACTGGCTGCATCACCGCTTGGTATGGCAACTGCTCAGCATCCGACTGCAATTCGCAACAGAGCATAGTGCTTACATCACTGAGGCCGAGCTTCCTGCCATCCAGGACGTCTATACCAGGCGGTGTCAGAGGAAGGCCCAAAGAATTGTCAAAGACCCCAGCCACCTAAGTCATAGACTGTAGACCGGGATCTTTTATTTCAGCTCATGAAACATGGGACCAACACTTTACATGTTGTGTTAATATTTTAGATTACACAGTTAGTACTTTGAGTCATTCAAAAGGATACTTTTTGCCGTAACATTGTGTATCAAAATGGAGTGACCCGGACTCTGCGGCCACAACACAGAGCACTAACCACTGTATGATCATGGCGAGTTACCAGGGCTTGTGGGAGACCCCTTGAGTGGAAAGCCAAAAGGTCAGCTGTGCCTGTCCTTGTCACTGCATGCTTGAATAACCCAATTTGTCCCACAGACACACAAGCACTAACTGTAATCTAACTGGCATCAAAGTGTAACGTTATACTTTGGAATTTAACCACCTCAGGCACGTCACAGTGAAGGCCTGCTTGAGTAGATCAATTTCACCTCCGCACATGCAAGCCCTGGTAGCTCGCCGTGATCGTATAGTGGTTAGTACTCTGCGTTGTGGCCGCAGCAACCCCGGTTCGAATCCGGGTCACGGCATTGAAATTCACAATGTCATGGCATATGGGCTCTTTTTGAATTAGCAGAATGAACTAAACTGAATAAGTAGAGTGAATTTAGCAGAGATTGTGACCACTGGTGAATAAATAATTACTATACCTCTGTCGTTATAACATTAAATAAGCAGAGATTGATAACAGTGTAGGTTACCATACAATACATTTAGTTTCGTTGGCTACAGTTTAAAGGCAGAGTCACAAAGTGAACAGCTGTATCGGGTCAATTTTGACAACAACTAAGAGCATTGAAGCACAAAGCGAAAACTTCTCCGCCTCGTCCCGAAGTTATGCATGGGCTGATACTCTGTGATAGTCTATCATTGTGCTCATCTGCAGAGCTGCTCATGGCGACATCATATGGCTCAGTCTCAGTTTAACTCATTCAAAAAGCGACCTCAAGCCGTGAATCGCATTGCCATGAGCAGTACTAACCATTATATGATCACGGCAAGCTACCGGGGCTTGTGTGTGAGGGGGAGATATTAGGCTACTCAAGCATGCCGTTGCCTTTATGTGGAAAATGTGGCTAAATACGACTAGAGAGACTCAACAGTGTATTGTGTAGTAGAATAGAGTTAGTACTGACCCCTGTAGAGTATTGTGTGGTACAGTGGAATACAGTGCTCTGCTAGTGTAGAGTACGGTTCTGAAGTATCCTTGGAATAGGAACATGCCCTCCCCTGGACAATGATTAGCATCCATGAGGGTGACGGTCAACCTCTCCTTGATTATATCATCCAGGGGCAACATATTGGGTTCCCCAAACTCCAGCGGATGAATCTATCATTCTCTGACCTGAACACAGGGAAAAGAGAATGGAAAGATGGGTGTGTTGGACCAGGTCTAGTTCAGGCCCACAGTATCGTCACTGTGCATATGGGACAGGAAGAACAGGCAAACATACTGACACTTCCTAACCTGCCAGAAGTCCACTGGCAGCAGAGTATAGGGTTAAGTTTACCATTCATTATTCTCAGCTCTGGAGAATCATCCTCGGAAAATGACGAGAAGAGAGAGCAATGTGCCATTCACTGAGGAGTGACTTCCGTCTGGCCACTCCACCATAAAGGCCTGATTGGTGGAGTGCTGCAGAGATGGTTGTCCTTCTGGAAGGTTCTCCCAGCTCGTTCAGTGTGACAGGGTCTAGTTCTTCCAATTAAGCACCGCCACGTGCGGTCGTAGACCCCGACAATGTAAGAAATGTTTTGCCTTTATCGTGTAGTGTGGGGCCCGGTGACTGACCAATAGAAACTCGGCCAGCACTGAGTACACACACAAATTATGATTATTGTGAATATTCAGATTTATATAATAGTTTGATTTAAACGTCTACATGCTTTGCAAGAAGAACAATTTCCCTAATAATCCTGTTTACATTTTGATAAATGCAGATTTCGCCAATCAAAATAAACTTTCTACCACAGCGACCATGTTATTTTCGGGAAGCCTATATTATTTTTAGTTCTGACATATAAAGGTTTGCATGTGAAAAATATGGTCCAAACATACCAAGACCTTCGTGAAGAGGGCACGACAATGCCTATTTCCCCTCAGGAGGCTGAAAATATTTGGCATTGGACCTCAGATCCTCAAATAATATCTAAAGCTGCACCATCCAGAGCATTTTGACTGGCTGCATCACCGCTTGGTATGGCAACTGCTCAGCATCCGACTGCAATTCGCAACAGAGCATAGTGCTTACATCACTGAGGCCGAGCATCCTGCCATCCAGGACGTCTATACCAGGCGGTGTCAGAGGAAGGCCCAAAGAATTGTCAAAGACTCCAGCCACCTAAGTCATAGACTGTAGACCGGGATCTTTTATTTCAGCTCATGAAACATGGGACCAACACTTTACATGTTGTGTTAATATTTTAGATTACACAGTTAGTACTTTGAGTCATTCAAAAGGAGACTTTTTGCCGTAACATTGTGTATCAAAATGGCGTGACCCGGACTCTGCGGCCACAACACAGAGCACTAACCACTGTATGATCATGGCGAGTTACCAGGGCTTGTGGGAGACCCCTTGAGTGGAAAGCCAAAAGGTCAGCTGTGCCTGTCCTCGTCACTGCATGCTTGAATAACCCAATTTGTCCCACAGACAAACAAGCACTAACTGTAATCTAACTGGCATCAAAGTGTAATGTTAGACTTTGGAATTTAACCACCTCAGCCATGTCACAGTGAAGGCCTGCTTGAGTAGATCAATTTCAACTCCACATATGCAAGCCCTGGTAGCTCGCCGTGATCGTATAGTGGTTAGTACTCTGCGTTGTGGCCGCAGCAACCCCGGTTCGAATCCGGGTCACGGCATTGAAATTCACAATGTCACGGCATAAGGGCTCTTTTTGAATTAGCAGAATGAACTAAACTGAATAAGTAGAGTGAATTTAGCAGAGATTGTGGAAAGGGTGCCACTGACCACTGGTGAATAAATAATTACTATACATCTGTCGTTAAATAAGCAGAGATTGATAACAGTGTAGGTTACCATACAATACATTTAGTTTCGTTGGCTACAGTTTAAAGGCAGAGTCACAAAGTGAACAGCTGTATCGGGTCAATTTTGACAACAACTAAGAGCATTGAAGCACAAAGCGAAAACTTCTCCGCCTCGTCCCAAAGTTATGCATGGGCTGATACTCTGTGATAGTCTATCATTGTGCTCATCTGCAGAGCTGCTCATGGCGACATCATATGGCTGAGTCTCAGTTTAACTCATTCAAAAAGCGACCTCAAGCCGTGAATCGCATTGCCATGAGCAGTACTAACCATTATATGATCACGGCAAGCTACCGGGGCTTGTGTGTGAGGGGGAGATATTAGGCTACTCAAGCATGCCGTTGCCTTTATGTGGAAAATGTGGCTAAATACCATTGTTGACTAGTTAGAGAGAGACTCAACAGTGTATTGTGTAGTAGAATAGAGTTAGTACTGACCCCTGTAGAGTATTGTGTGGTACAGTGGAATACAGTGCTCTGCTAGTGTAGAGTACGGTTCTGAAGTATCCTTGGAATAGGAACATGCCCTCCCTGGACAATGATTAGCATCCATGAGGGTGACGGTCAACCTCTCCTTGATTATATCATCCAGGGGCAACATATTGGGTTCCCCCAAACTCCAGCGGATGAATCTATCATTCTCTGACCTGAACACAGGGAAAAGAGAATGGAAAGATGGGTGTGTTGGACCAGGTCTAGTTCAGGCCCACAGTATCGTCACTGTGCATATGGGACAGGAAGAACAGGCAAACATACTGACACTTCCTAACCTGCCAGAAGTCCACTGGCAGCAGAGTATAGGGTTAAGTTTACCATTCATTATTCTCAGCTCTGGAGAATCATCCTCGGAAAATGACGAGAAGAGAGAGCAATGTGCCATTCACTGAGGAGTGACTTCCGTCTGGCCACTCCACCATAAAGGCCTGATTGGTGGAGTGCTGCAGAGATGGTTGTCCTTCTGGAAGGTTCTCCCAGCTCGTTCAGTGTGACAGGGTCTAGTTCTTCCAATTAAGCACCGCCACGTGCGGTCGTAGACCCCGACAATGTAAGAAATGTTTTGCCTTTATCGTGTAGTGTGGGGCCCGGTGACTGACCAATAGAAACTCGGCCAGCACTGAGTACACACACAAATTATGATTATTGTGAATATTCAGATTTATATAATAGTTTGATTTAAACGTCTACATGCTTTGCAAGAAGAACAATTTCCCTAATAATCCTGTTTACATTTTGATAAATGCAGATTTCGCCAATCAAAATAAACTTTCTACCACAGCGACCATGTTATTTTCGGGAAGCCTATATTATTTTTAGTTCTGACATATAAAGGTTTGCATGTGAAAAATATGGTCCAAACATACCAAGACCTTCGTGAAGAGGGCACGACAATGCCTATTTCCCCTCAGGAGGCTGAAAATATTTGGCATTGGACCTCAGATCCTCAAATAATATCTAAAGCTGCACCATCCAGAGCATTTTGACTGGCTGCATCACCGCTTGGTATGGCAACTGCTCAGCATCCGACTGCAATTCGCAACAGAGCATAGTGCTTACATCACGGAGGCCGAGCTTCCTGCCATCCAGGATGTCTATACCAGGCGGTGTCAGAGGAAGGCCCAAAGAATTGTCAAAGACTCCAGCCACCTAAGTCATAGACTGTAGACCGGGATCTTTTATTTCAGCTCATGAAACATGGGACCAACACTTTACATGTTGTGTTAATATTTTAGATTACACAGTTAGTACTTTGAGTCATTCAAAAGGAGACTTTTGCCGTAACATTGTGTATCAAAATGGCGTGACCCGGACTCTGCGGCCACAACACAGAGCACTAACCACTGTATGATCATGGCGAGTTACCAGGGCTTGTGGGAGACCCCTTGAGTGGAAAGCCAAAAGGTCAGCTGTGCCTGTCCTCGTCACTGCATGCTTGAATAACCCAATTTGTCCCACAGACACACAAGCACTAACTGTAATCTAACTGGCATCAAAGTGTAACGTTAGACTTTGGAATTTAACCACCTCAGCCACGTCACAGTGAAGGCCTGCTTGAGTAGATCAATTTCAACTCCACATATGCAAGCCCTGGTAGCTCGCCGTGATCGTATAGTGGTTAGTACTCTGCGTTGTGGCCGCAGCAACCCCGGTTCGAATCCGGGTCACGGCATTGAAATTCACAATGTCACGGCATAAGGGCTCTTTTTGAATTAGCAGAATGAACTAAACTGAATAAGTAGAGTGAATTTAGCAGAGATTGTGGAAAGGGTGCCACTGACCACTGGTGAATAAATAATTACTATACCTCTGTCGTTATAACATTAAATAAGCAGAGATTGATAACAGTGTAGGTTACCATACAATACATTTAGTTTCGTTGGCTACAGTTTAAAGGCAGAGTCACAAAGTGAACAGCTGTATCGGGTCAATTTTGACAACAACTAAGAGCATTGAAGCACAAAGCGAAAACTTCTCCGCCTCGTCCCGAAGTTATGCATGGGCTGATACTCTGTGATAGTCTATCATTGTGCTCATCTGCAGAGCTGCTCATGGCGACATCATATGGCTGAGTCTCAGTTTAACTCATTCAAAAAGCGACCTCAAGCCGTGAATCGCATTGCCATGAGCAGTACTAACCATTATATGATCACGGCAAGCTACCGGGGCTTGTGTGTGAGGGGGAGATATTAGGCTACTCAAGCATGCCGTTGCCTTTATGTGGAAAATGTGGCTAAATACCATTGTTGACTAGACTAGAGAGACTCAACAGTGTATTGTGTAGTAGAATAGAGTTAGTACTGACCCCTGTAGAGTATTGTGTGGTACAGTGGAATACAGTGCTCTGCTAGTGTAGAGTACGGTTCTGAAGTATCCTTGGAATAGGAACATGCCCTCCCCTGGACAATGATTAGCATCCATGAGGGTGACGGTCAACCTCTCCTTGATTATATCATCCAGGGGCAACATATTGGGTTCCCCCAAACTCCAGCGGATGAATCTATCATTCTCTGACCTGAACACAGGGAAAAGAGAATGGAAAGATGGGTGTGTTGGACCAGGTCTAGTTCAGGCCCACAGTATCGTCACTGTGCATATGGGACAGGAAGAACAGGCAAACATACTGACACTTCCTAACCTGCCAGAAGTCCACTGGCAGCAGAGTATAGGGTTAAGTTTACCATTCATTATTCTCAGCTCTGGAGAATCATCCTCGGAAAATGACGAGAAGAGAGAGCAATGTGCCATTCACTGAGGAGTGACTTCCGTCTGGCCACTCCACCATAAAGGCCTGATTGGTGGAGTGCTGCAGAGATGGTTGTCCTTCTGGAAGGTTCTCCCAGCTCGTTCAGTGTGACAGGGTCTAGTTCTTCCAATTAAGCACCGCCACGTGCGGTCGTAGACCCCGACAATGTAAGAAATGTTTTGCCTTTATCGTGTAGTGTGGGGCCCGGTGACTGACCAATAGAAACTCGGCCAGCACTGAGTACACACACAAATTATGATTATTGTGAATATTCAGATTTATATAATAGTTTGATTTAAACGTCTACATGCTTTGCAAGAAGAACAATTTCCCTAATAATCCTGTTTACATTTTGATAAATGCAGATTTCGCCAATCAAAATAAACTTTCTACCACAGCGACCATGTTATTTTCGGGAAGCCTATATTATTCTTAGTTCGGACATATAAAGGTTTGCATGTGAAAAATATGGTCCAAACATACCAAGACCTTCGTGAAGAGGGCACGACAATGCCTATTTCCCCTCAGGAGGCTGAAAATATTTGGCATTGGACCTCAGATCCTCAAATAATATCTAAAGCTGCACCATCCAGAGCATTTTGACTGGCTGCATCACCGCTTGGTATGGCAACTGCTCAGCATCCGACTGCAATTCGCAACAGAGCATAGTGCTTACATCACTGAGGCCGAGCATCCTGCCATCCAGGACGTCTATACCAGGCGGTGTCAGAGGAAGGCCCAAAGAATTGTCAAAGACTCCAGCCACCTAAGTCATAGACTGTAGACCGGGATCTTTTATTTCAGCTCATGAAACATGGGACCAACACTTTACATGTTGTGTTAATATTTTAGATTACACAGTTAGTACTTTGAGTCATTCAAAAGGATACTTTTTGCCGTAACATTGTGTATCAAAATGGCGTGACCCGGACTCTGCGGCCACAACACAGAGCACTAACCACTGTATGATCATGGCGAGTTACCAGGGCTTGTGGGAGACCCCTTGAGTGGAAAGCCAAAAGGTCAGCTGTGCCTGTCCTCGTCACTGCATGCTTGAATAACCCAATTTGTCCCACAGACAAACAAGCACTAACTGTAATCTAACTGGCATCAAAGTGTAATGTTAGACTTTGGAATTTAACCACCTCAGGCACGTCACAGTGAAGGCCTGCTTGAGTAGATCAATTTCACCTCCACATATGCAAGCCCTGGTAGCTCGCCGTGATCGTATAGTGGTTAGTACTCTGCGTTGTGGCCGCAGCAACCCCGGTTCGAATCCGGGTCACGGCATTGAAATTCACAATGTCACGGCATAAGGGCTCTTTTTGAATTAGCAGAATGCACTAAACTGAATAAGTAGAGTGAATTTAGCAGAGATTGTGGAAAGGGTGCCACTGACCACTGGTGAATAAATAATTACTATACATCTGTCGTTAAATAAATAAGCAGAGATTGATAACAGTGTAGGTTACCATACAATACATTTAGTTTCGTTGGCTACAGTTTAAAGGCAGAGTCACAAAGTGAACAGCTGTATCGGGTCAATTTTGACAACAACTAAGAGCATTGAAGCACAAAGCGAAAACTTCTCCGCCTCGTCCCAAAGTTATGCATGGGCTGATACTCTGTGATAGTCTATCATTGTGCTCATCTGCAGAGCTGCTCATGGCGACATCATATGGCTCAGTCTCAGTTTAACTCATTCAAAAAGCGACCTCAAGCCGTGAATCGCATTGCCATGAGCAGTACTAACCATTATATGATCACGGCAAGCTACCGGGGCTTGTGTGTGAGGGGGAGATATTAGGCTACTCAAGCATGCCGTTGCCTTTATGTGGAAAATGTGGCTAAATACCATTGTTGACTAGTTAGACTAGAGAGACTCAACAGTGTATTGTGTAGTAGAATAGAGTTAGTACTGACCCCTGTAGAGTATTGTGTGGTACAGTGGAATACAGTGCTCTGCTAGTGTAGAGTACGGTTCTGAAGTATCCTTGGAATAGGAACATGCCCTCCCCTGGACAATGATTAGCATCCATGAGGGTGACGGTCAACCTCTCCTTGATTATATCATCCAGGGGCAACATATTGGGTTCCCCAAACTCCAGCGGATGAATCTATCATTCTCTGACCTGAACACAGGGAAAAGAGAATGGAAAGATGGGTGTGTTGGACCAGGTCTAGTTCAGGCCCACAGTATCGTCACTGTGCATATGGGACAGGAAGAACAGGCAAACATACTGACACTTCCTAACCTGCCAGAAGTCCACTGGCAGCAGAGTATAGGGTTAAGTTTACCATTCATTATTCTCAGCTCTGGAGAATCATCCTCGGAAAATGACGAGAAGAGAGAGCAATGTGCCATTCACTGAGGAGTGACTTCCGTCTGGCCACTCCACCATAAAGGCCTGATTGGTGGAGTGCTGCAGAGATGGTTGTCCTTCTGGAAGGTTCTCCCAGCTCGTTCAGTGTGACAGGGTCTAGTTCTTCCAATTAAGCACCGCCACGTGCGGTCGTAGACCCCGACAATGTAAGAAATGTTTTGCCTTTATCGTGTAGTGTGGGGCCCGGTGACTGACCAATAGAAACTCGGCCAGCACTGAGTACACACACAAATTATGATTATTGTGAATATTCAGATTTATATAATAGTTTGATTTAAACGTCTACATGCTTTGCAAGAAGAACAATTTCCCTAATAATCCTGTTTACATTTTGATAAATGCAGATTTCGCCAATCAAAATAAACTTTCTACCACAGCGACCATGTTATTTTCGGGAAGCCTATATTATTCTTAGTTCGGACATATAAAGGTTTGCATGTGAAAAATATGGTCCAAACATACCAAGACCTTCGTGAAGAGGGCACGACAATGCCTATTTCCCCTCAGGAGGCTGAAAATATTTGGCATTGGACCTCAGATCCTCAAATAATATCTAAAGCTGCACCATCCAGAGCATTTTGACTGGCTGCATCACCGCTTGGTATGGCAACTGCTCAGCATCCGACTGCAATTCGCAACAGAGGATAATGCTTACATCACTGAGGCCGAGCATCCTGCCATCCAGGACGTCTATACCAGGCGGTGTCAGAGGAAGGCCCAAAGAATTGTCAAAGACTCCAGCCACCTAAGTCATAGACTGTAGACCGGGATCTTTTATTTCAGCTCATGAAACATGGGACCAACACTTTACATGTCGTGTTAATATTTTAGATTACACAGTTAGTACTTTGAGTCATTCAAAAGGAGACTTTTTGCCGTAACATTGTGTATCAAAATGGCGTGACCCGGACTCTGCGGCCACAACACAGAGCACTAACCACTGTATGATCATGGCGAGTTACCAGGGCTTGTGGGAGACCCCTTGAGTGGAAAGCCAAAAGGTCAGCTGTGCCTGTCCTCGTCACTGCATGCTTGAATAACCCAATTTGTCCCACAGACAAACAAGCACTAACTGTAATCTAACTGGCATCAAAGTGTAACGTTAGACTTTGGAATTTAACCACCTCAGGCACGTCACAGTGAAGGCCTGCTTGAGTAGATCGATTTCACCTCCACATATGCAAGCCCTGGTAGCTCGCCGTGATCGTATAGTGGTTAGTACTCTGCGTTGTGGCCGCAGCAACCCCGGTTCGAATCCGGGTCACGGCATTGAAATTCACAATGTCACGGCATATGGGCTCTTTTTGAATTAGCAGAATGCACTAAACTGAATAAGTAGAGTGAATTTAGCAGAGATTGTGGAAAGGGTGCCACTGACCACTGGTGAATAAATAATTACTATACATCTGTCGTTAAATAAGCAGAGATTGATAACAGTGTAGGTTACCATACAATACATTTAGTTTCGTTGGCTACAGTTTAAAGGCAGAGTCACAAAGTGAACAGCTGTATCGGGTCAATTTTGACAACAACTAAGAGCATTGAAGCACAAAGCGAAAACTTCTCCGCCTCGTCCCAAAGTTATGCATGGGCTGATACTCTGTGATAGTCTATCATTGTGCTCATCTGCAGAGCTGCTCATGGCGACATCATATGGCTGAGTCTCAGTTTAACTCATTCAAAAAGCGACCTCAAGCCGTGAATCGCATTGCCATGAGCAGTACTAACCATTATATGATCACGGCAAGCTACCGGGGCTTGTGTGTGAGGGGGAGATATTAGGCTACTCAAGCATGCCGTTGCCTTTATGTGGAAAATGTGGCTAAATACCATTGTTGACTAGTTAGACTAGAGAGACTCAACAGTGTATTGTGTAGTAGAATAGAGTTAGTACTGACCCCTGTAGAGTATTGTGTGGTACAGTGGAATACAGTGCTCTGCTAGTGTAGAGTACGGTTCTGAAGTATCCTTGGAATAGGAACATGCCCTCCCCTGGACAATGATTAGCATCCATGAGGGTGACGGTCAACCTCTCCTTGATTATATCATCCAGGGGCAACATATTGGGTTCCCCAAACTCCAGCGGATGAATCTATCATTCTCTGACCTGAACACAGGGAAAAGAGAATGGAAAGATGGGTGTGTTGGACCAGGTCTAGTTCAGGCCCACAGTATCGTCACTGTGCATATGGGACAGGAAGAACAGGCAAACATACTGACACTTCCTAACCTGCCAGAAGTCCACTGGCAGCAGAGTATAGGGTTAAGTTTACCATTCATTATTCTCAGCTCTGGAGAATCATCCTCGGAAAATGACGAGAAGAGAGAGCAATGTGCCATTCACTGAGGAGTGACTTCCGTCTGGCCACTCCACCATAAAGGCCTGATTGGTGGAGTGCTGCAGAGATGGTTGTCCTTCTGGAAGGTTCTCCCAGCTCGTTCAGTGTGACAGGGTCTAGTTCTTCCAATTAAGCACCGCCACGTGCGGTCGTAGACCCCGACAATGTAAGAAATGTTTTGCCTTTATCGTGTAGTGTGGGGCCCGGTGACTGACCAATAGAAACTCGGCCAGCACTGAGTACACACACAAATTATGATTATTGTGAATATTCAGATTTATATAATAGTTTGATTTAAACGTCTACATGCTTTGCAAGAAGAACAATTTCCCTAATAATCCTGTTTACATTTTGATAAATGCAGATTTCGCCAATCAAAATAAACTTTCTACCACAGCGACCATGTTATTTTCGGGAAGCCTATATTATTCTTAGTTCTGACATATAAAGGTTTGCATGTGAAAAATATGGTCCAAACATACCAAGACCTTCGTGAAGAGGGCACGACAATGCCTATTTCCCCTCAGGAGGCTGAAAATATTTGGCATTGGACCTCAGATCCTCAAATAATATCTAAAGCTGCACCATCCAGAGCATTTTGACTGGCTGCATCACCGCTTGGTATGGCAACTGCTCAGCATCCGACTGCAATTCGCAACAGAGCATAGTGCTTACATCACTGAGGCCGAGCATCCTGCCATCCAGGATGTCTATACCAGGCGGTGTCAGAGGAAGGCCCAAAGAATTGTCAAAGACTCCAGCCACCTAAGTCATAGACTGTAGACCGGGATCTTTTATTTCAGCTCATGAAACATGGGACCAACACTTTACATGTTGTGTTAATATTTTAGATTACACAGTTAGTACTTTGAGTCATTCAAAAGGAGACTTTTGCCGTAACATTGTGTATCAAAATGGCGTGACCCGGACTCTGCGGCCACAACACAGAGCACTAACCACTGTATGATCATGGAGAGTTACCAGGGCTTGTGGGAGACCCCTTGAGTGGAAAGCCAAAAGGTCAGCTGTGCCTGTCATCGTCACTGCATGCTTGAATAACCCAATTTGTCCCACAGACACACAAGCACTAACTGTAATCTAACTGGCATCAAAGTGTAACGTTAGACTTTGGAATTTAACCACCTCAGCCACGTCACAGTGAAGGCCTGCTTGAGTAGATCAATTTCAACTCCACATATGCAAGCCCTGGTAGCTCGCCGTGATCGTATAGTGGTTAGTACTCTGCGTTGTGGCCGCAGCAACCCCGGTTCGAATCCGGGTCACGGCATTGAAATTCACAATGTCACGCCATAAGGGCTCTTTTTGAATTAGCAGAATGAACTAAACTGAATAAGTAGAGTGAATTTAGCAGAAATTGTGGAAAGGGTGCCACTTACCACTGGTGAATAAATAATTACTATACCTCTGTCGTTAAACATTAAATAAGCAGAGATTGATAACAGTGTAGGTTACCATACAATACATTTAGTTTCGTTGGCTACAGTTTAAAGGCAGAGTCACAAAGTGAACAGCTGTATCGGGTCAATTTTGACAACAACTAAGAGCATTGAAGCACAAAGCGAAAACTTCTCCGCCTCGTCCCAAAGTTATGCATGGGCTGATACTCTGTGATAGTCTATCATTGTGCTCATCTGCAGAGCTGCTCATGGCGACATCATATGGCTGAGTCTCAGTTTAACTCATTCAAAAAGCGACCTCAAGCCGTGAATCGCATTGCCATGAGCAGTACTAACCATTATATGATCACGGCAAGCTACCGGGGCTTGTGTGTGAGGGGGAGATATTAGGCTACTCAAGCATGCCGTTGCCTTTATGTGGAAAATGTGGCTAAATACGACTAGAGAGACTCAACAGTGTATTGTGTAGTAGAATAGAGTTAGTACTGACCCCTGTAGAGTATTGTGTGGTACAGTGGAATACAGTGCTCTGCTAGTGTAGAGTACGGTTCTGAAGTATCCTTGGAATAGGAACATGCCCTCCCCTGGACAATGATTAGCATCCATGAGGGTGACGGTCAACCTCTCCTTGATTATATCATCCAGGGGCAACATATTGGGTTCCCCAAACTCCAGCGGATGAATCTATCATTCTCTGACCTGAACACAGGGAAAAGAGAATGGAAAGATGGGTGTGTTGGACCAGGTCTAGTTCAGGCCCACAGTATCGTCACTGTGCATATGGGACAGGAAGAACAGGCAAACATACTGACACTTCCTAACCTGCCAGAAGTCCACTGGCAGCAGAGTATAGGGTTAAGTTTACCATTCATTATTCTCAGCTCTGGAGAATCATCCTCGGAAAATGACGAGAAGAGAGAGCAATGTGCCATTCACTGAGGAGTGACTTCCGTCTGGCCACTCCACCATAAAGGCCTGATTGGTGGAGTGCTGCAGAGATGGTTGTCCTTCTGGAAGGTTCTCCCAGCTCGTTCAGTGTGACAGGGTCTAGTTCTTCCAATTAAGCACCGCCACGTGCGGTCGTAGACCCGACAATGTAAGAAATGTTTTGCCTTTATCGTGTAGTGTGGGGCCCGGTGACTGACCAATAGAAACTCGGCCAGCACTGAGTACACACACAAATTATGATTATTGTGAATATTCAGATTTATATAATAGTTTGATTTAAACGTCTACATGCTTTGCAAGAAGAACAATTTCCCTAATAATCCTGTTTACATTTTGATAAATGCAGATTTCGCCAATCAAAATAAACTTTCTACCACAGCGACCATGTTATTTTCGGGAAGCCTATATTATTCTTAGTTCGGACATATAAAGGTTTGCATGTGAAAAATATGGTCCAAACATACCAAGACCTTCGTGAAGAGGGCACGACAATGCCTATTTCACCTCAGGAGGCTGAAAATAGTTGGCATTGGACCTCAGATCCTCAAATAATATCTAAAGCTGCACCATCCAGAGCATTTTGACTGGCTGCATCACCGCTTGGTATGGCAACTGCTCAGCATCCGACTGCAATTCGCAACAGAGCATAGTGCTTACATCACGGAGGCCGAGCTTCCTGCCATCCAGGATGTCTATACCAGGCGGTGTCAGAGGAAGGCCCAAAGAATTGTCAAAGACTCCAGCCACCTAAGTCATAGACTGTAGACCGGGATCTTTTATTTCAGCTCATGAAACATGGGACCAACACTTTACATGTTGTGTTAATATTTTAGATTACACAGTTAGTACTTTGAGTCATTCAAAAGGAGACTTTTTGCCGTAACATTGTGTATCAAAATGGCGTGACCCGGACTCTGCGGCCACAACACAGAGCACTAACCACTGTATGATCATGGCGAGTTACCAGGGCTTGTGGGAGACCCCTTGAGTGGAAAGCCAAAAGGTCAGCTGTGCCTGTCCTCGTCACTGCATGCTTGAATAACCCAATTTGTCCCACAGACACACAAGCACTAACTGTAATCTAACTGGCATCAAAGTGTAACGTTAGACTTTGGAATTTAACCACCTCAGCCACGTCACAGTGAAGGCCTGCTTGAGTAGATCAATTTCACCTCCACATATGCAAGCCCTGGTAGCTCGCCGTGATCGTATAGTGGTTAGTACTCTGCGTTGTGGCCGCAGCAACCCCGGTTCGAATCCGGGTCACGGCATTGAAATTCACAATGTCACGGCATAAGGGCTCTTTTTGAATTAGCAGAATGAACTAAACTGAATAAGTAGAGTGAATTTAGCAGAGATTGTGGAAAGGGTGCCACTTACCACTGGTGAATAAATAATTACTATACATCTGTCGTTAAATAAGCAGAGATTGATAACAGTGTAGGTTACCATACAATACATTTAGTTTCGTTGGCTACAGTTTAAAGGCAGAGTCACAAAGTGAACAGCTGTATCGGGTCAATTTTGACAACAACTAAGAGCATTGAAGCACAAAGCGAAAACTTCTCCGCCTCGTCCCAAAGTTATGCATGGGCTGATACTCTGTGATAGTCTATCATTGTGCTCATCTGCAGAGCTGCTCATGGCGACATCATATGGCTGAGTCTCAGTTTAACTCATTCAAAAAGCGACCTCAAGCCGTGAATCGCATTGCCATGAGCAGTACTAACCATTATATGATCACGGCAAGCTACCGGGGCTTGTGTGTGAGGGGGAGATATTAGGCTACTCAAGCATGCCGTTGCCTTTATGTGGAAAATGTGGCTAAATACGACTAGAGAGACTCAACAGTGTATTGTGTAGTAGAATAGAGTTAGTACTGACCCTGTAGAGTATTGTGTGGTACAGTGGAATACAGTGCTCTGCTAGTGTAGAGTACGGTTCTGAAGTATCCTTGGAATAGGAACATGCCCTCCCCTGGACAATGATTAGCATCCATGAGGGTGACGGTCAACCTCTCCTTGATTATATCATCCAGGGGCAACATATTGGGTTCCCCCAAACTCCAGCGGATGAATCTATCATTCTCTGACCTGAACACAGGGAAAAGAGAATGGAAAGATGGGTGTGTTGGACCAGGTCTAGTTCAGGCCCACAGTATCGTCACTGTGCATATGGGACAGGAAGAACAGGCAAACATACTGACACTTCCTAACCTGCCAGAAGTCCACTGGCAGCAGAGTATAGGGTTAAGTTTACCATTCATTATTCTCAGCTCTGGAGAATCATCCTCGGAAAATGACGAGAAGAGAGAGCAATGTGCCATTCACTGAGGAGTGACTTCCGTCTGGCCACTCCACCATAAAGGCCTGATTGGTGGAGTGCTGCAGAGATGGTTGTCCTTCTGGAAGGTTCTCCCAGCTCGTTCAGTGTGACAGGGTCTAGTTCTTCCAATTAAGCACCGCCACGTGCGGTCGTAGACCCCGACAATGTAAGAAATGTTTTGCCTTTATCGTGTAGTGTGGGGCCCGGTGACTGACCAATAGAAACTCGGCCAGCACTGAGTACACACACAAATTATGATTATTGTGAATATTCAGATTTATATAATAGTTTGATTTAAACGTCTACATGCTTTGCAAGAAGAACAATTTCCCTAATAATCCTGTTTACATTTTGATAAATGCAGATTTCGCCAATCAAAATAAACTTTCTACCACAGCGACCATGTTATTTTCGGGAAGCCTATATTATTCTTAGTTCGGACATATAAAGGTTTGCATGTGAAAAATATGGTCCAAACATACCAAGACCTTCGTGAAGAGGGCACGACAATGCCTATTTCCCCTCAGGAGGCTGAAAATATTTGGCATTGGACCTCAGATCCTCAAATAATATCTAAAGCTGCACCATCCAGAGCATTTTGACTGGCTGCATCACCGCTTGGTATGGCAACTGCTCAGCATCCGACTGCAATTCGCAACAGAGCATAGTGCTTACATCACTGAGGCCGAGCATCCTGCCATCCAGGACGTCTATACCAGGCGGTGTCAGAGGAAGGCCCAAAGAATTGTCAAAGACTCCAGCCACCTAAGTCATAGACTGTAGACCGGGATCTTTTATTTCAGCTCATGAAACATGGGACCAACACTTTACATGTCGTGTTAATATTTTAGATTACACAGTTAGTACTTTGAGTCATTCAAAAGGAGACTTTTTGCCGTAACATTGTGTATCAAAATGGCGTGACCCGGACTCTGCGGCCACAACACAGAGCACTAACCACTGTATGATCATGGCGAGTTACCAGGGCTTGTGGGAGACCCCTTGAGTGGAAAGCCAAAAGGTCAGCTGTGCCTGTCCTCGTCACTGCATGCTTGAATAACCCAATTTGTCCCACAGACACACAAGCACTAACTGTAATCTAACTGGCATCAAAGTGTAACGTTAGACTTTGGAATTTAACCACCTCAGCCACGTCACAGTGAAGGCCTGCTTGAGTAGATCAATTTCAACTCCACATATGCAAGCCCTGGTAGCTCGCCGTGATCGTATAGTGGTTAGTACTCTGCGTTGTGGCCGCAGCAACCCCGGTTCGAATCCGGGTCACGGCATTGAAATTCACAATGTCACGGCATATGGGCTCTTTTTGAATTAGCAGAATGAACTAAACTGAATAAGTAGAGTGAATTTAGCAGAGATTGTGGAAAGGGTGCCACTTACCACTGGTGAATAAATAATTACTATACATCTGTCGTTAAATAAGCAGAGATTGATAACAGTGTAGGTTACCATACAATACATTTAGTTTCGTTGGCTACAGTTTAAAGGCAGAGTCACAAAGTGAACAGCTGTATCGGGTCAATTTTGACAACAACTAAGAGCATTGAAGCACAAAGCGAAAACTTCTCCGCCTCGTCCCAAAGTTATGCATGGGCTGATACTCTGTGATAGTCTATCATTGTGCTCATCTGCAGAGCTGCTCATGGCGACATCATATGGCTGAGTCTCAGTTTAACTCATTCAAAAAGCGACCTCAAGCCGTGAATCGCATTGCCATGAGCAGTACTAACCATTATATGATCACGGCAAGCTACCGGGGCTTGTGTGTGAGGGGGAGATATTAGGCTACTCAAGCATGCCGTTGCCTTTATGTGGAAAATGTGGCTAAATACCATTGACTAGAGAGACTCAACAGTGTATTGTGTAGTAGAATAGAGTTAGTACTGACCCCTGTAGAGTATTGTGTGGTACAGTGGAATACAGTGCTCTGCTAGTGTAGAGTACGGTTCTGAAGTATCCTTGGAATAGGAACATGCCCTCCCCTGGACAATGATTAGCATCCATGAGGGTGACGGTCAACCTCTCCTTGATTATATCATCCAGGGGCAACATATTGGGTTCCCCCAAACTCCAGCGGATGAATCTATCATTCTCTGACCTGAACACAGGGAAAAGAGAATGGAAAGATGGGTGTGTTGGACCAGGTCTAGTTCAGGCCCACAGTATCGTCACTGTGCATATGGGACAGGAAGAACAGGCAAACATACTGACACTTCCTAACCTGCCAGAAGTCCACTGGCAGCAGAGTATAGGGTTAAGTTTACCATTCATTATTCTCAGCTCTGGAGAATCATCCTCGGAAAATGATGAGAAGAGAGAGCAATGTGCCATTCACTGAGGAGTGACTTCCGTCTGGCCACTCCACCATAAAGGCCTGATTGGTGGAGTGCTGCAGAGATGGTTGTCCTTCTGGAAGGTTCTCCCAGCTCGTTCAGTGTGACAGGGTCTAGTTCTTCCAATTAAGCACCGCCACGTGCGGTCGTAGACCCCGACAATGTAAGAAATGTTTTGCCTTTATCGTGTAGTGTGGGGCCCGGTGACTGACCAATAGAAACTCGGCCAGCACTGAGTACACACACAAATTATGATTATTGTGAATATTCAGATTTATATAATAGTTTGATTTAAACGTCTACATGCTTTGCAAGAAGAACAATTTCCCTAATAATCCTGTTTACATTTTGATAAATGCAGATTTCGCCAATCAAAATAAACTTTCTACCACAGCGACCATGTTATTTTCGGGAAGCCTATATTATTCTTAGTTCGGACATATAAAGGTTTGCATGTGAAAAATATGGTCCAAACATACCAAGACCTTCGTGAAGAGGGCACGACAATGCCTATTTCCCTCAGGAGGCTGAAAATAGTTTGGCATTGGACCTCAGATCCTCAAATAATATCTAAAGCTGCACCATCCAGAGCATTTTGACTGGCTGCATCACCGCTTGGTATGGCAACTGCTCAGCATCCGACTGCAATTCGCAACAGAGCATAGTGCTTACATCACGGAGGCCGAGCTTCCTGCCATCCAGGATGTCTATACCAGGCGGTGTCAGAGGAAGGCCCAAAGAATTGTCAAAGACTCCAGCCACCTAAGTCATAGACTGTAGACCGGGATCTTTTATTTCAGCTCATGAAACATGGGACCAACACTTTACATGTTGTGTTAATATTTTAGATTACACAGTTAGTACTTTGAGTCATTCAAAAGGAGACTTTTTGCCGTAACATTGTGTATCAAAATGGCGTGACCCGGACTCTGCGGCCACAACACAGAGCACTAACCACTGTATGATCATGGCGAGTTACCAGGGCTTGTGGGAGACCCCTTGAGTGGAAAGCCAAAAGGTCAGCTGTGCCTGTCCTCGTCACTGCATGCTTGAATAACCCAATTTGTCCCACAGACACACAAGCACTAACTGTAATCTAACTGGCATCAAAGTGTAACGTTAGACTTTGGAATTTAACCACCTCAGCCACGTCACAGTGAAGGCCTGCTTGAGTAGATCAATTTCAACTCCACATATGCAAGCCCTGGTAGCTCGCCGTGATCGTATAGTGGTTAGTACTCTGCGTTGTGGCCGCAGCAACCCCGGTTCGAATCCGGGTCACGGCATTGAAATTCACAATGTCACGGCATAAGGGCTCTTTTTGAATTAGCAGAATGAACTAAACTGAATAAGTAGAGTGAATTTAGCAGAAATTGTGGAAAGGGTGCCACTTACCACTGGTGAATAAATAATTACTATACCTCTGTCGTTATAACATTAAATAAGCAGAGATCGATAACAGTGTAGGTTACCATACAATACATTTAGTTTCGTTGGCTACATTTTAAAGGCAGAGTCACAAAGTGAACAGCTGTATCGGGTCAATTTTGACAACAACTAAGAGCATTGAAGCACAAAGCGAAAACTTCTCCGCCTCGTCCCGAAGTTATGCATGGGCTGATACTCTGTGATAGTCTATCATTGTGCTCATCTGCAGAGCTGCTCATGGCGACATCATATGGCTGAGTCTCAGTTTAACTCATTCAAAAAGCGACCTCAAGCCGTGAATCGCATTGCCATGAGCAGTACTAACCATTATATGATCACGGCAAGCTACCGGGGCTTGTGTGTGAGAGGGAGTTATTAGGCTACTCAAGCATGCCGTTGCCTTTATGTGGAAAATGTGGCTAAATACCATTGTTGACTAGTTAGACTAGAGAGACTCAACAGTGTATTGTGTAGTAGAATAGAGTTAGTACTGACCCCTGTAGAGTATTGTGTGGTACAGTGGAATACAGTGCTCTGCTAGTGTAGAGTACGGTTCTGAAGTATCCTTGGAATAGGAACATGCCCTCCCCTGGACAATGATTAGCATCCATGAGGGTGACGGTCAACCTCTCCTTGATTATATCATCCAGGGGCAACATATTGGGTTCCCCCAAACTCCAGCGGATGAATCTATCATTCTCTGACCTGAACACAGGGAAAAGAGAATGGAAAGATGGGTGTGTTGGACCAGGTCTAGTTCAGGCCCACAGTATCGTCACTGTGCATATGGGACAGGAAGAACAGGCAAACATACTGACACTTCCTAACCTGCCAGAAGTCCACTGGCAGCAGAGTATAGGGTTAAGTTTACCATTCATTATTCTCAGCTCTGGAGAATCATCCTCGGAAAATGACGAGAAGAGAGAGCAATGTGCCATTCACTGAGGAGTGACTTCCGTCTGGCCACTCCACCATAAAGGCCTGATTGGTGGAGTGCTGCAGAGATGGTTGTCCTTCTGGAAGGTTCTCCCAGCTCGTTCAGTGTGACAGGGTCTAGTTCTTCCAATTAAGCACCGCCACGTGCGGTCGTAGACCCGACAATGTAAGAAATGTTTTGCCTTTATCGTGTAGTGTGGGGCCCGGTGACTGACCAATAGAAACTCGGCCAGCACTGAGTACACACACAAATTATGATTATTGTGAATATTCAGATTTATATAATAGTTTGATTTAAACGTCTACATGCTTTGCAAGAAGAACAATTTCCCTAATAATCCTGTTTACATTTTGATAAATGCAGATTTCGCCAATCAAAATAAACTTTCTACCACAGCGACCATGTTATTTTCGGGAAGCCTATATTATTCTTAGTTCGGACATATAAAGGTTTGCATGTGAAAAATATGGTCCAAACATACCAAGACCTTCGTGAAGAGGGCACGACAATGCCTATTTCACCTCAGGAGGCTGAAAATAGTTGGCATTGGACCTCAGATCCTCAAATAATATCTAAAGCTGCACCATCCAGAGCATTTTGACTGGCTGCATCATCGCTTGGTATGGCAACTGCTCAGCATCCGACTGCAATTCGCAACAGAGCATAGTGCTTACATCACGGAGGCCGAGCTTCCTGCCATCCAGGATGTCTATACCAGGCGGTGTCAGAGGAAGGCCCAAAGAATTGTCAAAGACTCCAGCCACCTAAGTCATAGACTGTAGACCGGGATCTTTTATTTCAGCTCATGAAACATGGGACCAACACTTTACATATTGTGTTAATATTTTAGATTACACAGTTAGTACTTTGAGTCATTCAAAAGGAGACTTTTTGCCGTAACATTGTGTATCAAAATGGCGTGACCCGGACTCTGCGGCCACAACACAGAGCACTAACCACTGTATGATCATGGCGAGTTACCAGGGCTTGTGGGAGACCCCTTGAGTGGAAAGCCAAAAGGTCAGCTGTGCCTGTCCTCATCACTGCATGCTTGAATAACCCAATTTGTCCCACAGACACACAAGCACTAACTGTAATCTAACTGGCATCAAAGTGTAACGTTAGACTTTGGAATTTAACCACCTCAGCCACGTCACAGTGAAGGCCTGCTTGAGTAGATCAATTTCAACTCCACATATGAAAGCCCTGGTAGCTCGCCGTGATCGTATAGTGGTTAGTACTCTGCGTTGTGGCCGCAGCAACCCCGGTTCGAATCCGGGTCACGGCATTGAAATTCACAATGTCACGGCATAAGGGCTCTTTTTGAATTAGCAGAATGAACTAAACTGAATAAGTAGAGTGAATTTAGCAGAAATTGTGGAAAGGGTGCCACTTACCACTGGTGAATAAATAATTACTATACCTCTGTCGTTATAACATTAAATAAGCAGAGATTGATAACAGTGTAGGTTACCATACAATACATTTAGTTTCGTTGGCTACAGTTTAAAGGCAGAGTCACAAAGTGAACAGCTGTATCGGGTCAATTTTGACAACAACTAAGAGCATTGAAGCACAAAGCGAAAACTTCTCCGCCTCGTCCCGAAGTTATGCATGGGCTGATACTCTGTGATAGTCTATCATTGTGCTCATCTGCAGAGCTGCTCATGGCGACATCATATGGCTGAGTCTCAGTTTAACTCATTCAAAAAGCGACCTCAAGCCGTGAATCGCATTGCCATGAGCAGTACTAACCATTATATGATCACGGCAAGCTACCGGGGCTTGTGTGTGAGGGGGAGTTATTAGGCTACTCAAGCATGCCGTTGCCTTTATGTGGAAAATGTGGCTAAATACGACTAGAGAGACTCAACAGTGTATTGTGTAGTAGAATAGAGTTAGTACTGACCCCTGTAGAGTATTGTGTGGTACAGTGGAATACAGTGCTCTGCTAGTGTAGAGTACGGTTCTGAAGTATCCTTGGAATAGGAACATGCCCTCCCCTGGACAATGATTAGCATCCATGAGGGTGACGGTCAACCTCTCCTTGATTATATCATCCAGGGGCAACATATTGGGTTCCCCCAAACTCCAGCGGATGAATCTATCATTCTCTGACCTGAACACAGGGAAAAGAGAATGGAAAGATGGGTGTGTTGGACCAGGTCTAGTTCAGGCCCACAGTATCGTCACTGTGCATATGGGACAGGAAGAACAGGCAAACATACTGACACTTCCTAACCTGCCAGAAGTCCACTGGCAGCAGAGTATAGGGTTAAGTTTACCATTCATTATTCACAGCTCTGGAGAATCATCCTCGGAAAATGACGAGAAGAGAGAGCAATGTGCCATTCACTGAGGAGTGACTTCCGTCTGGCCACTCCACCATAAAGGCCTGATTGGTGGAGTGCTGCAGAGATGGTTGTCCTTCTGGAAGGTTCTCCCAGCTCGTTCAGTGTGACAGGGTCTAGTTCTTCCAATTAAGCACCGCCACGTGCGGTCGTAGACCCCGACAATGTAAGAAATGTTTTGCCTTTATCGTGTAGTGTGGGGCCCGGTGACTGACCAATAGAAACTCGGCCAGCACTGAGTACACACACAAATTATGATTATTGTGAATATTCAGATTTATATAATAGTTTGATTTAAACGTCTACATGCTTTGCAAGAAGAACAATTTCCCTAATAATCCTGTTTACATTTTGATAAATGCAGATTTCGCCAATCAAAATAAACTTTCTACCACAGCGACCATGTTATTTTCGGGAAGCCTATATTATTTTTAGTTCTGACATATAAAGGTTTGCATGTGAAAAATATGGTCCAAACATACCAAGACCTTCGTGAAGAGGGCACGACAATGCCTATTTCCCCTCAGGAGGCTGAAAATATTTGGCATTGGACCTCAGATCCTCAAATAATATCTAAAGCTGCACCATCCAGAGCATTTTGACTGGCTGCATCACCGCTTGGTATGGCAACTGCTCGGCATCCGACTGCAATTCGCAACAGAGCATAGTGCTTACATCACTGAGGCCGAGCATCCTGCCATCCAGGACGTCTATACCAGGCGGTGTCAGAGGAAGGCCCAAAGAATTGTCAAAGACTCCAGCCACCTAAGTCATAGACTGTAGACCGGGATCTTTTATTTCAGCTCATGAAACATGGGACCAACACTTTACATGTTGTGTTAATATTTTAGATTACACAGTTAGTACTTTGAGTCATTCAAAAGGAGACTTTTGCCGTAACATTGTGTATCAAAATGGCGTGACCCGGACTCTGCGGCCACAACACAGAGCACTAACCACTGTATGATCATGGCGAGTTACCAGGGCTTGTGGGAGACCCCTTGAGTGGAAAGCCAAAAGGTCAGCTGTGCCTGTCCTCGTCACTGCATGCTTGAATAACCCAATTTGTCCCACAGACACACAAGCACTAACTGTAATCTAACTGGCATCAAAGTGTAACGTTAGACTTTGGAATTTAACCACCTCAGCCACGTCACAGTGAAGGCCTGCTTGAGTAGATCAATTTCAACTCCACATATGCAAGCCCTGGTAGCTCGCCGTGATCGTATAGTGGTTAGTACTCTGCGTTGTGGCCGCAGCAACCCCGGTTCGAATCCGGGTCACGGCATTGAAATTCACAATGTCACGGCATAAGGGCTCTTTTTGAATTAGCAGAATGAACTAAACTGAATAAGTAGAGTGAATTTAGCAGAGATTGTGGAAAGGGTGCCACTGACCACTGGTGAATAAATAATTACTATACCTCTGTCGTTATAACATTAAATAAGCAGAGATTGATAACAGTGTAGGTTACCATACAATACATTTAGTTTCGTTGGCTACAGTTTAAAGGCAGAGTCACAAAGTGAACAGCTGTATCGGGTCAATTTTGACAACAACTAAGAGCATTGAAGCACAAAGCGAAAACTTCTCCGCCTCGTCCCGAAGTTATGCATGGGCTGATACTCTGTGATAGTCTATCATTGTGCTCATCTGCAGAGCTGCTCATGGCGACATCATATGGCTCAGTCTCAGTTTAACTCATTCAAAAAGCGACCTCAAGCCGTGAATCGCATTGCCATGAGCAGTACTAACCATTATATGATCACGGCAAGCTACCGGGGCTTGTGTGTGAGGGGGAGATATTAGGCTACTCAAGCATGCCGTTGCCTTTATGTGGAAAATGTGGCTAAATACGACTAGAGAGACTCAACAGTGTATTGTGTAGTAGAATAGAGTTAGTACTGACCCCTGTAGAGTATTGTGTGGTACAGTGGAATACAGTGCTCTGCTAGTGTAGAGTACGGTTCTGAAGTATCCTTGGAATAGGAACATGCCCTCCCCTGGACAATGATTAGCATCCATGAGGGTGACGGTCAACCTCTCCTTGATTATATCATCCAGGGGCAACATATTGGGTTCCCCCAAACTCCAGCGGATGAATCTATCATTCTCTGACCTGAACACAGGGAAAAGAGAATGGAAAGATGGGTGTGTTGGACCAGGTCTAGTTCAGGCCCACAGTATCGTCACTGTGCATATGGGACAGGAAGAACAGGCAAACATACTGACACTTCCTAACCTGCCAGAAGTCCACTGGCAGCAGAGTATAGGGTTAAGTTTACCATTCATTATTCACAGCTCTGGAGAATCATCCTCGGAAAATGACGAGAAGAGAGAGCAATGTGCCATTCACTGAGGAGTGACTTCCGTCTGGCCACTCCACCATAAAGGCCTGATTGGTGGAGTGCTGCAGAGATGGTTGTCCTTCTGGAAGGTTCTCCCAGCTCGTTCAGTGTGACAGGGTCTAGTTCTTCCAATTAAGCACCGCCACGTGCGGTCGTAGACCCCGACAATGTAAGAAATGTTTTGCCTTTATCGTGTAGTGTGGGGCCCGGTGACTGACCAATAGAAACTCGGCCAGCACTGAGTACACACACAAATTATGATTATTGTGAATATTCAGATTTATATAATAGTTTGATTTAAACGTCTACATGCTTTGCAAGAAGAACAATTTCCCTAATAATCCTGTTTACATTTTGATAAATGCAGATTTCGCCAATCAAAATAAACTTTCTACCACAGCGACCATGTTATTTTCGGGAAGCCTATATTATTTTTAGTTCTGACATATAAAGGTTTGCATGTGAAAAATATGGTCCAAACATACCAAGACCTTCGTGAAGAGGGCACGACAATGCCTATTTCCCCTCAGGAGGCTGAAAATATTTGGCATTGGACCTCAGATCCTCAAATAATATCTAAAGCTGCACCATCCAGAGCATTTTGACTGGCTGCATCACCGCTTGGTATGGCAACTGCTCGGCATCCGACTGCAATTCGCAACAGAGCATAGTGCTTACATCACTGAGGCCGAGCATCCTGCCATCCAGGACGTCTATACCAGGCGGTGTCAGAGGAAGGCCCAAAGAATTGTCAAAGACTCCAGCCACCTAAGTCATAGACTGTAGACCGGGATCTTTTATTTCAGCTCATGAAACATGGGACCAACACTTTACATGTTGTGTTAATATTTTAGATTACACAGTTAGTACTTTGAGTCATTCAAAAGGAGACTTTTTGCCGTAACATTGTGTATCAAAATGGCGTGACCCGGACTCTGCGGCCACAACACAGAGCACTAACCACTGTATGATCATGGCGAGTTACCAGGGCTTGTGGGAGACCCCTTGAGTGGAAAGCCAAAAGGTCAGCTGTGCCTGTCCTCGTCACTGCATGCTTGAATAACCCAATTTGTCCCACAGACACACAAGCACTAACTGTAATCTAACTGGCATCAAAGTGTAACGTTAGACTTTGGAATTTAACCACCTCAGCCACGTCACAGTGAAGGCCTGCTTGAGTAGATCAATTTCAACTCCACATATGCAAGCCCTGGTAGCTCGCCGTGATCGTATAGTGGTTAGTACTCTGCGTTGTGGCCGCAGCAACCCCGGTTCGAATCCGGGTCACGGCATTGAAATTCACAATGTCACGGCATAAGGGCTCTTTTTGAATTAGCAGAATGAACTAAACTGAATAAGTAGAGTGAATTTAGCAGAGATTGTGGAAAGGGTGCCACTGACCACTGGTGAATAAATAATTACTATACCTCTGTCGTTATAACATTAAATAAGCAGAGATTGATAACAGTGTAGGTTACCATACAATACATTTAGTTTCGTTGGCTACAGTTTAAAGGCAGAGTCACAAAGTGAACAGCTGTATCGGCTCAATTTTGACAACAACTAAGAGCATTGAAGCACAAAGCGAAAACTTCTCCGCCTCGTCCCGAAGTTATGCATGGGCTGATACTCTGTGATAGTCTATCATTGTGCTCATCTGCAGAGCTGCTCATGGCGACATCATATGGCTGAGTCTCAGTTTAACTCATTCAAAAAGCGACCTCAAGCCGTGAATCGCATTGCCATGAGCAGTACTAACCATTATATGATCACGGCAAGCTACCGGGGCTTGTGTGTGAGGGGGAGTTATTAGGCTACTCAAGCATGCCGTTGCCTTTATGTGGAAAATGTGGCTAAATACGACTAGAGAGACTCAACAGTGTATTGTGTAGTAGAATAGAGTTAGTACTGACCCCTGTAGAGTATTGTGTGGTACAGTGGAATACAGTGCTCTGCTAGTGTAGAGTACGGTTCTGAAGTATCCTTGGAATAGGAACATGCCCTCCCCTGGACAATGATTAGCATCCATGAGGGTGACGGTCAACCTCTCCTTGATTATATCATCCAGGGGCAACATATTGGGTTCCCCCAAACTCCAGCGGATGAATCTATCATTCTCTGACCTGAACACAGGGAAAAGAGAATGGAAAGATGGGTGTGTTGGACCAGGTCTAGTTCAGGCCCACAGTATCGTCACTGTGCATATGGGACAGGAAGAACAGGCAAACATACTGACACTTCCTAACCTGCCAGAAGTCCACTGGCAGCAGAGTATAGGGTTAAGTTTACCATTCATTATTCTCAGCTCTGGAGAATCATCCTCGGAAAATGACGAGAAGAGAGAGCAATGTGCCATTCACTGAGGAGTGACTTCCGTCTGGCCACTCCACCATAAAGGCCTGATTGGTGGAGTGCTGCAGAGATGGTTGTCCTTCTGGAAGGTTCTCCCAGCTCGTTCAGTGTGACAGGGTCTAGTTCTTCCAATTAAGCACCGCCACGTGCGGTCGTAGACCCCGACAATGTAAGAAATGTTTTGCCTTTATCGTGTAGTGTGGGGCCCGGTGACTGACCAATAGAAACTCGGCCAGCACTGAGTACACACACAAATTATGATTATTGTGAATATTCAGATTTATATAATAGTTTGATTTAAACGTCTACATGCTTTGCAAGAAGAACAATTTCCCTAATAATCCTGTTTACATTTTGATAAATGCAGATTTCGCCAATCAAAATAAACTTTCTACCACAGCGACCATGTTATTTTCGGGAAGCCTATATTATTTTTAGTTCTGACATATAAAGGTTTGCATGTGAAAAATATGGTCCAAACATACCAAGACCTTCGTGAAGAGGGCACGACAATGCCTATTTCCCCTCAGGAGGCTGAAAATATTTGGCATTGGACCTCAGATCCTCAAATAATATCTAAAGCTGCACCATCCAGAGCATTTTGACTGGCTGCATCACCGCTTGGTATGGCAACTGCTCGGCATCCGACTGCAATTCGCAACAGAGCATAGTGCTTACATCACTGAGGCCGAGCATCCTGCCATCCAGGACGTCTATACCAGGCGGTGTCAGAGGAAGGCCCAAAGAATTGTCAAAGACTCCAGCCACCTAAGTCATAGACTGTAGACCGGGATCTTTTATTTCAGCTCATGAAACATGGGACCAACACTTTACATGTTGTGTTAATATTTTAGATTACACAGTTAGTACTTTGAGTCATTCAAAAGGAGACTTTTTGCCGTAACATTGTGTATCAAAATGGCGTGACCCGGACTCTGCGGCCACAACACAGAGCACTAACCACTGTATGATCATGGCGAGTTACCAGGGCTTGTGGGAGACCCCTTGAGTGGAAAGCCAAAAGGTCAGCTGTGCCTGTCCTCGTCACTGCATGCTTGAATAACCCAATTTGTCCCACAGACACACAAGCACTAACTGTAATCTAACTGGCATCAAAGTGTAACGTTAGACTTTGGAATTTAACCACCTCAGCCACGTCACAGTGAAGGCCTGCTTGAGTAGATCAATTTCAACTCCACATATGCAAGCCCTGGTAGCTCGCCGTGATCGTATAGTGGTTAGTACTCTGCGTTGTGGCCGCAGCAACCCCGGTTCGAATCCGGGTCACGGCATTGAAATTCACAATGTCACGGCATAAGGGCTCTTTTTGAATTAGCAGAATGAACTAAACTGAATAAGTAGAGTGAATTTAGCAGAGATTGTGGAAAGGGTGCCACTGACCACTGGTGAATAAATAATTACTATACCTCTGTCGTTATAACATTAAATAAGCAGAGATTGATAACATTGTAGGTTACCATACAATACATTTAGTTTCGTTGGCTACAGTTTAAAGGCAGAGTCACAAAGTGAACAGCTGTATCGGGTCAATTTTGACAACAACTAAGAGCATTGAAGCACAAAGCGAAAACTTCTCCGCCTCGTCCCGAAGTTATGCATGGGCTGATACTCTGTGATAGTCTATCATTGTGCTCATCTGCAGAGCTGCTCATGGCGACATCATATGGCTCAGTCTCAGTTTAACTCATTCAAAAAGCGACCTCAAGCCGTGAATCGCATTGCCATGAGCAGTACTAACCATTATATGATCACGGCAAGCTACCGGGGCTTGTGTGTGAGGGGGAGATATTAGGCTACTCAAGCATGCCGTTGCCTTTATGTGGAAAATGTGGCTAAATACGACTAGAGAGACTCAACAGTGTATTGTGTAGTAGAATAGAGTTAGTACTGACCCCTGTAGAGTATTGTGTGGTACAGTGGAATACAGTGCTCTGCTAGTGTAGAGTACGGTTCTGAAGTATCCTTGGAATAGGAACATGCCCTCCCCTGGACAATGATTAGCATCCATGAGGGTGACGGTCAACCTCTCCTTGATTATATCATCCAGGGGCAACATATTGGGTTCCCCCAAACTCCAGCGGATGAATCTATCATTCTCTGACCTGAACACAGGGAAAAGAGAATGGAAAGATGGGTGTGTTGGACCAGGTCTAGTTCAGGCCCACAGTATCGTCACTGTGCATATGGGACAGGAAGAACAGGCAAACATACTGACACTTCCTAACCTGCCAGAAGTCCACTGGCAGCAGAGTATAGGGTTAAGTTTACCATTCATTATTCTCAGCTCTGGAGAATCATCCTCGGAAAATGACGAGAAGAGAGAGCAATGTGCCATTCACTGAGGAGTGACTTGCGTCTGGCCACTCCACCATAAAGGCCTGATTGGTGGAGTGCTGCAGAGATGGTTGTCCTTCTGGAAGGTTCTCCCAGCTCGTTCAGTGTGACAGGGTCTAGTTCTTCCAATTAAGCACCGCCACGTGCGGTCGTAGACCCCGACAATGTAAGATATGTTTTGCCTTTATCGTGTAGTGTGGGGCCCGGTGACTGACCAATAGAAACTCGGCCAGCACTGAGTACACACACAAATTATGATTATTGTGAATATTCAGATTTATATAATAGTTTGATTTAAACGTCTACATGCTTTGCAAGAAGAACAATTTCCCTAATAATCCTGTTTACATTTTGATAAATGCAGATTTCGCCAATCAAAATAAACTTTCTACCACAGCGACCATGTTATTTTCGGGAAGCCTATATTATTCTTAGTTCGGACATATAAAGGTTTGCATGTGAAAAATATGGTACAAACATACCAAGACCTTCGTGAAGAGGGCACGACAATGCCTATTTCCCTCAGGAGGCTGAAAATATTTGGCATTGGACCTCAGATCCTCAAATAATATCTAAAGCTGCACCATCCAGAGCATTTTGACTGGCTGCATCACCGCTTGGTATGGCAACTGCTCAGCATCCGACTGCAATTCGCAACAGAGCATAGTGCTTACATCACTGAGGCCGAGCATCCTGCCATCCAGGACGTCTATACCAGGCGGTGTCAGAGGAAGGCCCAAAGAATTGTCAAAGACTCCAGCCACCTAAGTCATAGACTGTAGACCGGGATCTTTTATTTCAGCTCATGAAACATGGGACCAACACTTTACATGTCGTGTTAATATTTTAGATTACACAGTTAGTACTTTGAGTCATTCAAAAGGATACTTTTTGCCGTAACATTGTGTATCAAAATGGCGTGACCCGGACTCTGCGGCCACAACACAGAGCACTAACCACTGTATGATCATGGCGAGTTACCAGGGCTTGTGGGAGACCCCTTGAGTGGAAAGCCAAAAGGTCAGCTGTGCCTGTCCTCGTCACTGCATGCTTGAATAACCCAATTTGTCCCACAGACAAACAAGCACTAACTGTAATCTAACTGGCATCAAAGTGTAATGTTAGACTTTGGAATTTAACCACCTCAGGCATGTCACAGTGAAGGCCTGCTTGAGTAGATCGATTTCACCTCCACATATGCAAGCCCTGGTAGCTCGCCGTGATCGTATAGTGGTTAGTACTCTGCGTTGTGGCCGCAGCAACCCCGGTTCGAATCCGGGTCACGGCATTGAAATTCACAATGTCACGGCATAAGGGCTCTTTTTGAATTAGCAGAATGCACTAAACTGAATAAGTAGAGTGAATTTAGCAGAGATTGTGGAAAGGGTGCCACTGACCACTGGTGAATAAATAATTACTATACATCTGTCGTTAAATAAGCAGAGATTGATAACAGTGTAGGTTACCATACAATACATTTAGTTTCGTTGGCTACAGTTTAAAGGCAGAGTCACAAAGTGAACAGCTGTATCGGGTCAATTTTGACAACAACTAAGAGCATTGAAGCACAAAGCGAAAACTTCTCCGCCTCGTCCCAAAGTTATGCATGGGCTGATACTCTGTGATAGTCTATCATTGTGCTCATCTGCAGAGCTGCTCATGGCGACATCATATGGCTGAGTCTCAGTTTAACTCATTCAAAAAGCGACCTCAAGCCGTGAATCGCATTGCCATGAGCAGTACTAACCATTATATGATCACGGCAAGCTACCGGGGCTTGTGTGTGAGGGGGAGATATTAGGCTACTCAAGCATGCCGTTGCCTTTATGTGGAAAATGTGGCTAAATACCATTGTTGACTAGTTAGACTAGAGAGACTCAACAGTGTATTGTGTAGTAGAATAGAGTTAGTACTGACCCCTGTAGAGTATTGTGTGGTACAGTGGAATACAGTGCTCTGCTAGTGTAGAGTACGGTTCTGAAGTATCCTTGGAATAGGAACATGCCCTCCCCTGGACAATGATTAGCATCCATGAGGGTGACGGTCAACCTCTCCTTGATTATATCATCCAGGGGCAACATATTGGGTTCCCCCAAACTCCAGCGGATGAATCTATCATTCTCTGACCTGAACACAGGGAAAAGAGAATGGAAAGATGGGTGTGTTGGACCAGGTCTAGTTCAGGCCCACAGTATCGTCACTGTGCATATGGGACAGGAAGAACAGGCAAACATACTGACACTTCCTAACCTGCCAGAAGTCCACTGGCAGCAGAGTATAGGGTTAAGTTTACCATTCATTATTCTCAGCTCTGGAGAATCATCCTCGGAAAATGACGAGAAGAGAGAGCAATGTGCCATTCACTGAGGAGTGACTTGCGTCTGGCCACTCCACCATAAAGGCCTGATTGGTGGAGTGCTGCAGAGATGGTTGTCCTTCTGGAAGGTTCTCCCAGCTCGTTCAGTGTGACAGCGTCTAGTTCTTCCAATTAAGCACCGCCACGTGCGGTCGTAGACCCCGACAATGTAAGAAATGTTTTGCCTTTATCGTGTAGTGTGGGGCCCGGTGACTGACCAATAGAAACTCGGCCAGCACTGAGTACACACACAAATTATGATTATTGTGAATATTCAGATTTATATAATAGTTTGATTTAAACGTCTACATGCTTTGCAAGAAGAACAATTTCCCTAATAATCCTGTTTACATTTTGATAAATGCAGATTTCGCCAATCAAAATAAACTTTCTACCACAGCGACCATGTTATTTTCGGGAAGCCTATATTATTCTTAGTTCGGACATATAAAGGTTTGCATGTGAAAAATATGGTACAAACATACCAAGACCTTCGTGAAGAGGGCACGACAATGCCTATTTCCCCTCAGGAGGCTGAAAATATTTGGCATTGGACCTCAGATCCTCAAATAATATCTAAAGCTGCACCATCCAGAGCATTTTGACTGGCTGCATCACCGCTTGGTATGGCAACTGCTCAGCATCCGACTGCAATTCGCTACAGAGGATAATGCTTACATCACTGAGGCCGAGCATCCTGCCATCCAGGACGTCTATACCAGGCGGTGTCAGAGGAAGGCCCAAAGAATTGTCAAAGACTCCAGCCACCTAAGTCATAGACTGTAGACCGGGATCTTTTATTTCAGCTCATGAAACATGGGACCAACACTTTACATGTCGTGTTAATATTTTAGATTACACAGTTAGTACTTTGAGTCATTCAAAAGGAGACTTTTTGCCGTAACATTGTGTATCAAAATGGCGTGACCCGGACTCTGCGGCCACAACACAGAGCACTAACCACTGTATGATCATGGCGAGTTACCAGGGCTTGTGGGAGACCCCTTGAGTGGAAAGCCAAAAGGTCAGCTGTGCCTGTCCTCGTCACTGCATGCTTGAATAACCCAATTTGTCCCACAGACAAACAAGCACTAACTGTAATCTAACTGGCATCAAAGTGTAACGTTAGACTTTGGAATTTAACCACCTCAGGTACGTCACAGTGAAGGCCTGCTTGAGTAGATCGATTTCACCTCCACATATGCAAGCCCTGGTAGCTCGCCGTGATCGTATAGTGGTTAGTACTCTGCGTTGTGGCCGCAGCAACCCCGGTTCGAATCCGGGTCACGGCATTGAAATTCACAATGTCACGGCATATGGGCTCTTTTTGAATTAGCAGAATGCACTAAACTGAATAAGTAGAGTGAATTTAGCAGAGATTGTGGAAAGGGTGCCACTGACCACTGGTGAATAAATAATTACTATACATCTGTCGTTAAATAAGCAGAGATTGATAACAGTGTAGGTTACCATACAATACATTTAGTTTCGTTGGCTACAGTTTAAAGGCAGAGTCACAAAGTGAACAGCTGTATCGGGTCAATTTTGACAACAACTAAGAGCATTGAAGCACAAAGCGAAAACTTCTCCGCCTCGTCCCAAAGTTATGCATGGGCTGATACTCTGTGATAGTCTATCATTGTGCTCATCTGCAGAGCTGCTCATGGCGACATCATATGGCTGAGTCTCAGTTTAACTCATTCAAAAAGCGACCTCAAGCCGTGAATCGCATTGCCATGAGCAGTACTAACCATTATATGATCACGGCAAGCTACCGGGGCTTGTGTGTGAGGGGGAGATATTAGGCTACTCAAGCATGCCGTTGCCTTTATGTGGAAAATGTGGCTAAATACCATTGTTGACTAGTTAGACTAGAGAGACTCAACAGTGTATTGTGTAGTAGAATAGAGTTAGTACTGACCCCTGTAGAGTATTGTGTGGTACAGTGGAATACAGTGCTCTGCTAGTGTAGAGTACGGTTCTGAAGTATCCTTGGAATAGGAACATGCCCTCCCCTGGACAATGATTAGCATCCATGAGGGTGACGGTCAACCTCTCCTTGATTATATCATCCAGGGGCAACATATTGGGTTCCCCCAAACTCCAGCGGATGAATCTATCATTCTCTGACCTGAACACAGGGAAAAGAGAATGGAAAGATGGGTGTGTTGGACCAGGTCTAGTTCAGGCCCACAGTATCGTCACTGTGCATATGGGACAGGAAGAACAGGCAAACATACTGACACTTCCTAACCTGCCAGAAGTCCACTGGCAGCAGAGTATAGGGTTAAGTTTACCATTCATTATTCTCAGCTCTGGAGAATCATCCTCGGAAAATGACGAGAAGAGAGAGCAATGTGCCATTCACTGAGGAGTGACTTGCGTCTGGCCACTCCACCATAAAGGCCTGATTGGTGGAGTGCTGCAGAGATGGTTGTCCTTCTGGAAGGTTCTCCCAGCTCGTTCAGTGTGACAGCGTCTAGTTCTTCCAATTAAGCACCGCCACGTGCGGTCGTAGACCCCGACAATGTAAGAAATGTTTTGCCTTTATCGTGTAGTGTGGGGCCCGGTGACTGACCAATAGAAACTCGGCCAGCACTGAGTACACACACAAATTATGATTATTGTGAATATTCAGATTTATATAATAGTTTGATTTAAACGTCTACATGCTTTGCAAGAAGAACAATTTCCCTAATAATCCTGTTTACATTTTGATAAATGCAGATTTCGCCAATCAAAATAAACTTTCTACCACAGCGACCATGTTATTTTCGGGAAGCCTATATTATTCTTAGTTCGGACATATAAAGGTTTGCATGTGAAAAATATGGTACAAACATACCAAGACCTTCGTGAAGAGGGCACGACAATGCCTATTTCCCCTCAGGAGGCTGAAAATATTTGGCATTGGACCTCAGATCCTCAAATAATATCTAAAGCTGCACCATCCAGAGCATTTTGACTGGCTGCATCACCGCTTGGTATGGCAACTGCTCAGCATCCGACTGCAATTCGCTACAGAGGATAATGCTTACATCACTGAGGCCGAGCATCCTGCCATCCAGGACGTCTATACCAGGCGGTGTCAGAGGAAGGCCCAAAGAATTGTCAAAGACTCCAGCCACCTAAGTCATAGACTGTAGACCGGGATCTTTTATTTCAGCTCATGAAACATGGGACCAACACTTTACATGTCGTGTTAATATTTTAGATTACACAGTTAGTACTTTGAGTCATTCAAAAGGAGACTTTTTGCCGTAACATTGTGTATCAAAATGGCGTGACCCGGACTCTGCGGCCACAACACAGAGCACTAACCACTGTATGATCATGGCGAGTTACCAGGGCTTGTGGGAGACCCCTTGAGTGGAAAGCCAAAAGGTCAGCTGTGCCTGTCCTCGTCACTGCATGCTTGAATAACCCAATTTGTCCCACAGACACACAAGCACTAACTGTAATCTAACTGGCATCAAAGTGTAACGTTAGACTTTGGAATTTAACCACCTCAGCCACGTCACTGTGAAGGCCTGCTTGAGCAGATCAATTTCAACTCCACATATGCAAGCCCTGGTAGCTCGCCGTGATCGTATAGTGGTTAGTACTCTGCGTTGTGGCCGCAGCAACCCCGGTTCGAATCCGGGTCACGGCATTGAAATTCACAATGTCACGGCGTAAGGGCTCTTTTTGAATTAGCAGAATGAACTAAACTGAATAAGTAGAGTGAATTTAGCAGAGATTGTGGAAAGGGTGCCACTTACCACTGGTGAATAAATAATTACTATACATCTGTCGTTAAATAAGCAGAGATTGATAACAGTGTAGGTTACCATACAATACATTTAGTTTCGTTGGCTACAGTTTAAAGGCAGAGTCACAAAGTGAACAGCTGTATCGGGTCAATTTTGACAACAACTAAGAGCATTGAAGCACAAGGCGAAAACTTCTCCGCCTCGTCCCGAAGTTATGCATGGGCTGATACTCTGTGATAGTCTATCATTGTGCTCATCTGCAGAGCTGCTCATGGCGACATCATATGGCTGAGTCTCAGTTTAACTCATTCAAAAAGCGACCTCAAGCCGTGAATCGCATTGCCATGAGCAGTACTAACCATTATATGATCACGGCAAGCTACCGGGGCTTGTGTGTGAGGGGGAGATATTAGGCTACTCAAGCATGCCGTTGCCTTTATGTGGAAAATGTGACTAAATACCATTGTTGACTAGTTAGACTAGAGAGACTCAACAGTGTATTGTGTAGTAGAATAGAGTTAGTACTGACCCCTGTAGAGTATTGTGTGGTACAGTGGAATACAGTGCTCTGCTAGTGTAGAGTACGGTTCTGAAGTATCCTTGGAATAGGAACATGCCCTCCCCTGGACAATGATTAGCATCCATGAGGGTGACGGTCAACCTCTCCTTGATTATATCATCCAGGGGCAACATATTGGGTTCCCCCAAACTCCAGCGGATGAATCTATCATTCTCTGACCTGAACACAGGGAAAAGAGAATGGAAAGATGGGTGTGTTGGACCAGGTCTAGTTCAGGCCCACAGTATCGTCACTGTGCATATGGGACAGGAAGAACAGGCAAACATACTGACACTTCCTAACCTGCCAGAAGTCCACTGGCAGCAGAGTATAGGGTTAAGTTTACCATTCATTATTCTCAGCTCTGGAGAATCATCCTCGGAAAATGACGAGAAGAGAGAGCAATGTGCCATTCACTGAGGAGTGACTTCCGTCTGGCCACTCCACCATAAAGGCCTGATTGGTGGAGTGCTGCAGAGATGGTTGTCCTTCTGGAAGGTTCTCCCAGCTCGTTCAGTGTGACAGGGTCTAGTTCTTCCAATTAAGCACCGCCACGTGCGGTCGTAGACCCCGACAATGTAAGAAATGTTTTGCCTTTATCGTGTAGTGTGGGGCCCGGTGACTGACCAATAGAAACTCGGCCAGCACTGAGTACACACACAAATTATGATTATTGTGAATATTCAGATTTATATAATAGTTTGATTTAAACGTCTACATGCTTTGCAAGAAGAACAATTTCCTAATAATCCTGTTTACATTTTGATAAATGCAGATTTCGCCAATCAAAATAAACTTTCTACCACAGCGACCATGTTATTTTCGGGAAGCCTATATTATTCTTAGTTCGGACATATAAAGGTTTGCATGTGAAAAATATGGTCCAAACATACCAAGACCTTCGTGAAGAGGGCACGACAATGCCTATTTCCCCTCAGGAGGCTGAAAATATTTGGCATTGGACCTCAGATCCTCAAATAATATCTAAAGCTGCACCATCCAGAGCATTTTGACTGGCTGCATCACCGCTTGGTATGGCAACTGCTCGGCATCCGACTGCAATTCGCAACAAAGCATAGTGCTTACATCACTGAGGCCGAGCATCCTGCCATCCAGGACGTCTATACCAGGCGGTGTCAGAGGAAGGCCCAAAGAATTGTCAAAGACTCCAGCCACCTAAGTCATAGACTGTAGACCGGGATCTTTTATTTCAGCTCATGAAACATGGGACCAACACTTTACATGTCGTGTTAATATTTTAGATTACACAGTTAGTACTTTGAGTCATTCAAAAGGAGACTTTTTGCCGTAACATTGTGTATCAAAATGGCGTGACCCGGACTCTGCGGCGACAACACAGAGCACTAACCACTGTATGATCATGGCGAGTTACCAGGGCTTGTGGGAGACCCCTTGAGTGGAAAGCCAAAAGGTCAGCTGTGCCTGTCCTCGTCACTGCATGCTTGAATAACCCAATTTGTCCCACAGACACACAAGCACTAACTGTAATCTAACTGGCATCAAAGTGTAACGTTAGACTTTGGAATTTAACCACCTCAGCCACGTCACTGTGAAGGCCTGCTTGAGCAGATCAATTTCAACTCCACATATGCAAGCCCTGGTAGCTCGCCGTGATCGTATAGTGGTTAGTACTCTGCGTTGTGGCCGCAGCAACCCCGGTTCGAATCCGGGTCACGGCATTGAAATTCACAATGTCACGGCGTAAGGGCTCTTTTTGAATTAGCAGAATGAACTAAACTGAATAAGTAGAGTGAATTTAGCAGAGATTGTGGAAAGGGTGCCACTTACCACTGGTGAATAAATAATTACTATACATCTGTCGTTAAATAAGCAGAGATTGATAACAGTGTAGGTTACCATACAATACATTTAGTTTCGTTGGCTACAGTTTAAAGGCAGAGTCACAAAGTGAACAGCTGTATCGGCTCAATTTTGACAACAACTAAGAGCATTGAAGCACAAAGCGAAAACTTCTCCGCCTCGTCCCGAAGTTATGCATGGGCTGATACTCTGTGATAGTCTATCATTGTGCTCATCTGCAGAGCTGCTCATGGCGACATCATATGGCTGAGTCTCAGTTTAACTCATTCAAAAAGCGACCTCAAGCCGTGAATCGCATTGCCATGAGCAGTACTAACCATTATATGATCACGGCAAGCTACCGGGGCTTGTGTGTGAGGGGGAGATATTAGGCTACTCAAGCATGCCGTTGCCTTTATGTGGAAAATGTGGCTAAATACGACTAGAGAGACTCAACAGTGTATTGTGTAGTAGAATAGAGTTAGTACTGACCCCTGTAGAGTATTGTGTGGTACAGTGGAATACAGTGCTCTGCTAGTGTAGAGTACGGTTCTGAAGTATCCTTGGAATAGGAACATGCCCTCCCCTGGACAATGATTAGCATCCATGAGGGTGACGGTCAACCTCTCCTTGATTATATCATCCAGGGGCAACATATTGGGTTCCCCCAAACTCCAGCGGATGAATCTATCATTCTCTGACCTGAACACAGGGAAAAGAGAATGGAAAGATGGGTGTGTTGGACCAGGTCTAGTTCAGGCCCACAGTATCGTCACTGTGCATATGGGACAGGAAGAACAGGCAAACATACTGACACTTCCTAACCTGCCAGAAGTCCACTGGCAGCAGAGTATAGGGTTAAGTTTACCATTCATTATTCTCAGCTCTGGAGAATCATCCTCGGAAAATGACGAGAAGAGAGAGCAATGTGCCATTCACTGAGGAGTGACTTCCGTCTGGCCACTCCACCATAAAGGCCTGATTGGTGGAGTGCTGCAGAGATGGTTGTCCTTCTGGAAGGTTCTCCCAGCTCGTTCAGTGTGACAGGGTCTAGTTCTTCCAATTAAGCACCGCCACGTGCGGTCGTAGACCCTGACAATGTAAGAAATGTTTTGCCTTTATCGTGTAGTGTGGGGCCCGGTGACTGACCAATAGAAACTCGGCCAGCACTGAGTACACACACAAATTATGATTATTGTGAATATTCAGATTTATATAATAGTTTGATTTAAACGTCTACATGCTTTGCAAGAAGAACAATTTCCCTAATAATCCTGTTTACATTTTGATAAATGCAGATTTCGCCAATCAAAATAAACTTTCTACCACAGCGACCATGTTATTTTCGGGAAGCCTATATTATTCTTAGTTCGGACATATAAAGGTTTGCATGTGAAAAATATGGTCCAAACATACCAAGACCTTCGTGAAGAGGGCACGACAATGCCTATTTCACCTCAGGAGGCTGAAAATAGTTGGCATTGGACCTCAGATCCTCAAATAATATCTAAAGCTGCACCATCCAGAGCATTTTGACTGGCTGCATCACCGCTTGGTATGGCAACTGCTCAGCATCCGACTGCAATTCGCAACAGAGCATAGTGCTTACATCACGGAGGCCGAGCTTCCTGCCATCCAGGATGTCTATACCAGGCGGTGTCAGAGGAAGGCCCAAAGAATTGTCAAAGACTCCAGCCACCTAAGTCATAGACTGTAGACCGGGATCTTTTATTTCAGCTCATGAAACATGGGACCAACACTTTACATGTTGTGTTAATATTTTAGATTACACAGTTAGTACTTTGAGTCATTCAAAAGGAGACTTTTTGCCGTAACATTGTGTATCAAAATGGCGTGACCCGGACTCTGCGGCCACAACACAGAGCACTAACCACTGTATGATCATGGCGAGTTACCAGGGCTTGTGGGAGACCCCTTGAGTGGAAAGCCAAAAGGTCAGCTGTGCCTGTCCTCATCACTGCATGCTTGAATAACCCAATTTGTCCCACAGACACACAAGCACTAACTGTAATCTAACTGGCATCAAAGTGTAACGTTAGACTTTGGAATTTAACCACCTCAGCCACGTCACAGTGAAGGCCTGCTTGAGTAGATCAATTTCAACTCCACATATGAAAGCCCTGGTAGCTCGCCGTGATCGTATAGTGGTTAGTACTCTGCGTTGTGGCCGCAGCAACCCCGGTTCGAATCCGGGTCACGGCATTGAAATTCACAATGTCACGGCATAAGGGCTCTTTTTGAATTAGCAGAATGAACTAAACTGAATAAGTAGAGTGAATTTAGCAGAAATTGTGGAAAGGGTGCCACTTACCACTGGTGAATAAATAATTACTATACCTCTGTCGTTATAACATTAAATAAGCAGAGATTGATAACAGTGTAGGTTACCATACAATACATTTAGTTTCGTTGGCTACAGTTTAAAGGCAGAGTCACAAAGTGAACAGCTGTATCGGGTCAATTTTGACAACAACTAAGAGCATTGAAGCACAAAGCGAAAACTTCTCCGCCTCGTCCCAAAGTTATGCATGGGCTGATACTCTGTGATAGTCTATCATTGTGCTCATCTGCAGAGCTGCTCATGGCGACATCATATGGCTGAGTCTCAGTTTAACTCATTCAAAAAGCGACCTCAAGCCGTGATTCGCATTGCCATGAGCAGTACTAACCATTATATGATCACGGCAAGCTACCGGGGCTTGTGTGTGAGGGGGAGATATTAGGCTACTCAAGCATGCCGTTGCCTTTATGTGGAAAATGTGGCTAAATACGACTAGAGAGACTCAACAGTGTATTGTGTAGTAGAATAGAGTTAGTACTGACCCTGTAGAGTATTGTGTGGTACAGTGGAATACAGTGCTCTGCTAGTGTAGAGTACGGTTCTGAAGTATCCTTGGAATAGGAACATGCCCTCCCCTGGACAATGATTAGCATCCATGAGGGTGACGGTCAACCTCTCCTTGATTATATCATCCAGGGGCAACATATTGGGTTCCCCCAAACTCCAGCGGATGAATCTATCATTCTCTGACCTGAACACAGGGAAAAGAGAATGGAAAGATGGGTGTGTTGGACCAGGTCTAGTTCAGGCCCACAGTATCGTCACTGTGCATATGGGACAGGAAGAACAGGCAAACATACTGACACTTCCTAACCTGCCAGAAGTCCACTGGCAGCAGAGTATAGGGTTAAGTTTACCATTCATTATTCTCAGCTCTGGAGAATCATCCTCGGAAAATGACGAGAAGAGAGAGCAATGTGCCATTCACTGAGGAGTGACTTGCGTCTGGCCACTCCACCATAAAGGCCTGATTGGTGGAGTGCTGCAGAGATGGTTGTCCTTCTGGAAGGTTCTCCCAGCTCGTTCAGTGTGACAGGGTCTAGTTCTTCCAATTAAGCACCGCCACGTGCGGTCGTAGACCCCGACAATGTAAGATATGTTTTGCCTTTATCGTGTAGTGTGGGGCCCGGTGACTGACCAATAGAAACTCGGCCAGCACTGAGTACACACACAAATTATGATTATTGTGAATATTCAGATTTATATAATAGTTTGATTTAAACGTCTACATGCTTTGCAAGAAGAACAATTTCCCTAATAATCCTGTTTACATTTTGATAAATGCAGATTTCGCCAATCAAAATAAACTTTCTACCACAGCGACCATGTTATTTTCGGGAAGCCTATATTATTCTTAGTTCGGACATATAAAGGTTTGCATGTGAAAAATATGGTACAAACATACCAAGACCTTCGTGAAGAGGGCACGACAATGCCTATTTCCCCTCAGGAGGCTGAAAATATTTGGCATTGGACCTCAGATCCTCAAATAATATCTAAAGCTGCACCATCCAGAGCATTTTGACTGGCTGCATCACCGCTTGGTATGGCAACTGCTCAGCATCCGACTGCAATTCGCTACAGAGGATAATGCTTACATCACTGAGGCCGAGCATCCTGCCATCCAGGACGTCTATACCAGGCGGTGTCAGAGGAAGGCCCAAAGAATTGTCAAAGACTCCAGCCACCTAAGTCATAGACTGTAGACCGGGATCTTTTATTTCAGCTCATGAAACATGGGACCAACACTTTACATGTCGTGTTAATATTTTAGATTACACAGTTAGTACTTTGAGTCATTCAAAAGGAGACTTTTTGCCGTAACATTGTGTATCAAAATGGCGTGACCCGGACTCTGCGGCCACAACACAGAGCACTAACCACTGTATGATCATGGCGAGTTACCAGGGCTTGTGGGAGACCCCTTGAGTGGAAAGCCAAAAGGTCAGCTGTGCCTGTCCTCGTCACTGCATGCTTGAATAACCCAATTTGTCCCACAGACAAACAAGCACTAACTGTAATCTAACTGGCATCAAAGTGTAACGTTAGACTTTGGAATTTAACCACCTCAGGCACGTCACAATGAAGGCCTGCTTGAGTAGATCGATTTCACCTCCACATATGCAAGCCCTGGTAGCTCGCCGTGATCGTATAGTGGTTAGTACTCTGCGTTGTGGCCGCAGCAACCCCGGTTCGAATCAGGGTCACGGCATTGAAATTCACAATGTCACGGCATATGGGCTCTTTTTGAATTAGCAGAATGCACTAAACTGAATAAGTAGAGTGAATTTAGCAGAGATTGTGGAAAGGGTGCCACTGACCACTGGTGAATAAATAATTACTATACATCTGTCGTTAAATAAGCAGAGATTGATAACAGTGTAGGTTACCATACAATACATTTAGTTTCGTTGGCTACAGTTTAAAGGCAGAGTCACAAAGTGAACAGCTGTATCGGGTCAATTTTGACAACAACTAAGAGCATTGAAGCACAAAGCGAAAACTTCTCCGCCTCGTCCCAAAGTTATGCATGGGCTGATACTCTGTGATAGTCTATCATTGTGCTCATCTGCAGAGCTGCTCATGGCGACATCATATGGCTGAGTCTCAGTTTAACTCATTCAAAAGCGACCTCAAGCCGTGAATCGCATTGCCATGAGCAGTACTAACCATTATATGATCACGGCAAGCTACCGGGGCTTGTGTGTGAGGGGGAGATATTAGGCTACTCAAGCATGCCGTTGCCTTTATGTGGAAAATGTGGCTAAATACCATTGTTGACTAGTTAGACTAGAGAGACTCAACAGTGTATTGTGTAGTAGAATAGAGTTAGTACTGACCCCTGTAGAGTATTGTGTGGTACAGTGGAATACAGTGCTCTGCTAGTGTAGAGTACGGTTCTGAAGTATCCTTGAATAGGAACATGCCCTCCCCTGGACAATGATTAGCATCCATGAGGGTGACGGTCAACCTCTCCTTGATTATATCATCCAGGGGCAACATATTGGGTTCCCCCAAACTCCAGCGGATGAATCTATCATTCTCTGACCTGAACACAGGGAAAAGAGAATGGAAAGATGGGTGTGTTGGACCAGGTCTAGTTCAGGCCCACAGTATCGTCACTGTGCATATGGGACAGGAAGAACAGGCAAACATACTGACACTTCCTAACCTGCCAGAAGTCCACTGGCAGCAGAGTATAGGGTTAAGTTTACCATTCATTATTCTCAGCTCTGGAGAATCATCCTCGGAAAATGACGAGAAGAGAGAGCAATGTGCCATTCACTGAGGAGTGACTTCCGTCTGGCCACTCCACCATAAAGGCCTGATTGGTGGAGTGCTGCAGAGATGGTTGTCCTTCTGGAAGGTTCTCCCAGCTCGTTCAGTGTGACAGGGTCTAGTTCTTCCAATTAAGCACCGCCACGTGCGGTCGTAGACCCCGACAATGTAAGAAATGTTTTGCCTTTATCGTGTAGTGTGGGGCCCGGTGACTGACCAATAGAAACTCGGCCAGCACTGAGTACACACACAAATTATGATTATTGTGAATATTCAGATTTATATAATAGTTTGATTTAAACGTCTACATGCTTTGCAAGAAGAACAATTTCCCTAATAATCCTGTTTACATTTTGATAAATGCAGATTTCGCCAATCAAAATAAACTTTCTACCACAGCGACCATGTTATTTTCGGGAAGCCTATATTATTCTTAGTTCGGACATATAAAGGTTTGCATGTGAAAAATATGGTCCAAACATACCAAGACCTTCGTGAAGAGGGCACGACAATGCCTATTTCACCTCAGGAGGCTGAAAATAGTTGGCATTGGACCTCAGATCCTCAAATAATATCTAAAGCTGCACCATCCAGAGCATTTTGACTGGCTGCATCACCGCTTGGTATGGCAACTGCTCAGCATCCGACTGCAATTCGCAACAGAGCATAGTGCTTACATCACGGAGGCCGAGCTTCCTGCCATCCAGGATGTCTATACCAGGCGGTGTCAGAGGAAGGCCCAAAGAATTGTCAAAGACTCCAGCCACCTAAGTCATAGACTGTAGACCGGGATCTTTTATTTCAGCTCATGAAACATGGGACCAACACTTTACATGTTGTGTTAATATTTTAGATTACACAGTTAGTACTTTGAGTCATTCAAAAGGAGACTTTTTGCCGTAACATTGTGTATCAAAATGGCGTGACCCGGACTCTGCGGCCACAACACAGAGCACTAACCACTGTATGATCATGGCGAGTTACCAGGGCTTGTGGGAGACCCCTTGAGTGGAAAGCCAAAAGGTCAGCTGTGCCTGTCCTCATCACTGCATGCTTGAATAACCCAATTTGTCCCACAGACACACAAGCACTAACTGTAATCTAACTGGCATCAAAGTGTAACGTTAGACTTTGGAATTTAACCACCTCAGCCACGTCACAGTGAAGGCCTGCTTGAGTAGATCAATTTCAACTCCACATATGCAAGCCCTGGTAGCTCGCCGTGATCGTATAGTGGTTAGTACTCTGCGTTGTGGCCGCAGCAACCCCGGTTCGAATCCGGGTCACGGCATTGAAATTCACAATGTCACGGCATAAGGGCTCTTTTTGAATTAGCAGAATGAACTAAACTGAATAAGTAGAGTGAATTTAGCAGAAATTGTGGAAAGGGTGCCACTTACCACTGGTGAATAAATAATTACTATACCTCTGTCGTTATAACATTAAATAAGCAGAGATTGATAACAGTGTAGGTTACCATACAATACATTTAGTTTCGTTGGCTACAGTTTAAAGGCAGAGTCACAAAGTGAACAGCTGTATCGGGTCAATTTTGACAACAACTAAGAGCATTGAAGCACAAAGCGAAAACTTCTCCGCCTCGTCCCAAAGTTATGCATGGGCTGATACTCTGTGATAGTCTATCATTGTGCTCATCTGCAGAGCTGCTCATGGCGACATCATATGGCTGAAAGTCTCAGTTTAACTCATTCAAAAAGCGACCTCAAGCCGTGAATCGCATTGCCATGAGCAGTACTAACCATTATATGATCACGGCAAGCTACCGGGGCTTGTGTGTGAGGGGGAGATATTAGGCTACTCAAGCATGCCGTTGCCTTTATGTGGAAAATGTGGCTAAATACCATTGTTGACTAGTTAGACTAGAGAGACTCAACAGTGTATTGTGTAGTAGAATAGAGTTAGTACTGACCCCTGTAGAGTATTGTGTGGTACAGTGGAATACAGTGCTCTGCTAGTGTAGAGTACGGTTCTGAAGTATCCTTGGAATAGGAACATGCCCTCCCCTGGACAATGATTAGCATCCATGAGGGTGACGGTCAACCTCTCCTTGATTATATCATCCAGGGGCAACATATTGGGTTCCCCCAAACTCCAGCGGATGAATCTATCATTCTCTGACCTGAACACAGGGAAAAGAGAATGGAAAGATGGGTGTGTTGGACCAGGTCTAGTTCAGGCCCACAGTATCGTCACTGTGCATATGGGACAGGAAGAACAGGCAAACATACTGACACTTCCTAACCTGCCAGAAGTCCACTGGCAGCAGAGTATAGGGTTAAGTTTACCATTCATTATTCTCAGCTCTGGAGAATCATCCTCGGAAAATGACGAGAAGAGAGAGCAATGTGCCATTCACTGAGGAGTGACTTGCGTCTGGCCACTCCACCATAAAGGCCTGATTGGTGGAGTGCTGCAGAGATGGTTGTCCTTCTGGAAGGTTCTCCCAGCTCGTTCAGTGTGACAGGGTCTAGTTCTTCCAATTAAGCACCGCCACGTGCGGTCGTAGACCCCGACAATGTAAGATATGTTTTGCCTTTATCGTGTAGTGTGGGGCCCGGTGACTGACCAATAGAAACTCGGCCAGCACTGAGTACACACACAAATTATGATTATTGTGAATATTCAGATTTATATAATAGTTTGATTTAAACGTCTACATGCTTTGCAAGAAGAACAATTTCCCTAATAATCCTGTTTACATTTTGATAAATGCAGATTTCGCCAATCAAAATAAACTTTCTACCACAGCGACCATGTTATTTTCGGGAAGCCTATATTATTCTTAGTTCGGACATATAAAGGTTTGCATGTGAAAAATATGGTCCAAACATACCAAGACCTTCGTGAAGAGGGCACGACAATGCCTATTTCCCTCAGGAGGCTGAAAATATTTGGCATTGGACCTCAGATCCTCAAATAATATCTAAAGCTGCACCATCCAGAGCATTTTGACTGGCTGCATCACCGCTTGGTATGGCAACTGCTCAGCATCCGACTGCAATTCGCAACAGAGGATAATGCTTACATCACTGAGGCCGAGCATCCTGCCATCCAGGACGTCTATACCAGGCGGTGTCAGAGGAAGGCCCAAAGAATTGTCAAAGACTCCAGCCACCTAAGTCATAGACTGTAGACCGGGATCTTTTATTTCAGCTCATGAAACATGGGACCAACACTTTACATGTCGTGTTAATATTTTAGATTACACAGTTAGTACTTTGAGTCATTCAAAAGGAGACTTTTTGCCGTAACATTGTGTATCAAAATGGCGTGACCCGGACTCTGCGGCCACAACACAGAGCACTAACCACTGTATGATCATGGCGAGTTACCAGGGCTTGTGGGAGACCCCTTGAGTGGAAAGCCAAAAGGTCAGCTGTGCCTGTCCTCGTCACTGCATGCTTGAATAACCCAATTTGTCCCACAGACAAACAAGCACTAACTGTAATCTAACTGGCATCAAAGTGTAACGTTAGACTTTGGAATTTAACCACCTCAGGCACGTCACAGTGAAGGCCTGCTTGAGTAGATCGATTTCACCTCCACATATGCAAGCCCTGGTAGCTCGCCGTGATCGTATAGTGGTTAGTACTCTGCGTTGTGGCCGCAGCAACCCCGGTTCGAATCCGGGTCACGGCATTGAAATTCACAATGTCACGGCATATGGGCTCTTTTTGAATTAGCAGAATGCACTAAACTGAATAAGTAGAGTGAATTTAGCAGAGATTGTGGAAAGGGTGCCACTGACCACTGGTGAATAAATAATTACTATACATCTGTCGTTAAATAAGCAGAGATTGATAACAGTGTAGGTTACCATACAATACATTTAGTTTCGTTGGCTACAGTTTAAAGGCAGAGTCACAAAGTGAACAGCTGTATCGGGTCAATTTTGACAACAACTAAGAGCATTGAAGCACAAAGCGAAAACTTCTCCGCCTCGTCCCAAAGTTATGCATGGGCTGATACTCTGTGATAGTCTATCATTGTGCTCATCTGCAGAGCTGCTCATGGCGACATCATATGGCTGAGTCTCAGTTTAACTCATTCAAAAAGCGACCTCAAGCCGTGAATCGCATTGCCATGAGCAGTACTAACCATTATATGATCACGGCAAGCTACCGGGGCTTGTGTGTGAGGGGGAGATATTAGGCTACTCAAGCATGCCGTTGCCTTTATGTGGAAAATGTGGCTAAATACCATTGTTGACTAGTTAGACTAGAGAGACTCAACAGTGTATTGTGTAGTAGAATAGAGTTAGTACTGACCCCTGTAGAGTATTGTGTGGTACAGTGGAATACAGTGCTCTGCTAGTGTAGAGTACGGTTCTGAAGTATCCTTGGAATAGGAACATGCCCTCCCCTGGACAATGATTAGCATCCATGAGGGTGACGGTCAACCTCTCCTTGATTATATCATCCAGGGGCAACATATTGGGTTCCCCCAAACTCCAGCGGATGAATCTATCATTCTCTGACCTGAACACAGGGAAAAGAGAATGGAAAGATGGGTGTGTTGGACCAGGTCTAGTTCAGGCCCACAGTATCGTCACTGTGCATATGGGACAGGAAGAACAGGCAAACATACTGACACTTCCTAACCTGCCAGAAGTCCACTGGCAGCAGAGTATAGGGTTAAGTTTACCATTCATTATTCCCAGCTCTGGAGAATCATCCTCGGAAAATGACGAGAAGAGAGAGCAATGTGCCATTCACTGAGGAGTGACTTGCGTCTGGCCACTCCACCATAAAGGCCTGATTGGTGGAGTGCTGCAGAGATGGTTGTCCTTCTGGAAGGTTCTCCCAGCTCGTTCAGTGTGACAGGGTCTAGTTCTTCCAATTAAGCACCGCCACGTGCGGTCGTAGACCCCGACAATGTAAGATATGTTTTGCCTTTATCGTGTAGTGTGGGGCCCGGTGACTGACCAATAGAAACTCGGCCAGCACTGAGTACACACACAAATTATGATTATTGTGAATATTCAGATTTATATAATAGTTTGATTTAAACGTCTACATGCTTTGCAAGAAGAACAATTTCCCTAATAATCCTGTTTACATTTTGATAAATGCAGATTTCGCCAATCAAAATAAACTTTCTACCACAGCGACCATGTTATTTTCGGGAAGCCTATATTATTCTTAGTTCGGACATATAAAGGTTTGCATGTGAAAAATATGGTACAAACATACCAAGACCTTCGTGAAGAGGGCACGACAATGCCTATTTCCCCTCAGGAGGCTGAAAATATTTGGCATTGGACCTCAGATCCTCAAATAATATCTAAAGCTGCACCATCCAGAGCATTTTGACTGGCTGCATCACCGCTTGGTATGGCAACTGCTCAGCATCCGACTGCAATTCGCTACAGAGGATAATGCTTACATCACTGAGGCCGAGCATCCTGCCATCCAGGACGTCTATACCAGGCGGTGTCAGAGGAAGGCCCAAAGAATTGTCAAAGACTCCAGCCACCTAAGTCATAGACTGTAGACCGGGATCTTTTATTTCAGCTCATGAAACATGGGACCAACACTTTACATGTCGTGTTAATATTTTAGATTACACAGTTAGTACTTTGAGTCATTCAAAAGGAGACTTTTTGCCGTAACATTGTGTATCAAAATGGCGTGACCCGGACTCTGCGGCCACAACACAGAGCACTAACCACTGTATGATCATGGCGAGTTACCAGGGCTTGTGGGAGACCCCTTGAGTGGAAAGCCAAAAGGTCAGCTGTGCCTGTCCTCGTCACTGCATGCTTGAATAACCCAATTTGTCCCACAGACAAACAAGCACTAACTGTAATCTAACTGGCATCAAAGTGTAACGTTAGACTTTGGAATTTAACCACCTCAGGCACGTCACAATGAAGGCCTGCTTGAGTAGATCGATTTCACCTCCACATATGCAAGCCCTGGTAGCTCGCCGTGATCGTATAGTGGTTAGTACTCTGCGTTGTGGCCGCAGCAACCCCGGTTCGAATCCGGGTCACGGCATTGAAATTCACAATGTCACGGCATATGGGCTCTTTTTGAATTAGCAGAATGCACTAAACTGAATAAGTAGAGTGAATTTAGCAGAGATTGTGGAAAGGGTGCCACTGACCACTGGTGAATAAATAATTACTATACATCTGTCGTTAAATAAGCAGAGATTGATAACAGTGTAGGTTACCATACAATACATTTAGTTTCGTTGGCTACAGTTTAAAGGCAGAGTCACAAAGTGAACAGCTGTATCGGGTCAATTTTGACAACAACTAAGAGCATTGAAGCACAAAGCGAAAACTTCTCCGCCTCGTCCCAAAGTTATGCATGGGCTGATACTCTGTGATAGTCTATCATTGTGCTCATCTGCAGAGCTGCTCATGGCGACATCATATGGCTGAGTCTCAGTTTAACTCATTCAAAAAGCGACCTCAAGCCGTGAATCGCATTGCCATGAGCAGTACTAACCATTATATGATCACGGCAAGCTACCGGGGCTTGTGTGTGAGGGGGAGATATTAGGCTACTCAAGCATGCCGTTGCCTTTATGTGGAAAATGTGGCTAAATACCATTGTTGACTAGTTAGACTAGAGAGACTCAACAGTGTATTGTGTAGTAGAATAGAGTTAGTACTGACCCCTGTAGAGTATTGTGTGGTACAGTGGAATACAGTGCTCTGCTAGTGTAGAGTACGGTTCTGAAGTATCCTTGGAATAGGAACATGCCCTCCCCTGGACAATGATTAGCATCCATGAGGGTGACGGTCAACCTCTCCTTGATTATATCATCCAGGGGCAACATATTGGGTTCCCCCAAACTCCAGCGGATGAATCTATCATTCTCTGACCTGAACACAGGGAAAAGAGAATGGAAAGATGGGTGTGTTGGACCAGGTCTAGTTCAGGCCCACAGTATCGTCACTGTGCATATGGGACAGGAAGAACAGGCAAACATACTGACACTTCCTAACCTGCCAGAAGTCCACTGGCAGCAGAGTATAGGGTTAAGTTTACCATTCATTATTCTCAGCTCTGGAGAATCATCCTCGGAAAATGACGAGAAGAGAGAGCAATGTGCCATTCACTGAGGAGTGACTTCCGTCTGGCCACTCCACCATAAAGGCCTGATTGGTGGAGTGCTGCAGAGATGGTTGTCCTTCTGGAAGGTTCTCCCAGCTCGTTCAGTGTGACAGGGTCTAGTTCTTCCAATTAAGCACCGCCACGTGCGGTCGTAGACCCCGACAATGTAAGAAATGTTTTGCCTTTATCGTGTAGTGTGGGGCCCGGTGACTGACCAATAGAAACTCGGCCAGCACTGAGTACACACACAAATTATGATTATTGTGAATATTCAGATTTATATAATAGTTTGATTTAAACGTCTACATGCTTTGCAAGAAGAACAATTTCCCTAATAATCCTGTTTACATTTTGATAAATGCAGATTTCGCCAATCAAAATAAACTTTCTACCACAGCGACCATGTTATTTTCGGGAAGCCTATATTATTCTTAGTTCGGACATATAAAGGTTTGCATGTGAAAAATATGGTCCAAACATACCAAGACCTTCGTGAAGAGGGCACGACAATGCCTATTTCACCTCAGGAGGCTGAAAATAGTTGGCATTGGACCTCAGATCCTCAAATAATATCTAAAGCTGCACCATCCAGAGCATTTTGACTGGCTGCATCACCGCTTGGTATGGCAACTGCTCAGCATCCGACTGCAATTCGCAACAGAGCATAGTGCTTACATCACGGAGGCCGAGCTTCCTGCCATCCAGGATGTCTATACCAGGCGGTGTCAGAGGAAGGCCCAAAGAATTGTCAAAGACTCCAGCCACCTAAGTCATAGACTGTAGACCGGGATCTTTTATTTCAGCTCATGAAACATGGGACCAACACTTTACATGTTGTGTTAATATTTTAGATTACACAGTTAGTACTTTGAGTCATTCAAAAGGAGACTTTTTGCCGTAACATTGTGTATCAAAATGGCGTGACCCGGACTCTGCGGCCACAACACAGAGCACTAACCACTGTATGATCATGGCGAGTTACCAGGGCTTGTGGGAGACCCCTTGAGTGGAAAGCCAAAAGGTCAGCTGTGCCTGTCCTCATCACTGCATGCTTGAATAACCCAATTTGTCCCACAGACACACAAGCACTAACTGTAATCTAACTGGCATCAAAGTGTAACGTTAGACTTTGGAATTTAACCACCTCAGCCACGTCACAGTGAAGGCCTGCTTGAGTAGATCAATTTCAACTCCACATATGCAAGCCCTGGTAGCTCGCCGTGATCGTATAGTGGTTAGTACTCTGCGTTGTGGCCGCAGCAACCCCGGTTCGAATCCGGGTCACGGCATTGAAATTCACAATGTCACGGCATAAGGGCTCTTTTTGAATTAGCAGAATGAACTAAACTGAATAAGTAGAGTGAATTTAGCAGAAATTGTGGAAAGGGTGCCACTTACCACTGGTGAATAAATAATTACTATACCTCTGTCGTTATAACATTAAATAAGCAGAGATTGATAACAGTGTAGGTTACCATACAATACATTTAGTTTCGTTGGCTACAGTTTAAAGGCAGAGTCACAAAGTGAACAGCTGTATCGGGTCAATTTTGACAACAACTAAGAGCATTGAAGCACAAAGCGAAAACTTCTCCGCCTCGTCCCAAAGTTATGCATAGGCTGATACTCTGTGATAGTCTATCATTGTGCTCATCGGCAGAGCTGCTCATGGCGACATCATATGGCTGAGTCTCAGTTTAACTCATTCAAAAAGCGACCTCAAGCCGTGAATCGCATTGCCATGAGCAGTACTAACCATTATATGATCACGGCAAGCTACCGGGGCTTGTGTGTGAGGGGGAGATATTAGGCTACTCAAACATGCCGTTGCCTTTATGTGGAAAATGTGGCTAAATACCATTGTTGACTAGTTAGACTAGAGAGACTCAACAGTGTATTGTGTAGTAGAATAGAGTTAGTACTGACCCCTGTAGAGTATTGTGTGGTACAGTGGAATACAGTGCTCTGCTAGTGTAGAGTACGGTTCTGAAGTATCCTTGGAATAGGAACATGCCCTCCCTGGACAATGATTAGCATCCATGAGGGTGACGGTCAACCTCTCCTTGATTATATCATCCAGGGGCAACATATTGGGTTCCCCCAAACTCCAGCGGATGAATCTATCATTCTCTGACCTGAACACAGGGAAAAGAGAATGGAAAGATGGGTGTGTTGGACCAGGTCTAGTTCAGGCCCACAGTATCGTCACTGTGCATATGGGACAGGAAGAACAGGCAAACATACTGACACTTCCTAACCTGCCAGAAGTCCACTGGCAGCAGAGTATAGGGTTAAGTTTACCATTCATTATTCACAGCTCTGGAGAATCATCCTGGGAAAATGACATTATATACGTTATATATTCATTTATGTTGCTAGGAAAGATATATTATGCTAACATTAGGCCTACTTGCTGCAGTAGCTTGCTTGCTATAAAAATAGTAGTTTGTCCATAAACTATACTGTTTGCATAGTAGCAGAACATATATTTCAAAAGAGAATGAATTTAACAAAAATACATCTTACAAAGACTTGGACAGATAATATGATTACTTGCGTGACATGGCATGTTAAGAGACAAAACATGAAGATACCCCTGTTTGAACGCCAATCCACGTCACTGTAGGTTTCACTTAATATCCCAATATCTCCATTACGGCGCATGGCCCTGGTAGCTCGCCGTGATCGTATAGTGGTTAGTACTCTGCGTTGTGGCCGCAGCAACCCCGGTTCGAATCCGGGTCACGGCATTGCGATACACAATGTCACGGCAAAAGGGTTCTTTTAAATCATTAGATGTACATTGCTAATTACAATTGAGTTGGTCTATTTATATTTTTTTCCCGTTAGGTGAACTCTCTAACTCGAGGCACCGGTTCCTAACCAGCCGCAAATGAGTTTCTAGTCAAAGCCCATGTCGTTGCATGGCTGTTTGTGCAGGTTTGAATAGCTCCAAATCTCCGCCCAACACACGAGCCCTGGTAGCTCGCCGTGATCGTATAGTGGTTAGTACTCTGCGTTGTGGCCGCAGCAACCCCGGTTCGAATCCGGGTCACGGCATTGCGATACACAATGTCACGGCAAAAGGACTCTCTTTTTGAAGCGTTGATTCATGGTACTGACTGGCTGGCTGGTTTATTATGGAATTATGATATTTATCCCTTTTGGGGTTGGCTAACCAACGAACGTTATCACATCAATTAGCAGTGAAAAAAGAATGACAGACAAAACTGTAAATTAGCTAAATTCGTAACAACAAGTGTGGGGAAACAGCTAGCTAATATGCAGGATATGTGCCCATCTTCAGCCCAGATAAAACACACTTGGGAAAGCATGTGGGGACCGTGTGGGTACTCCAAAAATATGATCATGCATAAGCAGAAATTGATTGAAAAAGTTTGGTCGATGCAATGCAAAATATACAGTATGGACTGTCAGTCATAGTATGCGTTCAGCTCATTACCCAGTTTAAAATCAAATCAACTTCATTTATACAGCAAATAATAATTAGTTCTTAACTGACTTTCTTAGATATATAAATAGTAAAAGTACTATTTAAGTATTTTTGGCGGAGTATCTGTACTTTACTTTTTTTTGTACTTTCCTTTAGTCGTTTTCTATTAAGGTTTACTTTTACACAAGTATGACAATTGTGCACTTTTTAAAAACTCTGAATGTGTTTCATTTATGAAGTCATAAATGTGCTATAGACATCCCCTTATAATGTAAGCTGCCCCTTTAAATATGAAGAAAAAACAAGTTGTTACCCAGCAGCCATTTTTAGTTGAGGGATCACACACAGTAGCTGCGTCAAAAGTTGTTTTTGAACAACTGGATTGAATATTGTAAGTTATCATTGCCTACGTTATGGCAACATTTCTATAAACGGTATTTTAGACTTGTCGTGTTTTTCTAGACTACAATGGAAGTGAATGTTTATGAAGTTTGTTTACATTGTTTTGTTTAACGGTAGGCATTCCTGAGACAAGTCAAATGAGCCTTTAAAAGCAGTTAGAAATCCTGCCTTAGTGTGAGTAATAATATTGTTTATCATCATTGCCATGCATGAAACTCCTATCATCTTTAAATAAATAACGCAATTTTGTAATGAGGTGATTTTAGATTTTCCTTCTTTGTGTGTGCCCATGAACGATTGCAACATTGTTTCACAGGACGTGGGAAACCAGCGTTGCTGCATTTAACTGCGCGCTCGATCCTCTAACAATGCAATAAGGAAATTCGCTCACATAGGCGTCACCTGAAGTCTTAACTATTGTGGATGAACCTTACACTTGATTGTTCTCAATACTATTCTTCATCTAATTTACATTGTCTTTGACATATCAATTAGCCATACAGTTATAGATTATTGATCATCAATTTACTATGCTACCTATTAACCCGTACCAAACACATTATAATAAACCGTCTGCTACTTTTCAAGTACACTAGTGATAGCGTTATTATTGTGTAGCTTGGAAACTCTCAGATGACAAGAGGCCATGAACAAGAGTGTTTTGGTAGGGGGCTAGCCATATTAGTTTATGGGGGCTAGGGGTTCGTGTGGGATGGCGTGTAAATTCAAATGAATGGCAAATTCTCCACTTCATGAGTTACTCCAATATTTGTCCCATGAAGAGAGGTCTTTCTTGAAAAATAGATTGTATCTCAGTGAGACTAACCTGGAGAAAGGTTCAATAAAACTGAATTTAAATTTACCCTAATCCTGCACGTTGTCCTAAAACTGCTTTATTGGCCTAATCTACTGTGCAAATCCCTGCTCTGCGCTGATCTCCCCTGTGTGCTTCCCTCATAGAGCCAAGATGAATGAGGACGTGTTTGAGGTCCCTGAGGGGACAGAGTATCGTTATCTGGTACAAGAGGAAGGAGAGGAGGAGGTGCAGTATGTGCGTCGCAGACATTACGTCAGCCCATTCCTGGTCCTGTCCAGACGTTGCATCTTCCTCGTCTGCCTGGGGGTGCTATCCCTGCTCACCTTGGCTGGGTACCTGGCCTTCGTGGCCCAGACTCTGCCCCCTGGCTCAGCCCAGGTCACTACTGACTGTGGAGAGTTCCAGGGGAGACAGGTGGGTTGATGTCTGCACATTGTTGGTGGAAAGAGTAGAAACAGTGTTCAGCTTTACACAAAAAAAACTATGTTCAGCCATATTAAACATGTTTAACCAATTGTACTGTATGGTTTCTCCCCCATATGCCTACAATGTAAAGAGCATCGAGACCTAATAGAACAGGGATCATCAATTAGATTCAGTCGCAGGCCGTTTATTTTTTTTATTCAGCGGGTGGTCACGGGGCTGGAACATAATTACAAATCATTTGTAAACTGCAAATCGACCGCAAGAAGCCCAAACGGATATAATATTTGACTAAAACATAATTATTTCAAACCTTGCTTACAGTTGAATACGATCACATACACTCAGTGGCCAGTTTATTAGGTACACCGCCCCGTTCACCCCGTGATGTGATCGTCGGTGCCAGGCGCGCCGGTTCCAGTATCTCAGAAACGGCCGTCCGACTGTGCTTTTCACCCATGAGAGTGTCTAGGGTTTACCGAGAATAGTGCGACAAACAAAAAAACAGTCTGCCGCAGTCCTGTGGGGAAAACAGCACGTTCATGAGAGGTCAAAGGAGAATGACAAGATAACAAGCGGGGCCACAAACAGGCAAATAACGGAGCAGAACGGCATCTCGGAACGCACAACTCGTCAGTTCCTGTCACGGTTGGGCTATTGTGGAAGACAGCCACACTGTGTTCCACTCCTACCAGCTAAAAGCAAGAAGAAGTGTCTCCAGGGGGGGGAGACACTGGACAATGAAGGAATGGAAAAACATTGCCTGGTCCAACGAATCCCGGATTCCTGTTGCGTCATAATGATGGCAGAGTCAGGATTTGGTGTGAGCAGCGTGAGTCCATGGCCCCATCCTGCCTGGTGTCAACGGTACAGGCGGGTGGCGGTGGTGTATTGATGTGGGGAATGTTTTCCTGGCACATGTTATGTCCCTTGATACCAATTGACGAACAAACATTTCCGACACCTTGTATAACCCACGCCCCGAAGAATTCAGGCTGTTCTGGAGGAAAAGGGGGGTCTGACCCAAGATGGGTGTACCTAATAATCTGTCCACTGAGTGTATATCTATTATGTATGGGAATACTTTGAAACAGATTTCCAAAATTTAAATCGATTGAAGCTGATTTGCTTGTATTTTTTTACAGTCTTTTATGTCCAACAATAAAATGTAAATAAACAAGATCACCGTCTGTTGGGGAACCCTGTAATAGAAGATGGTAAAGGATTGAGGAGTGGAATGTTTCAGTGACATGTGCCTTGACCATGTGGGCTTATACGGAATTACCTCCAGTGAACACTCATAGTTAATGAAATACTATTGTTCGTCTTTATCATTGCAGAGAAATGGGGCCTACTCGTTCAAGGGCCTCCCGTACGCTGCTCCCCCCATTGGGGAACGTCGCTGGGCCCCTCCAGCCAAACCCTGGTGTGGGAACGGTGTGGGGGATGCCACCCGCTTCCGCAGCAAGTGTCCCCAGGTGCAGCCGCTCTCAGACACGGGGAAGGTGATTGGCCAGGAGAGCTGCCTCTTCCTGAACGTGTGGACCCCCACCCTGAGCCCCGACGCTGCCCTACCCGTCATGGTCTGGATCCATGGGGGCTACCTTCACATGCTTAGTGGAGGAGAGGAGGGCTACTCGCCCACAGAGGAGCTAGCAGCCCAGACAGGGATGGTCTATGTCAGCTTTAACTACAGGCTCAACGCATTTGGGTTCCTGGCCCTGGAGCTACTGAGGGAGGGCTCCCCCACCAATACCTCTGGTCAGTCTCTAGCAGTTGGCACATTAAAGTTTTTACAGTATTGCCAAACGAGGTCTTGAAGTCTCAAGCAGTTTCACACAACATAGATCATGTTGTATTTAAGATATGATAATAGGAAGATTTTAATATTTTAACAAGCTATTTCTAACACCAACAGAGTGATGCAATATTAATGATGTTTATGTTTGTTCTCTCAGTGACGTTGTTTAAAATTGTGTATATCTATTTAATGAGCTTTAATGTGATTTGGATAGCTGGAGGTGATATACAGTGCATTCGAAAAGTATTCAGACCCCTGGACTTTTTCTACATTTTGTTACGTTACAGCCTTCTAAAATGGATTAAATTGTTTTATTTTCCATCGATCTACACACAATACCCCATAATGACAAAGGAAAAACATATATATTTTTTTACATTTCTGTGAAATATCACATTTACATGAGGATTCAAGACCCTTTACTCAGTACTTTTTTTGAAGCGATTACAGCCGAGTCTTCTTGGGTATGACGTTACAAGCTTGGCACACCTGTATTTGGGGAGTTTCTCCCATTTTTTTCTGCAGGTCCTCTTAAGCTCTGTCAGGTTGGATGGGGAGCATCGCAGCTATTTTCAGGTCTCTCCAGAGATATTCAATCAGGCTCTGGCTGGGCCACTCAAGAACATTCAGAGACATTCAGACCCAAAGCCACTCCTGCATTGTCTTGGCTGTGTGCTTAGGTTGATTGTCCTGTTGGAAGGTGAACCTTCACCCCAGTCTGAGGTCCTTAGCTCTCTGGAGCAGGTTTTCATCGAGGATCTCTGTACTTTTCTCCATTCATCTTTCCCTTGATCCTGACGCTGAAAAACATCCACACAGCATGATGCTGCCACCACAATGCTTCACTGTAGGGATGATATTGACCAGGTGATGAACGGTGTCTGGTTTCCTCCAGACATGACGCTAGGCATTCAGGCCAAAGAGTTTAATCTTGGTTTCATCAGACCAGAGAATCTTGTTTCTTATCGTGTGAGAGTCCTTTTCGGCAAAATCCAAATGAGCTGTCATGTTCCTTTTAATGAGGAGTGGCTTCTGTCTGGCCACTCTACCATAAAGGCCTGATTGGTGGAGTGCTGCAGAGATGGTTGTCTTTCTGGATAGTTCTCCCATCTCCATAGAGGAGCTCTGTTAGAGTGACCATTGGGTTCTTGGTCACCTCCCTGACCAAGGCCCTTCTCCCCCGATTGCTCAGTTTGGCCGACGGCCAGCGCTAGGAAGAGTCTTGGTGGTTCCAAACTTCTTCCATTTAAGGATGATGGAGGCCACTGTTCTTGGGGACCATCATTGTTGCAGACATTTTTTGGTACTCTTCCCCAGATCTGTGCCTCGACACAATCCTGTCTCATAGCTCTACGGACAATTCCTTCGACCTCATGGCTTGTTTTTCGCTCTGACATTCACTGTGGGACCTTATATAGACAGTTGTCAACTGTGGGACCTTATATAGACAGTTGTCAACTGTGGGACCTTATATAGACAGTTGTGTGCCTTTCCATATCATGTCCAATCAATTGAATTTACCACAGGTGGACTCCAATCAAGTTGTAGAAACATCTCAAGGATGATACTACCTGCTAGTTTCCGGCCCCGTCTGTAACTGCTAGCCCATGCTAACTGCTTGCTTGCTAACTCTGTCTACTAGCTGCTAGCTTGTTAGCATCGGCCTGCTAACTGTCTGAATTGCTATGTCCCCAGCCAGCCCAACCACTTACTGGACCCATATGTTCACTTGGCTACGCATGCCTCTCTCTAATATTGTCCTGTCCTGGTTAGTGATTACTGTCTTATTTCACTGTAGAGCCTCTAGCCCTGCTCAATATGCCTTAACCAATCATGTTGTTCCACCTCCTACATATGCGATGACATCACCTGGTTTAAACATCTCTAGAGACTATATCTCTCTCTTCATTACTCAATGCCTAGGTTTTCCTCCAATGTACTCACATCCTACCTCTGTACACTATGCCTTGAATCTATGCTATCGTGCCCAGAAACCTGCTCCTTTTACTCTCTGTTCTGAACGTGCTAGACGGCCAGTTCGTATAGCGATTAGCCGTACCCTTATCCTACTTCTCCTCTGTTCCTCTGGTGATGTGGAGGTTAATCCAGGGCCTGCAGTGCCTAGCTCCACTCCCACCGCACAGGTGCTCTCATTTGTTGACTTCTGTAAACGTAAAAGCCTTGGTTTCATGCATGTTAACATTAGAAGCCTACTCCCTAAGTTTGTTTTACTCACTGCTTTAGCACACTCTGCCAACCCAGATGGCTTAGCCGTGTCTGAATCCTGGCTTAGGAAAACCACCAAAAACCTTGACATTTCCATTCCTACCTATAACATTTTCCGCCAAGATAGGACTGCCAAAGGGGGTGGTGTTGCAATCTACTGCAGAGATAGCCTGCAGAGTTCTGTATTACTATCTAAGTCTGTCGCCCAAACAATTTGAGCTTCTACTTCTAAAAATGCACCTTTCCAGAAACAAGTCTCTCACTGTTGCCGCTTGCTATAGACCTCCCTCTGCCCCCAGCTGTGCCCTCAATCCCATATGTGAATTGATTGCCCCCCATCTATCTTCTGAGCTTGTGCTACTAGGTGACCTAAACTGGGACATGCTTAACACCCCGGCCATCCTACAAACTAAGCTTGATGCCCTCAATCTCAAACAAATTATCAATGAACCTACCAGGTTCAACCCCAAATCCGTAAACACGGGCACCCTCATAGATGTCATCCTAACTAACTCGCCCTCGAAATACACCTGTGCTGTTTTCAATCAAGATCTCATCGATCACTGCCTCATTGCCTGCATCCCTAATGGGTCTGCGGTCAAACGACCACCCCTCATCACTGTCAAACGCTCCCTAAAACACTTCTGCGAGCAGGCCTTTCTAATCGACCTGGCCGTGGTATCCTGGAATGACATTGACCTCATCCCGTCGGTAGATGATGCCTGGCTATTCTTTAAAAGTGCCTTCCTCACCATCTTAAATAAGCATGCCCCTCTCAAAAAATGTAGAACTAGGAATAGATATAGTCCTTGGTTCACTCCAGACCTGTCTGCCCTTAACCAGCACAAAAACATCCTGTGGCATTCTGCATTGGCATCGAATAGCCCCCGTGATATGCAACTTTTCAGGGAAGTTAGGAACAAATATACACAGGCAGTTAGAAAAGCTAAGGCAGCTTTTTCAAACAGAAATTTGCATCCTGTAGTACTAACTCAAAAGGTTCTGGGACACTGTAAAGTCCATGGAGAATAAGAGCACCTCATCCCAGCTGCCCACTGCACTGAGGCTAGGAAACACTGTCACCACCGATAAATCCACTATAATTGAGAATTTCAATAAGCCTTTCTCTACGGCTGGCCATGCTTTCCACTTGGCTACCCCTACCCCGGTCAACTGCCCAGCACCCTCCACAGCAACCCGCCAAAGCCCCCACCATTTCTCCTTTACCCAAATCCAGATAGCTGATGTTCTGAAAGATCTGCAAAATCTGGACCCCTACAAATCAGCCGGGATAGACAATCTGGACCCTCTCTTACTGAAAAATATCTGCCGAAATTGTTGCAACCCCTATTACTAGCCTGTTCAACCTCTCTTTCGTGTCGTCTGAGATTCCCAAAGATTGGAAAGCTACCGCGGTCATCCCCCTCTTCAAAGGGGGTGACACTCTAGACCCAAACTGCTACAGACCTATATCTATCCTACCCTGTCTTTCTAAGGTCTACGAAAGCCAAATTATGTGGCAGGGTCTACAGTCAATCACAGATTACAAAAAGAAAACCAGCCCCGTCACGGACCAGGATGTCTTGCTCCCTGGCAGAATAAATAACTTTTTTTGCCCGCTTTGAGGACAATACAGTGCCACTGACACGGCCCGCAACCAAAACCTGCGGACTCTCCTTCACTGCAGCCGACGTGAGTAAAACATTTAAACGTGTTAACCCTTGCAAGGTTGCAGGCCCAGACGGCATCCCCAGCTGGTGTGTTGACGGACATTCAATCAATCCTTATCCCAGTCTGCTGTTCACACATGCTTCATGATTGTAGACTTCAGGAAACAGCAGAGGGAGCACCCCCCTATCCACATTGATGGGACAGTAGTGGAGAGGGTAGTAAGTTTTAAGTTCCTCGGCGTACACATCACGGACAAACTGAATTGGTCCACCCACACAGACAGCGTCGTGAAGAAGGCACAGCAGTGCTGAAGAGGCTGAAGAAATTTGGCTTGTCACCAAAAGCACTCACAAACTTCTACAGAAGCACAATCGAGAGCATCCTGTCGGGCTGTATCACCGCCTGGTACGGAAACTGCTCTGCCCACAACCGTAAGGCTCTCCAGAGGGTAGTGAGGTCTGCACAACGCGTCACCGGGGGCAAACTACCTGCCCTCCAGGACAACTACACCACCCGATGTCACAATAATGCCATAAAGATCATTGAGGACAACAACCACCCAAGCCACTGCCTGTTCACCCTGCTATCATCCCTGCTATCATCCAGAAGGCGAGGTCAGTACAGGTGCATCAAAGCAGGGACCGAGAGGCTGAAAAGCAGCTTCTATCTCAAGGCCATCAGACTGTTAAACAGCCACCACTAACATTGAGTGGCTGCTGCCAACACACTGACTCAACTCCAGCCACTTTAATAATGGGGATTGATGGAAATTGATGTAAAATATATCACTAGCCACTTTAAACAATGCTACTTAATATAATGTTTACATACCCTACATTACTCATCTCATATGTATATGTATATACTGTACCCTGTATCATCTACTGCATCTTTATGTAATACAGTGGGGCAAAAAAGTATTTAGTCAGCCATCAATTGTGCAAGTTCTCCCACTTAAAAAGATGAGAGAGACCTGTAATTTTCATCATAGGTACACTTGAACTATGACAGACAAAATGAGAAAAAAAATCCAGAAAATCACATTGTAGGATTTGTAATGAATTTGTTTGCAAATTATGGTGGAAAATAAGTATTTGGTCACCTACAAACAAGTAAGATTTCTGGCTCTCACAGACCTGTAACTTCTTCTTTAAGAGGCTCCTCTGTCCTCCACTCGGAACGAATTGCAAACATCTCTGAAGCTGGAGACTCACATCTCCCTCACTAGCTTTAAGCACCAGCTGTCAGAGCAGCTTACAGATCACTGCACCTGTACATAGCCCATCTGTAAACAGCCCATACCTCATCCCCATACTGGTATTTATTTATTTATCTTGCTCCTTTGCACCCCAGTATCTCTACTTGCATATTAATCTTCTGCACATCTATCATTCCAGTGTTTAATTGCTATATTGTAATTACTTCGCCACCATGGCCTATTTGTTTTCTTAACTTACCTCATTTGCACTCACTGTATATAGACCTTTTGTTTTCTTTTGTTCTTCTGTATTATTGACTGTATGTTTTGTTTATTCCATGTGTAACTCTGTGTTGTTGTATGTGTCGAATTGCTACGCTTTATCTTGGCCAGGTCGCAGTTGCAAATGAGAACTTGTTCTCAACAAGCCTACCTGGTTAAATAAAGGTGAAATAAAAAATAAAAAAATAAAAATGATCAATGGAAACAGGATGCACCTGAGCTTAATTTCGACTCTCATAGCTAAAGGTCTGAATACTTATGAAAATAAGGTATTTATGTTTTTATTTATAATAAATGTTCTAAAAATTCTAAAAACCTGTTTTCGCTTTGTCATTATGCCTGTAGACTGAAGAGGTAAAGATGGATTTAATCCATTTTAGAATAAGTCTGTAATGTAATTAAATGGGGAACAAGTGAAGGCGTCTGAATACTTTCCCAAAGCACTGTATTTGTCTGCTTGATAAATAGTTAATATTTTTCTTTCTCATGGTCACTAAACCATTTATGCTTTAATACATATGCCATTTAGCAGACACTTTTATCCAAAGCGACTTACAGTCACGTGTGCATACATTCTACGTATGGGTGGTCCCGGGGATCAAACCCACTACCCTGGCGTTACAAGCGCCATGCTCTACCAACTGAGCTACAGAAGGGGACACACACACACACACACACACACACACACACACACACACACACACACACACACACACACACACACACACACACACACACACACACACACACACACACACACACACACACACACACACACACACACACACACACACACACACACACACACACACACACACACACACACACACACACACACACACACACACACACACACACACACACACACACACACACACACACACACACACACACACACACACACACACACACACACACACACACACACACACACACACACACACACACACACACACACACACACACAGCTTGATATGGAACGACCCATAAAATCACATAAAGACATTGTTTTCAACTCACATTCACGCAAAGTCATCGGCGAGAACAGAAAGATATCTGAATACCTCCTATTTCCCTTCTGATCTGAAAGGGTTCAGGGTTTTGACACCAGGAACCTTTAGGTACACTAGGCTAGATGGAGCTTCTGAAAATAGGAACTAGGACATAGGAAAACGAGGCCACATCAAAGCGGTATTTCGACGTGATTTTAATCTCTAATTGCTTTCCCCCCACCCAGGAAACTATGGCTTCATGGACCAGATAGCTGCTCTGCAGTGGGTCCAGAGGAACATCAAGGTGTTTGGAGGAGACCCCAGTAAAGTCACCATATTTGGTCAAAGCTCAGGTAATAAATACCAGCTATTATAAGCCTCTATGGGCTACATGAGTGTACTGTCAATGAAGTATGAATGAACATTTAGTTAGTGTGCACCTTTTTCTTTTTTGTTATAATACAACCATTTTTACCGAACATTTAAAAGGATGAAAACAAAATATGCTACTTTATGTTAGCATGTGCTTGTAGCAGTATAGTTGGCTGAAGGAATGAACACAGCTTCCTTAACTGCTTTAGAATGTTTAACCCTAACCCTCATTGTCTACTCTCTTCCCATCACCCTTCCACACACACACACACACACACAGGTGGGACGTCGGTGTGGACTCTGATGATGTCTCCGCTGGCAAAGGGTCTGTTTCGTGCGGCGGTGGATATGAGCGGCTCCTATGTGCATAACGCATCACTGGAGAAGGCAGAGGCAGACAACCTGCTATTCCTGAACAAGACTGGCTGCAATGACCTGGCCTGCCTCCGGAAGCTCTCCACCACACTGATACTACGGGTACAGACAGTACGACAACGTAAACTGTCAAATCTGCCTTAAGGGAGAAACGGGCTTCATGTGGGTCTCTCTCTCTTTATCTCTCTCCACTCCGCTCTAGGCCATCCCATGGAAGGAGTACCCGTCGTGGGGGGCACATGATCTGATGGACCTGCCCACTAAGGACAGCTTTGTGGGGCCCGTAGCAGTGGTGGACAGGCATGTCCTCCCAGCTCCTCCCTTTGAGATGTGGGAGAAAGGAGGAGTCTTCAACGATGTTCCGTTCCTCATAGGGACCACTGAGCAGGAGACTGACTTTTTGTAAGTATTATGCGTGGTCTGGTAAAAAAGTATTATCTACAGAAGCTGTCCTAGAAATAGATAATTCACTTTATAATCGTATGTGTGTGTGCGTGCGTGTGTGCATGTGTGTGTGCGTTTGTGTGTGTGTGCGTGTGCGTTTGTGTGTGCGCTTTAGCCCACCGTATGAGAATATCTCCATGTGGACATGGGGAGACTACGGGTGGTTTGTAACAGGTGAGAATACGGTAACCTCGGGGTCAATATCGATCCATCTGTAAAATGCCTCATTTAGATTTGATTAGATTTTTCTCCAAGGAGGAAATTATTCTCCACATTATGAAACATCGTAGACCTGTGAGAGAATAATTAAAAAACACACACAAAAAACCCAGACATTAACAGATAGACTAAGACCGAACAGAATACTAAGACCGAACATAAAACAGTAGTCTATTGAGCTGTTGAGGAAGTTTATGGCTGTGGGAAAGTAGCTCCTGCTAAACTGGGCCTTTTCTCCCTCATCACTTGTGGCCACTGAAACCCAGGAAATCCAGCATCAACTCTTTTCTCCATTACCCGCCTCTCTCTCATATTTTCAACCCTGCCGCCGTTTACAGTTTATTCCTGCTACCATATTGCCCTTTTCCCAAAGCCTCTCATCTGTGTCCCACACAGATAAACTGAGCCCCTTCAGCGAGGGTCTTCCTAAGGAGGCGTTGGATCTGTACCCAAGCTCGGCCCTGTGCCCCACTCCTGACCGCTGCCCAGAGAGGGCCTACACCACGATGGTGTCGGACATGAGGGTCACCTGCCCAAACAACGACCTGGCCAAGAGGGCTGCAGGTAGGCTACGCTGACAGCCAGGAGATTCACCTGAGCCAATGGGTTAGCATTCACTCTATGATAATGGACAGCATTTTTGTTGTTGTTGAATGGTCTCTTTAGAGAGACAGCTAGTTGTTCAGAGAAGACACCAATTAGAATGGGCACTAAAGAGAGACAGGTAGTTGTTCAGAGAAGACACCAATTAGAATGGGCACTAAAGAGAGACAGGTAGTTGTTCAGAGAAGACACCAATTAGAATGGGCACTAAAGAGAGACAGGTAGTTGTTCAGAGAAGACACCAATTAGAATGGGCACTAAAGAGAGACAGGTAGTTGTTCAGAGAAGACACCAATTAGAATGGGCACTAAAGAGAGACAGGTAGTTGTTCAGAGAAGACACCAATTAGAATGGGCACTAAAGAGAGACAGGTAGTTGTTCAGAGAAGACACCAATTAGAATGGGCACTAAAGAGAGACAGGTAGTTGTTCAGAGAAGACACCAATTAGAATGCTTTGGAAATGCCTCCTGTCCACCCTTCACTGATGTAATCACTCATCTGTTAGTGAACAGTAGTGATAGGATAGCGTTTTGAACTGCTTGTGTGTGTGCGTGTGTTTGTTTTGTGTGTTTTGTTTTATGTGTGTCTGTGTGTGTTCTCAGCGGCCCTCCACAGTCCTGTGTATCGGTACGTGGTGACACACACTCCATCTCGTGCCGTCAACTCCTCGGAGGGTCTGTGGTCGTTCCCCAGCCGGTTCTCTTTCCACGGCCTGGACTCTTTCACCTTCTTTGGGGGTCTAGAGAAGCTGTTGGGGGGACCGCTCTCCGCCCAGGACACTGCTTTCCAGAAGCTCCTCACAGAGCACCTCGTCCACTTCGCTAAGGAGGGTGAGAGGGGCAGGGGCTGGAACACAAACACCTCTCCTAGATTGGTTGAACTCAGTGTTCATTCAGCTCAGACCATTGGAATTAGACATTTACCACATACCTTTCCTCATCTCTCTATCCCTCTCCTCCTTTCTTCTGTTTTCTCCATCCCTCATCTCTTTTCCTCATATCTCTATCCCTCTCCTCTTTTTCTGTTCTCTCTATCCCTCTCCTCTCTTTCTGTTCTCTCTATCCCTCTCCTCTCTTTCTGTTCTCTCTATCCCTCTCCTCTCTTTCTGTTCTCTCTATCCCTCATCTCTCTTTCTGTTCTCTCTATCCCTCATCTCTCTTTCTGTTCTCTCTATCCCTCCGATCTTTCTGTTCTCTCTATCCCTCTCCTCTCTTTCTGTTCTCTCTATCCCTCATCTCTCTTTCTGTTCTCTCTATCCCTCATCTCTCTTTCTGTTCTCTCTATCCCTCATCTCTCTTTCTGTTCTCTCTATCCCTCTCCTCTCTTTCTGTTCTCTCTATCCCTATCCTCTCTTTCTGTTCTCTCTATCCCTCTTCTCTCTTTCTGTTCTCTCTATCCCTCTCCTCTCTTTCTGTTCTCTCTATCCCTCATCTCTCTTTCTGTTCTCTCTATCCCTCATCTCTCTTTCTGTTCTCTCTATCCCTCATCTCTCTTTCTGTTCTCTCTATCCCTCATCTCTTTCTGTTCTCTCTATCCCTCATCTCTCTTTCTGTTCTCTCTATCCCTCATCTCTCTTTCTGTTCTCTCTATCCCTCTCCTCTCTTTCTGTTCTCTCTGTCCCTCATCTCTTTTCCTCATATCTCTATCCCTCTCCTTCTGTTCTCTCCATCCCCCATCTCTTTTCCTCATATCTCTATCCCTCTCCTCTCTTTCTGTTCTCTCCATCCCTCATCTCTTCTTCCGTTTGTTCCATCCCTCTCTCCTCCTCTATTGCAGGTAAGATGCCGGAGCAGTGGCCAGAGTACCCAGCAGCCACTGCTCTCCTGAACCATACCCTCTCTGTGGTCCATGATTACTCTGCTGAGCGCTGCCAACTGTGGGAGAAGAATGGCTTCTACCCCTACGCCTGGGTCAACTGACCCCTCACCCATAACTCCTACAGCACAGGACTGAATCCTACACCTGAGTCACCTAGGATGTTAGTACTGAATGTGCTCTGTGACTGTGGTGAAATGTAGATTTATTGTGGGAGTTTTGGTGTGTACAGTATTTTGCCTTCAGGTTTGTTCAAGGATAAAATATCAGATTTAGAGAAAAGGGAAGAATGTGTTGGTATGGAAGAAGAGGATGGTCATTTTTATATTTCTGCTCTGTTTTGTGGTAGAGATGGCTGTGAGAATGTTGTAAGAGGAGACGTTATTGTGATGTGTATTATCATTATTGATACTTTTAGCTACTGTTACTTGCACTAAGATTTTAAATGAAGATGCCTACTCTTTACTTTTTATGGAAATCTGTTGTGTATACGTCGTACATGTATGCAATGAGGAAACATTTATTATCAAGGGCTTTTATGCTGTAGCCTATGTTATGTGTTTCTCTATTCTTCTCTTTCCATAATGTGTCTCTGTGGTGGATATTCAACCAGACAGAAACAGCTAGGAAGCTTTTTCTGCACGCATAGATTGTGTCACCACCAAATCATCTTCGTTCGACTTGAAAACACTTGTTTTCTTCCGACTCAAGCCTCATCAATTCAACGTAAAACACTCTTGCCTTTTCTTCAGCATCTCCGACAGCTACCGACTTGATTGGGAACAAGGGATGGTGCGCTTGTTCTTTATGTGTGAAGAGAGGGATGAAAGCCTGTGGATGACAGAGAGAGCACATGGAAGTGTTTACTTGTGTAATTAGCGTTTAGAGTTGCCTCCAATCAAAAGCTCTCTTGTTCTGTATTTTCTCCTGTCAAACAGATAGGGAGTTATATCTGTTCCTGTCTTATTGATCAGTTCTGCTTTTGTTCCACTATGTGCGCTATGATAGGCAACTTATTTCAACGTTAAAATGTTCTTTGTTTTTTTACTCAGGTAATCTGCTTTAAAATGCCAAGAGCTAAAATTACAGGTCATTCACATGCACTAATACAAATAATAAAACACACAAAGAATTAAAGATTTCAGTCTTTTTTCAAATTATATATTTCAAATATACAGTATGTTTCATAGCCTAGAATCAAGTTTAAACCCATCTTTATTATCCCAAGGTGAAACTTCGTAGGCAACCAGGGACAATAGAAGAGATATGGGTTAAATGAATGACATGGCATCTACAGATGACCGAAATTAAGAAGAAATAGCTTGTGACTCAAAATGTTTACTGATATCACGCTGCCCACCTCCCACCCCTCATGGTAGGTTAATTACTTACATTAGTGATCCTTCTGTAGCTCATTTGGTAGTGCATGGCACTTGTAACGCCAGGGTAGTGGGTTCGATCCCCGAGACCACCCATACGTAGAATGTATGCACACATGACTGTAAGTTGCTTTGGATAAAAGCGTCTGCTAAATGGCATATATTATATATTATTACATTAACTGAATAATCTGCTTTTTCTTAGGTTTTTACCATTTTTAATCTCGAGATCCAACTGAGAAATGTAGTTTCCCCAAAACAACCAAAATGATGAAGAAATCGTGTATGATTCTGAATGTTTACTCATATCTCGCGATATTCCCACTTTGGGTCCCAAACCATAGTTTAAGAATCCATGTCAGAGTATCTTGAGTTTATTCAGTTTGAGACCCAAATGAAAAATGTACTGTCTTCGGATGACCGAAATTAAGAAGAAATAGCTTGTGACTCAAAATGTTTACTGATATCGCGCTGCCCACCTCTCACATACTCGGGCCCACTTTGGGTCCCAAAACATAGCTTAAGAAATCCTGTTGCTAGACAGTTGAAAGAGTTCATATCGATTCCAATATTAGTAAATAACATCTGTTTTGTGACGTGATTTTGCAAGACAGAGATATGGGTTAAATGAATGAGACATGTTTGAAATAAATACGTGTAGCGGTGTTCTTACCTGCAACATACTTGGCATCTACAGGCGCTGTGTTTTGGTTAAAGCGCCTGTCTAGTAAACAGGAGATCCTGAGTTCGAATCTCAGCAGAGCCTTTTCAAACATGTCATTGAACATATTGGTGGAGAGTGTTCTGCTTTTCTCAACCAATGAGTCTTGAGAATTTGGAGTGATGAGAGGAGAAAAGATGTGAGGAGGATGCAATTGAGATATTCCAATTTCACGGAAAAAGTGAACTTTTTCAAAGAATCACAACGTACCAACTGTCTCAAGTTCAGCTGGTTCTTCAGTTGATGCATTTCGAGCGCTAAATGAAGAGTTCAGCCAGCTTGTACAGGTCTCTGTCAGAGCATGAGTAGGCTTTACAAGCAATCTTTGGTAGCTCGCTGTGATCCTATAGTGTTTAGTACTCTGCGTTGTGGCCGCAGGAACCCCATTCTGAATCCCATTCACGGCAAAGAATTTCCATTTCAAAAGGGTTGTATTTTGAATGAGTTGAAACTTACTGTGTGTGTTAAGAAACTCAATAACTCTTCCATTTGACAAAGTCCCCATCTCCTGGTAGGTTAATTACTTACATTAACTGATTCATCTGCTTTTTCTTAGGTTTTTACCATTTTTAATCTCGAGATCCAACTGAGAAATGTAGTTTCCCCAAAACAACCAAAATGATGAAGAAATCGTGTATGATTCTGAATGTTTACTCATATCTCGCGATATTCCCACTTTGGGTCCCAAACCATAGTTTAAGAATCCATGTCAGAGTATCTTGAGTTTATTCAGTTTGAGACCCAAATGAAAAATGTACTGTCTTCGGATGACCGAAATTAAGAAGAAATAGCTTGTGACTCAAAATGTTTACTGATATCGCGCTGCCCACCTCTCACATACTCGGGCCCACTTTGGGTCCCAAAACATAGCTTAAGAAATCCTGTTGCTAGACAGTTGAAAGAGTTCATATCGATTCCAATATTAGTAAATAACATCTGTTTTGTGACGTGATTTTGCAAGACAGAGATATGGGTTAAATGAATGAGACATGTTTGAAATAAATACGTGTAGCGGTGTTCTTACCTGCAACATACTTGGCATCTACAGGCGCTGTGGTTAAAGCGCCTGTCTAGTAAACAGGAGATCCTGAGTTCGAATCTCAGCAGAGCCTTTTCAAACATGTCATTGAACATATTGGTGGAGAGTGTTCTGCTTTTCTCAACCAATGAGTCTTGAGAATTTGGAGTGATGAGAGGAGAAAAGATGTGAGGAGGATGCAATTGAGATATTCCAATTTCACGGAAAAAGTGAACTTTTTCAAAGAATCACAACGTACCAACTGTCTCAAGTTCAGCTGGTTCTTCAGTTGATGCATTTCGAGCGCTAAATGAAGAGTTCAGCCAGCTTGTACAGGTCTCTGTCAGAGCATGAGTAGGCTTTACAAGCAATCTTTGGTAGCTCGCTGTGATCCTATAGTGTTTAGTACTCTGCGTTGTGGCCGCAGGAACCCCATTCTGAATCCCATTCACGGCAAAGAATTTCCATTTCAAAAGGGTTGTATTTTGAATGAGTTGAAACTTACTGTGTGTGTTAAGAAACTCAATAACTCTTCCATTTGACAAAGTCCCCATCTCCTGGTAGGTTAATTACTTACATTAACTGATTCATCTGCTTTTTCTTAGGTTTTTACCATTTTTAATCTCGAGATCCAACTGAGAAATGTAGTTTCCCAAAACAACCAAAATGATGAAGAAATCGTGTATGATTCTGAATGTTTACTCATATCTCGCGATATTCCCACTTTGGGTCCCAAACCATGGTTTAAGAATCCATGTCAGAGTATCTTGAGTTTATTCAGTTTGAGACCCAAATGAAAAATGTACTGTCTTCGGATGACCGAAATTAAGAAGAAATAGCTTGTGACTCAAAATGTTTACTGATATCGCGCTGCCCACCTCTCACATACTCGGGCCCACTTTGGGTCCCAAAACATAGCTTAAGAAATCCTGTTGCTAGACAATTGAAAGAGTTCATATCGATTCCAATATTAGTAAATAACATCTGTTTTGTGACGTGATTTTGCAAGACAGAGATATGGGTTAAATGAATGAGACATGTTTGAAATAAATACGTGTAGCGGTGTTCTGACCTGCAACATACTTGGCATCTACAGGCGCTGTGGCTTAGTTGGTTAAGCGCCTGTCTAGTAAACAGGAGATCCTGAGTTCGAATCTCAGCAGAGCCTTTTCAAACATGTCATTGAACATATTGGTGGAGAGTGTTCTGCTTTTCTCAACCAATGAGTCTTGAGAATTTGGAGTGATGAGAGGAGAAAAGATGTGAGGAGGATGCAATTGAGATATTCCAATTTCACGGAAAAGGAACTTTTTCAAAGAATCACAACGTACCAACTGTCTCAAGTTCAGCTGGTTCTTCAGTTGATTCATTTCGAGCGCTAAATGAAGAGTTCAGCCAGCTTGTACAGGTCTCTGTCAGAGCATGAGTAGGCTTTACAAGCAATCTTTGGTAGCTCGCTGTGATCCTATAGTGTTTAGTACTCTGCGTTGTGGCCGCAGGAACCCCATTCTGAATCCCATTCACGGCAAAGAATTTCCATTTCAAAAGGGTTGTATTTTGAATGAGTTGAAACTTACTGTGTGAGTTTAACTCTTCCATTTGACAAAGTCCCCATCTCATGGTAGGTTAATTACTTACATTAACTGATTCATCTGCTTTTTCTTAGGTTTTTACCATTTTTAATCTCGAGATCCAACTGAGAAATGTAGTTTCCCCAAAACAACCAAAATGATGAAGAAATCGTGTATGATTCTGAATGTTTACTCATATCTCCGCGATATTCCCACTTTGGGTCCCAAACCATGGTTTAAGAATCCATGTCAGAGTATCTTGAGTTTATTCAGTTTGAGACCCAAATGAAAAATGTACTGTCTTCGGATGACCGAAATTAAGAAGAAATAGCTTGTGACTCAAAATGTTTACTGATATCGCGCTGCCCACCTCTCACATACTCGGGCCCACTTTGGGTCCCAAAACATAGCTTAAGAAATCCTGTTGCTAGACAATTGAAAGAGTTCATATCGATTCCAATATTAGTAAATAACATCTGTTTTGTGACGTGATTTTGCAAGACAGAGATATGGGTTAAATGAATGAGACATGTTTGAAATAAATACGTGTAGCGGTGTTCTGACCTGCAACATACTTGGCATCTACAGGCGCTGTGGCTTAGTTGGTTAAAGCGCCTGTCTAGTAAACAGGAGATCCTGAGTTCGAATCTCAGCAGAGCCTTTTCAAACATGTCATTGAACATATTGGTGGAGAGTGTTCTGCTTTTCTCAACCAATGAGTCTTGAGAATTTGGAGTGATGAGAGGAGAAAAGATGTGAGGAGGATGCAATTGAGATATTCCAATTTCACGGAAAAAGTGAACTTTTTCAAAGAATCACAACGTACCAACTGTCTCAAGTTCAGCTGGTTCTTCAGTTGATTCATTTCGAGCGCTAAATGAAGAGTTCAGCCAGCTTGTACAGGTCTCTGTCAGAGCATGAGTAGGCTTTACAAGCAATCTTTGGTAGCTCGCTGTGATCCTATAGTGTTTAGTACTCTGCGTTGTGGCCGCAGGAACCCCATTCTGAATCCCATTCACGGCAAAGAATTTCCATTTCAAAAGGGTTGTATTTTGAATGAGTTGAAACTTACTGTGTGTGTTAAGAAACTCAATAACTCTTCCATTTGACAAAGTCCCCATCTCATGGTAGGTTAATTACTTACATTAACTGATTCATCTGCTTTTTCTTAGGTTTTTACCATTTTTAATCTCGAGATCCAACTGAGAAATGTAGTTTCCCCAAAACAACCAAAATGATGAAGAAATCGTGTATGATTCTGAATGTTTACTCATATCTCGCGATATTCCCACTTTGGGTCCCAAACCATAGTTTAAGAATCCATGTCAGAGTATCTTGAGTTTATTCAGTTTGAGACCCAAATGAAAAATGTACTGTCTTCGGATGACCGAAATTAAGAAGAAATAGCTTGTGACTCAAAATGTTTACTGATATCGCGCTGCCCACCTCTCACATACTCGGGCCCACTTTGGGTCCCAAAACATAGCTTAAGAAATCCTGTTGCTAGACAATTGAAAGAGTTCATATCGATTCCAATATTAGTAAATAACATCTGTTTTGTGACGTGATTTTGCAAGACAGAGATATGGGTTAAATGAATGAGACATGTTTGAAATAAATACGTGTAGCGGTGTTCTGACCTGCAACATACTTGGCATCTACAGGCGCTGTGGCTTAGTTGGTTAAAGCGCCTGTCTAGTAAACAGGAGATCCTGAGTTCGAATCTCAGCAGAGCCTTTTCAAACATGTCATTGAACATATTGGTGGAGAGTGTTCTGCTTTTCTCAACCAATGAGTCTTGAGAATTTGGAGTGATGAGAGGAGAAAAGATGTGAGGAGGATGCAATTGAGATATTCCAATTTCACGGAAAAAGTGAACTTTTTCAAAGAATCACAACGTACCAACTGTCTCAAGTTCAGCTGGTTCTTCAGTTGATTCATTTCGAGCGCTAAATGAAGAGTTCAGCCAGCTTGTACAGGTCTCTGTCAGAGCATGAGTAGGCTTTACAAGCAATCTTTGGTAGCTCGCTGTGATCCTATAGTGTTTAGTACTCTGCGTTGTGGCCGCAGGAACCCCATTCTGAATCCCATTCACGGCAAAGAATTTCCATTTCAAAAGGGTTGTATTTTGAATGAGTTGAAACTTACTGTGTGTGTTAAGAAACTCAATAACTCTTCCATTTGACAAAGTCCCCATCTCATGGTAGGTTAATTACTTACATTAACTGATTCATCTGCTTTTTCTTAGGTTTTTACCATTTTTAATCCCGAGATCCAACTGAGAAATGTAGTTTCCCCAAAACAACCAAAATGATGAAGAAATCGTGTATGATTCTGAATGTTTACTCATATCTCGCGATATTCCCACTTTGGGTCCCAAACCATAGTTTAAGAATCCATGTCAGAGTATCTTGAGTTTATTCAGTTTGAGACCCAAATGAAAAATGTACTGTCTTCGGATGACCGAAATTAAGAAGAAATAGCTTGTGACTCAAAATGTTTACTGATATCGCGCTGCCCACCTCTCACATACTCGGGCCCACTTTGGGTCCCAAAACATAGCTTAAGAAATCCTGTTGCTAGACAATTGAAAGAGTTCATATCGATTCCAATATTAGTAAATAACATCTGTTTTGTGACGTGATTTTGCAAGACAGAGATATGGGTTAAATGAATGAGACATGTTTGAAATAAATACGTGTAGCGGTGTTCTTACCTGCAACATACTTGGCATCTACAGGCGCTGTGGTTAAAGCGCCTGTCTAGTAAACAGGAGATCCTGAGTTCGAATCTCAGCAGAGCCTTTTCAAACATGTCATTGAACATATTGGTGGAGAGTGTTCTGCTTTTCTCAACCAATGAGTCTTGAGAATTTGGAGTGATGAGAGGAGAAAAGATGTGAGGAGGATGAAATTGAGATATTCCAATTTCACGGAAAAAGGGAACTTTTTCAAAGAATCACAACGTACCAACTGTCTCAAGTTCAGCTGGTTCTTCAGTTGATTCATTTCGAGCGCTAAATGAAGAGTTCAGCCAGCTTGTACAGGTCTCTGTCAGAGCATGAGTAGGCTTTACAAGCAATCTTTGGTAGCTCGCTGTGATCCTATAGTGTTTAGTACTCTGCGTTGTGGCCGCAGGAACCCCATTCTGAATCCCATTCACGGCAAAGAATTTCCATTTCAAAAGGGTTGTATTTTGAATGAGTTGAAACTTACTGTGTGTGTTAAGAAACTCAATAACTCTTCCATTTGACAAAGTCCCCATCTCATGGTAGGTTAATTACTTACATTAAGTGATTCATCTGCTTTTTCTTAGGTTTTTACCATTTTTAATCCCGAGATCCAACTGAGAAATGTAGTTTCCCCAAAACAACCAAAATGATGAAGAAATCGTGTATGATTCTGAATGTTTACTCATATCTCGCGATATTCCCACTTTGGGTCCCAAACCATAGTTTAAGAATCCATGTCAGAGTATCTTGAGTTTATTCAGTTTGAGACCCAAATGAAAAATGTACTGTCTTCGGATGACCGAAATTAAGAAGAAATAGCTTGTGACTCAAAATGTTTACTGATATCACGCTGCCCACCTCTCACATACTCGGGCCCACTTTGGGTCCCAAAACATAGCTTAAGAAATCCTGTTGCTAGACAATTGAAGGAGTTCATATCGATTCCAATATTAGTAAATAACATCTGTTTTGTGACGTGATTTTGCAAGACAGAGATATGGGTTAAATGAATGAGACATGTTTGAAATAAATACGTGTAGCGGTGTTCTTACCTGCAACATAATTGGCATCTACAGGCGCTGTGGCTTAGTTGGTTAAAGCGCCTGTCTAGTAAACAGGAGATCCTGAGTTTGAATCTCAGCAGAGTCTTTTCAAACATGTCATTGAACATATTGGTGGAGAGTGTTGTGCTTTTCTCAACCAATGAGTCTTGAGAATTTGGAGTGATGAGAGGAGAAAAGATGTGAGGAGGATGCAATTGAGATATTCCAATTTCACGGAAAAGGGAACTTTTTCAAAGAATTACAACGTACCAACTGTCTCAAGTTCAGCTGGTTCTTCAGTTGATTCATTTCGAGCGCTAAATGAAGAGTTCAGCCAGCTTGTACAGGTCTCTGTCAGAGCATGAGTAGGCTTTACAAGCAATCTTTGGTAGCTCGCTGTGATCCTATAGTGTTTAGTACTCTGCGTTGTGGCCGCAGGAACCCCATTCTGAATCCCATTCACGGCAAAGAATTTCCATTTCAAAAGGGTTGTAATTTTGAATGAGTTGAAACTTACTGTGTGAGTTAAGAAACTCAATAACTCTTCCATTTGACAAAGTCCCCATCTCATGGTAGGTTAATTACTTACATTAACTGATTCATCTGCTTTTTCTTAGGTTTTTACCATTTTTAATCCCGAGATCCAACTGAGAAATGTAGTTTCCCAAAACAACCAAAATGATGAAGAAATCGTGTATGATTCTGAATGTTTACTCATATCTCGCGATATTCCCACTTTGGGTCCCAAATCATAGTTTAAGAATCCATGTCAGAGTATCTTGAGTTTATTCAGTTTGAGACCCAAATGAAAAATGTACTGTCTTCGGATGACCGAAATTAAGAAGAAATAGCTTGTGACTCAAAATGTTTACTGATATCGCGCTGCCCACCTCTCACATACTGGGCCCACTTTGGGTCCCAAAACATAGCTTAAGAAATCCTGTTGCTAGACAATTGAAGGAGTTCATATCGATTCCAATATTAGTAAATAACATCTGTTTTGTGACGTGATTTTGCAAGACAGAGATATGGGTTAAATGAATGAGACATGTTTGAAATAAATACGTGTAGCGGTGTTCTGACCTGCAACATACTTGGCATCTACAGGCGCTGTGGCTTAGTTGGTTAAAGCGCCTGTCTAGTAAACAGGAGATCCTGAGTTCGAATCTCAGCAGAGCCTTTTCAAACATGTCATTGAACATATTGGTGGAGAGTGTTCTGCTTTTCTCAACCAATGAGTCTTGAGAATTTGGAGTGATGAGAGGAGAAAAGATGTGAGGAGGATGAAATTGAGATATTCCAATTTCACGGAAAAAGGGAACTTTTTCAAAGAATTACAACGTACCAACTGTCTCAAGTTCAGCTGGTTCTTCAGTTGATTCATTTCGAGCGCTAAATGAAGAGTTCAGCCAGCTTGTACAGGTCTCTGTCAGAGCATGAGTAGGCTTTACAAGCAATCTTTGGTAGCTCGCTGTGATCCTATAGTGTTTAGTACTCTGCGTTGTGGCCGCAGGAACCCCATTCTGAATCCCGTTCACGGCAAAGAATTTCCATTTCAAAAGGGTTGTAATTTTGAATGAGTTGAAACTTACTGTGTGAGTTTAACTCTTCCATTTGACAAAGTCCCCATCTCATGGTAGGTTAATTACTTACATTAACTGATTCATCTGCTTTTTCTTAGGTTTTTACCATTTTTAATCTCGAGATCCAACTGAGAAATGTAGTTTCCCCAAAACAACCAAAATGATGAAGAAATCGTGTATGATTCTGAATGTTTACTCATATCTCGCGATATTCCCACTTTGGGTCCCAAACCATGGTTTAAGAATCCATGTCAGAGTATCTTGAGTTTATTCAGTTTGAGACCCAAATGAAAAATGTACTGTCTTCGGATGACCGAAATTAAGAAGAAATAGCTTGTGACTCAAAATGTTTACTGATATCGCGCTGCCCACCTCTCACATACTCGGGCCCACTTTGGGTCCCAAAACATAGCTTAAGAAATCCTGTTGCTAGACAATTGAAAGAGTTCATATCGATTCCAATATTAGTAAATAACATCTGTTTTGTGACGTGATTTTGCAAGACAGAGATATGGGTTAAATGAATGAGACATGTTTGAAATAAATACGTGTAGCGGTGTTCTGACCTGCAACATACTTGGCATCTACAGGCGCTGTGGCTTAGTTGGTTAAAGCGCCTGTCTAGTAAACAGGAGATCCTGAGTTCGAATCTCAGCAGAGCCTTTTCAAACATGTCATTGAACATATTGGTGGAGAGTGTTCTGCTTTTCTCAACCAATGAGTCTTGAGAATTTGGAGTGATGAGAGGAGAAAAGATGTGAGGAGGATGAAATTGAGATATTCCAATTTCACGGAAAAAGGAACTTTTTCAAAGAATTACAACGTACCAACTGTCTCAAGTTCAGCTGGTTCTTCAGTTGATTCATTTCAAGCGCTAAATGAAGAGTTCAGCCAGCTTGTACAGGTCTCTGTCAGAGCATGAGTAGGCTTTACAAGCAATCTTTGGTAGCTCGCTGTGATCCTATAGTGTTTAGTACTCTGCGTTGTGGCCGCAGGAACCCCATTCTGAATCCCATTCACGGCAAAGAATTTCCATTTCAAAAGGGTTGTATTTTGAATGAGTTGAAACTTACTGTGTGAGTTTAACTCTTCCATTTGACAAAGTCCCCATCTCATGGTAGGTTAATTACTTACATTAACTGATTCATCTGCTTTTTCTTAGGTTTTTACCATTTTTAATCTCGAGATCCAACTGAGAAATGTAGTTTCCCCAAAACAACCAAAATGATGAAGAAATCGTGTATGATTCTGAATGTTTACTCATATCTCGCGATATTCCCACTTTGGGTCCCAAACCATAGTTTAAGAATCCATGTCAGAGTATCTTGAGTTTATTCAGTTTGAGACCCAAATGAAAAATGTACTGTCTTCGGATGACCGAAATTAAGAAGAAATAGCTTGTGACTCAAAATGTTTACTGATATCGCGCTGCCCACCTCTCACATACTCGGCCCACTTTGGGTCCCAAAACATAGCTTAAGAAATCCTGTTGCTAGACAATTGAAAGAGTTCATATCGATTCCAATATTAGTAAATAACATCTGTTTTGTGACGTGATTTTGCAAGACAGAGATATGGGTTAAATGAATGAGACATGTTTGAAATAAATACGTGTAGCGGTGTTCTGACCTGCAACATACTTGGCATCTACAGGCGCTGTGGCTTAGTTGGTTAAAGCGCCTGTCTAGTAAACAGGAGATCCTGAGTTCGAATCTCAGCAGAGCCTTTTCAAACATGTCATTGAACATATTGGTGGAGAGTGTTCTGCTTTTCTCAACCAATGAGTCTTGAGAATTTGGAGTGATGAGAGGAGAAAAGATGTGAGGAGGATGCAATTGAGATATTCCAATTTCACGGAAAAAGTGAACTTTTTCAAAGAATCACAACGTACCAACTGTCTCAAGTTCAGCTGGTTCTTCAGTTGATTCATTTCGAGCGCTAAATGAAGAGTTCAGCCAGCTTGTACAGGTCTCTGTCAGAGCATGAGTAGGCTTTACAAGCAATCTTTGGTAGCTCGCTGTGATCCTATAGTGTTTAGTACTCTGCGTTGTGGCCGCAGGAACCCCATTCTGAATCCCATTCACGGCAAAGAATTTCCATTTCAAAAGGGTTGTATTTTGAATGAGTTGAAACTTACTGTGTGAGTTTAACTCTTCCATTTGACAAAGTCCCCATCTCATGGTAGGTTAATTACTTACATTAACTGATTCATCTGCTTTTTCTTAGGTTTTTACCATTTTTAATCTCGAGATCCAACTGAGAAATGTAGTTTCCCCAAAACAACCAAAATGATGAAGAAATCGTGTATGATTCTGAATGTTTACTCATATCTCGCGATATTCCCACTTTGGGTCCCAAACCATAGTTTAAGAATCCATGTCAGAGTATCTTGAGTTTATTCAGTTTGAGACCCAAATGAAAAATGTACTGTCTTCGGATGACCGAAATTAAGAAGAAATAGCTTGTGACTCAAAATGTTTACTGATATCGCGCTGCCCACCTCTCACATACTCGGGCCCACTTTGGGTCCCAAAACATAGCTTAAGAAATCCTGTTGCTAGACAATTGAAAGAGTTCATATCGATTCCAATATTAGTAAATAACATCTGTTTTGTGACGTGATTTTGCAAGACAGAGATATGGGTTAAATGAATGAGACATGTTTGAAATAAATACGTGTAGCGGTGTTCTGACCTGCAACATACTTGGCATCTACAGGCGCTGTGGCTTAGTTGGTTAAAGCGCCTGTCTAGTAAACAGGAGATCCTGAGTTCGAATCTCAGCAGAGCCTTTTCAAACATGTCATTGAACATATTGGTGGAGAGTGTTCTGCTTTTCTCAACCAATGAGTCTTGAGAATTTGGAGTGATGAGAGGAGAAAAGATGTGAGGAGGATGAAATTGAGATATTCCAATTTCACGGAAAAAGGAACTTTTTCAAAGAATCACAACGTACCAACTGTCTCAAGTTCAGCTGGTTCTTCAGTTGATTCATTTCAAGCGCTAAATGAAGAGTTCAGCCAGCTTGTACAGGTCTCTGTCAGAGCATGAGTAGGCTTTACAAGCAATCTTTGGTAGCTCGCTGTGATCCTATAGTGTTTAGTACTCTGCGTTGTGGCCGCAGGAACCCCATTCTGAATCCCATTCACGGCAAAGAATTTCCATTTCAAAAGGGTTGTATTTTGAATGAGTTGAAACTTACTGTGTGAGTTTAACTCTTCCATTTGACAAAGTCCCCATCTCATGGTAGGTTAATTACTTACATTAACTGATTCATCTGCTTTTTCTTAGGTTTTTACCATTTTTAATCTCGAGATCCAACTGAGAAATGTAGTTTCCCCAAAACAACCAAAATGATGAAGAAATCGTGTATGATTCTGAATGTTTACTCATATCTCGCGATATTCCCACTTTGGGTCCCAAACCATGGTTTAAGAATCCATGTCAGAGTATCTTGAGTTTATTCAGTTTGAGACCCAAATGAAAAATGTACTGTCTTCGGATGACCGAAATTAAGAAGAAATAGCTTGTGACTCAAAATGTTTACTGATATCGCGCTGCCCACCTCTCACATACTCGGGCCCACTTTGGGTCCCAAAACATAGCTTAAGAAATCCTGTTGCTAGACAATTGAAAGAGTTCATATCGATTCCAATATTAGTAAATAACATCTGTTTTGTGACGTGATTTTGCAAGACAGAGATATGGGTTAAATGAATGAGACATGTTTGAAATAAATACGTGTAGCGGTGTTCTGACCTGCAACATACTTGGCATCTACAGGCGCTGTGGCTTAGTTGGTTAAAGCGCCTGTCTAGTAAACAGGAGATCCTGAGTTTGAATCTCAGCAGAGCCTTTTCAAACATGTCATTGAACATATTGGTGGAGAGTGTTCTGCTTTTCTCAACCAATGAGTCTTGAGAATTTGGAGTGATGAGAGGAGAAAAGATGTGAGGAGGATGCAATTGAGATATTCCAATTTCACGGAAAAAGGGAACTTTTTCAAAGAATCACAACGTACCAACTGTCTCAAGTTCAGCTGGTTCTTCAGTTGATTCATTTCGAGCGCTAAATGAAGAGTTCAGCCAGCTTGTACAGGTCTCTGTCAGAGCATGAGTAGGCTTTACAAGCAATCTTTGGTAGCTCGCTGTGATCCTATAGTGTTTAGTACTCTGCGTTGTGGCCGCAGGAACCCCATTCTGAATCCCATTCACGGCAAAGAATTTCCATTTCAAAAGGGTTGTATTTTGAATGAGTTGAAACTTACTGTGTGAGTTTAACTAACTTCCCATTTGACAAAGTCCCCATCTCATGGTAGGTTAATTACTTACATTAACTGATTCATCTGCTTTTTCTTAGGTTTTTACCATTTTTAATCTCGAGATCCAACTGAGAAATGTAGTTTCCCCAAAACAACCAAAATGATGAAGAAATCGTGTATGATTCTGAATGTTTACTCATATCTCGCGATATTCCCACTTTGGGTCCCAAACCATAGTTTAAGAATCCATGTCAGAGTATCTTGAGTTTATTCAGTTTGAGACCCAAATGAAAAATGTACTGTCTTCGGATGACCGAAATTAAGAAGAAATAGCTTGTGACTCAAAATGTTTACTGATATCGCGCTGCCCACCTCTCACATACTCGGGCCCACTTTGGGTCCCAAAACATAGCTTAAGAAATCCTGTTGCTAGACAATTGAAAGAGTTCATATCGATTCCAATATTAGTAAATAACATCTGTTTTGTGACGTGATTTTGCAAGACAGAGATATGGGTTAAATGAATGAGACATGTTTGAAATAAATACGTGTAGCGGTGTTCTGACCTGCAACATACTTGGCATCTACAGGCGCTGTGGCTTAGTTGGTTAAAGCGCCTGTCTAGTAAACAGGAGATCCTGAGTTCGAATCTCAGCAGAGCCTTTTCAAACATGTCATTGAACATATTGGTGGAGAGTGTTCTGCTTTTCTCAACCAATGAGTCTTGAGAATTTGGAGTGATGAGAGGAGAAAAGATGTGAGGAGGATGCAATTGAGATATTCCAATTTCACGGAAAAAGTGAACTTTTTCAAAGAATCACAACGTACCAACTGTCTCAAGTTCAGCTGGTTCTTCAGTTGATTCATTTCGAGCGCTAAATGAAGAGTTCAGCCAGCTTGTACAGGTCTCTGTCAGAGCATGAGTAGGCTTTACAAGCAATCTTTGGTAGCTCGCTGTGATCCTATAGTGTTTAGTACTCTGCGTTGTGGCCGCAGGAACCCCATTCTGAATCCCATTCACGGCAAAGAATTTCCATTTCAAAAGGGTTGTATTTTGAATGAGTTGAAACTTACTGTGTGTGTTAAGAAACTCAATAACTCTTCCATTTGACAAAGTCCCCATCTCATGGTAGGTTAATTACTTACATTAACTGATTCATCTGCTTTTTCTTAGGTTTTTACCATTTTTAATCTCGAGATCCAACTGAGAAATGTAGTTTCCCCAAAACAACCAAAATGATGAAGAAATCGTGTATGATTCTGAATGTTTACTCATATCTCGCGATATTCCCACTTTGGGTCCCAAACCATAGTTTAAGAATCCATGTCAGAGTATCTTGAGTTTATTCAGTTTGAGACCCAAATGAAAAATGTACTGTCTTCGGATGACCGAAATTAAGAAGAAATAGCTTGTGACTCAAAATGTTTACTGATATCGCGCTGCCCACCTCTCACATACTCGGGCCCACTTTGGGTCCCAAAACATAGCTTAAGAAATCCTGTTGCTAGACAATTGAAAGAGTTCATATCGATTCCAATATTAGTAAATAACATCTGTTTTGTGACGTGATTTTGCAAGACAGAGATATGGGTTAAATGAATGAGACATGTTTGAAATAAATACGTGTAGCGGTGTTCTGACCTGCAACATACTTGGCATCTACAGGCGCTGTGGCTTAGTTGGTTAAAGCGCCTGTCTAGTAAACAGGAGATCCTGAGTTCGAATCTCAGCAGAGCCTTTTCAAACATGTCATTGAACATATTGGTGGAGAGTGTTCTGCTTTTCTCAACCAATGAGTCTTGAGAATTTGGAGTGATGAGAGGAGAAAAGATGTGAGGAGGATGCAATTGAGATATTCCAATTTCACGGAAAAGGAACTTTTTCAAAGAATCACAACGTACCAACTGTCTCAAGTTCAGCTGGTTCTTCAGTTGATTCATTTCGAGCGCTAAATGAAGAGTTCAGCCAGCTTGTACAGGTCTCTGTCAGAGCATGAGTAGGCTTTACAAGCAATCTTTGGTAGCTCGCTGTGATCCTATAGTGTTTAGTACTCTGCGTTGTGGCCGCAGGAACCCCATTCTGAATCCCATTCACGGCAAAGAATTTCCATTTCAAAAGGGTTGTATTTTGAATGAGTTGAAACTTACTGTGTGTGTTAAGAAACTCAATAACTCTTCCATTTGACAAAGTCCCCATCTCATGGTAGGTTAATTACTTACATTAACTGATTCATCTGCTTTTTCTTAGGTTTTTACCATTTTTAATCCCGAGATCCAACTGAGAAATGTAGTTTCCCCAAAACAACCAAAATGATGAAGAAATCGTGTATGATTCTGAATGTTTACTCATATCTCGCGATATTCCCACTTTGGGTCCCAAATCATAGTTTAAGAATCCATGTCAGAGTATCTTGAGTTTATTCAGTTTGAGACCCAAATGAAAAATGTACTGTCTTCGGATGACCGAAATTAAGAAGAAATAGCTTGTGACTCAAAATGTTTACTGATATCGCGCTGCCCACCTCTCACATACTCGGGCCCACTTTGGGTCCCAAAACATAGCTTAAGAAATCCTGTTGCTAGACAATTGAAGGAGTTCATATCGATTCCAATATTAGTAAATAACATCTGTTTTGTGACGTGATTTTGCAAGACAGAGATATGGGTTAAATGAATGAGACATGTTTGAAATAAATACGTGTAGCGGTGTTCTGACCTGCAACATACTTGGCATCTACAGGCGCTGTGGCTTAGTTGGTTAAAGCGCCTGTCTAGTAAACAGGAGATCCTGAGTTCGAATCTCAGCAGAGCCTTTTCAAACATGTCATTGAACATATTGGTGGAGAGTGTTCTGCTTTTCTCAACCAATGAGTCTTGAGAATTTGGAGTGATGAGAGGAGAAAAGATGTGAGGAGGATGAAATTGAGATATTCCAATTTCACGGAAAAAGGGAACTTTTTCAAAGAATTACAACGTACCAACTGTCTCAAGTTCAGCTGGTTCTTCAGTTGATTCATTTCAAGCGCTAAATGAAGAGTTCAGCCAGCTTGTACAGGTCTCTGTCAGAGCATGAGTAGGCTTTACAAGCAATCTTTGGTAGCTCGCTGTGATCCTATAGTGTTTAGTACTCTGCGTTGTGGCCGCAGGAACCCCATTCTGAATCCCGTTCACGGCAAAGAATTTCCATTTCAAAAGGGTTGTATTTTGAATGAGTTGAAACTTACTGTGTGAGTTTAACTCTTCCATTTGACAAAGTCCCCATCTCATGGTAGGTTAATTACTTACATTAACTGATTCATCTGCTTTTTCTTAGGTTTTTACCATTTTTAATCTCGAGATCCAACTGAGAAATGTAGTTTCCCCAAAACAACCAAAATGATGAAGAAATCGTGTATGATTCTGAATGTTTACTCATATCTCGCGATATTCCCACTTTGGGTCCCAAACCATAGTTTAAGAATCCATGTCAGAGTATCTTGAGTTTATTCAGTTTGAGACCCAAATGAAAAATGTACTGTCTTCGGATGACCGAAATTAAGAAGAAATAGCTTGTGACTCAAAATGTTTACTGATATCGCGCTGCCCACCTCTCACATACTCGGGCCCACTTTGGGTCCCAAAACATAGCTTAAGAAATCCTGTTGCTAGACAATTGAAAGAGTTCATATCGATTCCAATATTAGTAAATAACATCTGTTTTGTGACGTGATTTTGCAAGACAGAGATATGGGTTAAATGAATGAGACATGTTTGAAATAAATACGTGTAGCGGTGTTCTGACCTGCAACATACTTGGCATCTACAGGCGCTGTGGCTTAGTTGGTTAAAGCGCCTGTCTAGTAAACAGGAGATCCTGAGTTCGAATCTCAGCAGAGCCTTTTCAAACATGTCATTGAACATATTGGTGGAGAGTGTTCTGCTTTTCTCAACCAATGAGTCTTGAGAATTTGGAGTGATGAGAGGAGAAAAGATGTGAGGAGGATGAAATTGAGATATTCCAATTTCACGGAAAAAGGGAACTTTTTCAAAGAATTACAACGTACCAACTGTCTCAAGTTCAGCTGGTTCTTCAGTTGATTCATTTCAAGCGCTAAATGAAGAGTTCAGCCAGCTTGTACAGGTCTCTGTCAGAGCATGAGTAGGCTTTACAAGCAATCTTTGGTAGCTCGCTGTGATCCTATAGTGTTTAGTACTCTGCGTTGTGGCCGCAGGAACCCCATTCTCAATCCCATTCACGGCAAAGAATTTCCATTTCAAAAGGGTTGTAATTTTGAATGAGTTGAAACTTACTGTGTGAGTTTAACTCTTCCATTTGACAAAGTCCCCATCTCATGGTAGGTTAATTACTTACATTAACTGATTCATCTGCTTTTTCTTAGGTTTTTACCATTTTTAATCTCGAGATCCAACTGAGAAATGTAGTTTCCCCAAAACAACCAAAATGATGAAGAAATCGTGTATGATTCTGAATGTTTACTCATATCTCGCGATATTCCCACTTTGGGTCCCAAACCATAGTTTAAGAATCCATGTCAGAGTATCTTGAGTTTATTCAGTTTGAGACCCAAATGAAAAATGTACTGTCTTCGGATGACCGAAATTAAGAAGAAATAGCTTGTGACTCAAAATGTTTACTGATATCGCGCTGCCCACCTCTCACATACTCGGGCCCACTTTGGGTCCCAAAACATAGCTTAAGAAATCCTGTTGCTAGACAATTGAAAGAGTTCATATCGATTCCAATATTAGTAAATAACATCTGTTTTGTGACGTGATTTTGCAAGACAGAGATATGGGTTAAATGAATGAGACATGTTTGAAATAAATACGTGTAGCGGTGTTCTGACCTGCAACATACTTGGCATCTACAGGCGCTGTGGCTTAGTTGGTTAAAGCGCCTGTCTAGTAAACAGGAGATCCTGAGTTCGAATCTCAGCAGAGCCTTTTCAAACATGTCATTGAACATATTGGTGGAGAGTGTTCTGCTTTTCTCAACCAATGAGTCTTGAGAATTTGGAGTGATGAGAGGAGAAAAGATGTGAGGAGGATGAAATTGAGATATTCCAATTTCACGGAAAAAGGGAACTTTTTCAAAGAATTACAACGTACCAACTGTCTCAAGTTCAGCTGGTTCTTCAGTTGATTCATTTCGAGCGCTAAATGAAGAGTTCAGCCAGCTTGTACAGGTCTCTGTCAGAGCATGAGTAGGCTTTACAAGCAATCTTTGGTAGCTCGCTGTGATCCTATAGTGTTTAGTACTCTGCGTTGTGGCCGCAGGAACCCCATTCTGAATCCCATTCACGGCAAAGAATTTCCATTTCAAAAGGGTTGTATTTTGAATGAGTTGAAACTTACTGTGTGAGAAACTTAACTCTTCCATTTGACAAAGTCCCCATCTCATGGTAGGTTAATTACTTACATTAACTGATTCATCTGCTTTTTCTTAGGTTTTTACCATTTTTAATCTCGAGATCCAACTGAGAAATGTAGTTTCCCCAAAACAACCAAAATGATGAAGAAATCGTGTATGATTCTGAATGTTTACTCATATCTCGCGATATTCCCACTTTGGGTCCCAAACCATAGTTTAAGAATCCATGTCAGAGTATCTTGAGTTTATTCAGTTTGAGACCCAAATGAAAAATGTACTGTCTTCGGATGACCGAAATTAAGAAGAAATAGCTTGTGACTCAAAATGTTTACTGATATCGCGCTGCCCACCTCTCACATACTCGGGCCCACTTTGGGTCCCAAAACATAGCTTAAGAAATCCTGTTGCTAGACAATTGAAAGAGTTCATATCGATTCCAATATTAGTAAATAACATCTGTTTTGTGACGTGATTTTGCAAGACAGAGATATGGGTTAAATGAATGAGACATGTTTGAAATAAATACGTGTAGCGGTGTTCTGACCTGCAACATACTTGGCATCTACAGGCGCTGTGGCTTAGTTGGTTAAAGCGCCTGTCTAGTAAACAGGAGATCCTGAGTTCGAATCTCAGCAGAGCCTTTTCAAACATGTCATTGAACATATTGGTGGAGAGTGTTCTGCTTTTCTCAACCAATGAGTCTTGAGAATTTGGAGTGATGAGAGGAGAAAAGATGTGAGGAGGATGAAATTGAGATATTCCAATTTCACGGAAAAGGGAACTTTTTCAAAGAATTACAACGTACCAACTGTCTCAAGTTCAGCTGGTTCTTCAGTTGATTCATTTCGAGCGCTAAATGAAGAGTTCAGCCAGCTTGTACAGGTCTCTGTCAGAGCATGAGTAGGCTTTACAAGCAATCTTTGGTAGCTCGCTGTGATCCTATAGTGTTTAGTACTCTGCGTTGTGGCCGCAGGAACCCCATTCTGAATCCCATTCACGGCAAAGAATTTCCATTTCAAAAGGGTTGTATTTTGAATGAGTTGAAACTTACTGTGTGAGTTAAGAAACTAATAACTCTTCCATTTGACAAAGTCCCCATCTCATGGTAGGTTAATTACTTACATTAACTGATTCATCTGCTTTTTCTTAGGTTTTTACCATTTTTAATCTCGAGATCCAACTGAGAAATGTAGTTTCCCCAAAACAACCAAAATGATGAAGAAATCGTGTATGATTCTGAATGTTTACTCATATCTCGCGATATTCCCACTTTGGGTCCCAAACCATAGTTTAAGAATCCATGTCAGAGTATCTTGAGTTTATTCAGTTTGAGACCCAAATGAAAAATGTACTGTCTTCGGATGACCGAAATTAAGAAGAAATAGCTTGTGACTCAAAATGTTTACTGATATCGCGCTGCCCACCTCTCACATACTCGGGCCCACTTTGGGTCCCAAAACATAGCTTAAGAAATCCTGTTGCTAGACAATTGAAGGAGTTCATATCGATTCCAATATTAGTAAATAACATCTGTTTTGTGACGTGATTTTGCAAGACAGAGATATGGGTTAAATGAATGAGACATGTTTGAAATAAATACGTGTAGCGGTGTTCTGACCTGCAACATACTTGGCATCTACAGGCGCTGTGGCTTAGTTGGTTAAAGCGCCTGTCTAGTAAACAGGAGATCCTGAGTTCGAATCTCAGCAGAGCCTTTTCAAACATGTCATTGAACATATTGGTGGAGAGTGTTCTGCTTTTCTCAACCAATGAGTCTTGAGAATTTGGAGTGATGAGAGGAGAAAAGATGTGAGGAGGATGCAATTGAGATATTCCAATTTCACGGAAAAAGTGAACTTTTTCAAAGAATCACAACGTACCAACTGTCTCAAGTTCAGCTGGTTCTTCAGTTGATTCATTTCGAGCGCTAAATGAAGAGTTCAGCCAGCTTGTACAGGTCTCTGTCAGAGCATGAGTAGGCTTTACAAGCAATCTTTGGTAGCTCGCTGTGATCCTATAGTGTTTAGTACTCTGCGTTGTGGCCGCAGGAACCCCATTCTGAATCCCATTCACGGCAAAGAATTTCCATTTCAAAAGGGTTGTATTTTGAATGAGTTGAAACTTACTGTGTGTGTTAAGAAACTCAATAACTCTTCCATTTGACAAAGTCCCCATCTCATGGTAGGTTAATTACTTACATTAACTGATTCATCTGCTTTTTCTTAGGTTTTTACCATTTTTAATCTCGAGATCCAACTGAGAAATGTAGTTTCCCCAAAACAACCAAAATGATGAAGAAATCGTGTATGATTCTGAATGTTTACTCATATCTCGCGATATTCCCACTTTGGGTCCCAAATCATAGTTTAAGAATCCATGTCAGAGTATCTTGAGTTTATTCAGTTTGAGACCCAAATGAAAAATGTACTGTCTTCGGATGACCGAAATTAAGAAGAAATAGCTTGTGACTCAAAATGTTTACTGATATCGCGCTGCCCACCTCTCACATACTCGGGCCCACTTTGGGTCCCAAAACATAGCTTAAGAAATCCTGTTGCTAGACAATTGAAGGAGTTCATATCGATTCCAATATTAGTAAATAACATCTGTTTTGTGACGTGATTTTGCAAGACAGAGATATGGGTTAAATGAATGAGACATGTTTGAAATAAATACGTGTAGCGGTGTTCTGACCTGCAACATACTTGGCATCTACAGGCGCTGTGGCTTAGTTGGTTAAAGCGCCTGTCTAGTAAACAGGAGATCCTGAGTTCGAATCTCAGCAGAGCCTTTTCAAACATGTCATTGAACATATTGGTGGAGAGTGTTCTGCTTTTCTCAACCAATGAGTCTTGAGAATTTGGAGTGATGAGAGGAGAAAAGATGTGAGGAGGATGAAATTGAGATATTCCAATTTCACGGAAAAAGGGAACTTTTTCAAAGAATTACAACGTACCAACTGTCTCAAGTTCAGCTGGTTCTTCAGTTGATTCATTTCGAGCGCTAAATGAAGAGTTCAGCCAGCTTGTACAGGTCTCTGTCAGAGCATGAGTAGGCTTTACAAGCAATCTTTGGTAGCTCGCTGTGATCCTATAGTGTTTAGTACTCTGCGTTGTGGCCGCAGGAACCCCATTCTGAATCCCATTCACGGCAAAGAATTTCCATTTCAAAAGGGTTGTAATTTTGAATGAGTTGAAACTTACTGTGTGAGTTTAACTCTTCCATTTGACAAAGTCCCCATCTCATGGTAGGTTAATTACTTACATTAACTGATTCATCTGCTTTTTCTTAGGTTTTTACCATTTTTAATCTCGAGATCCAACTGAGAAATGTAGTTTCCCCAAAACAACCAAAATGATGAAGAAATCGTGTATGATTCTGAATGTTTACTCATATCTCGCGATATTCCCACTTTGGGTCCCAAACCATAGTTTAAGAATCCATGTCAGAGTATCTTGAGTTTATTCAGTTTGAGACCCAAATGAAAAATGTACTGTCTTCGGATGACCGAAATTAAGAAGAAATAGCTTGTGACTCAAAATGTTTACTGATATCGCGCTGCCCACCTCTCACATACTCGGGCCCACTTTGGGTCCCAAAACATAGCTTAAGAAATCCTGTTGCTAGACAATTGAAAGAGTTCATATCGATTCCAATATTAGTAAATAACATCTGTTTTGTGACGTGATTTTGCAAGACAGAGATATGGGTTAAATGAATGAGACATGTTTGAAATAAATACGTGTAGCGGTGTTCTGACCTGCAACATACTTGGCATCTACAGGCGCTGTGGCTTAGTTGGTTAAAGCGCCTGTCTAGTAAACAGGAGATCCTGAGTTCGAATCTCAGCAGAGCCTTTTCAAACATGTCATTGAACATATTGGTGGAGAGTGTTCTGCTTTTCTCAACCAATGAGTCTTGAGAATTTGGAGTGATGAGAGGAGAAAAGATGTGAGGAGGATGAAATTGAGATATTCCAATTTCACGGAAAAGGGAACTTTTTCAAAGAATTACAACGTACCAACTGTCTCAAGTTCAGCTGGTTCTTCAGTTGATTCATTTCGAGCGCTAAATGAAGAGTTCAGCCAGCTTGTACAGGTCTCTGTCAGAGCATGAGTAGGCTTTACAAGCAATCTTTGGTAGCTCGCTGTGATCCTATAGTGTTTAGTACTCTGCGTTGTGGCCGCAGGAACCCCATTCTGAATCCCATTCACGGCAAAGAATTTCCATTTCAAAAGGGTTGTAATTTTGAATGAGTTGAAACTTACTGTGTGAGTTTAACTCTTCCATTTGACAAAGTCCCCATCTCATGGTAGGTTAATTACTTACATTAACTGATTCATCTGCTTTTTCTTAGGTTTTTACCATTTTTAATCTCGAGATCCAACTGAGAAATGTAGTTTCCCCAAAACAACCAAAATGATGAAGAAATCGTGTATGATTCTGAATGTTTACTCATATCTCGCGATATTCCCACTTTGGGTCCCAAACCATAGTTTAAGAATCCATGTCAGAGTATCTTGAGTTTATTCAGTTTGAGACCCAAATGAAAAATGTACTGTCTTCGGATGACCGAAATTAAGAAGAAATAGCTTGTGACTCAAAATGTTTACTGATATCGCGCTGCCCACCTCTCACATACTCGGGCCCACTTTGGGTCCCAAAACATAGCTTAAGAAATCCTGTTGCTAGACAATTGAAAGAGTTCATATCGATTCCAATATTAGTAAATAACATCTGTTTTGTGACGTGATTTTGCAAGACAGAGATATGGGTTAAATGAATGAGACATGTTTGAAATAAATACGTGTAGCGGTGTTCTGACCTGCAACATACTTGGCATCTACAGGCGCTGTGGCTTAGTTGGTTAAAGCGCCTGTCTAGTAAACAGGAGATCCTGAGTTCGAATCTCAGCAGAGCCTTTTCAAACATGTCATTGAACATATTGGTGGAGAGTGTTCTGCTTTTCTCAACCAATGAGTCTTGAGAATTTGGAGTGATGAGAGGAGAAAAGATGTGAGGAGGATGCAATTGAGATATTCCAATTTCACGGAAAAAGTGAACTTTTTCAAAGAATCACAACGTACCAACTGTCTCAAGTTCAGCTGGTTCTTCAGTTGATTCATTTCGAGCGCTAAATGAAGAGTTCAGCCAGCTTGTACAGGTCTCTGTCAGAGCATGAGTAGGCTTTACAAGCAATCTTTGGTAGCTCGCTGTGATCCTATAGTGTTTAGTACTCTGCGTTGTGGCCGCAGGAACCCCATTCTGAATCCCATTCACGGCAAAGAATTTCCATTTCAAAAGGGTTGTATTTTGAATGAGTTGAAACTTACTGTGTGTGTTAAGAAACTCAATAACTCTTCCATTTGACAAAGTCCCCATCTCATGGTAGGTTAATTACTTACATTAACTGATTCATCTGCTTTTTCTTAGGTTTTTACCATTTTTAATCTCGAGATCCAACTGAGAAATGTAGTTTCCCCAAAACAACCAAAATGATGAAGAAATCGTGTATGATTCTGAATGTTTACTCATATCTCGCGATATTCCCACTTTGGGTCCCAAACCATAGTTTAAGAATCCATGTCAGAGTATCTTGAGTTTATTCAGTTTGAGACCCAAATGAAAAATGTACTGTCTTCGGATGACCGAAATTAAGAAGAAATAGCTTGTGACTCAAAATGTTTACTGATATCGCGCTGCCCACCTCTCACATACTCGGGCCCACTTTGGGTCCCAAAACATAGCTTAAGAAATCCTGTTGCTAGACAATTGAAAGAGTTCATATCGATTCCAATATTAGTAAATAACATCTGTTTTGTGACGTGATTTTGCAAGACAGAGATATGGGTTAAATGAATGAGACATGTTTGAAATAAATACGTGTAGCGGTGTTCTGACCTGCAACATACTTGGCATCTACAGGCGCTGTGGCTTAGTTGGTTAAAGCGCCTGTCTAGTAAACAGGAGATCCTGAGTTCGAATCTCAGCAGAGCCTTTTCAAACATGTCATTGAACATATTGGTGGAGAGTGTTCTGCTTTTCTCAACCAATGAGTCTTGAGAATTTGGAGTGATGAGAGGAGAAAAGATGTGAGGAGGATGCAATTGAGATATTCCAATTTCACGGAAAAAGGAACTTTTTCAAAGAATCACAACGTACCAACTGTCTCAAGTTCAGCTGGTTCTTCAGTTGATTCATTTCGAGCGCTAAATGAAGAGTTCAGCCAGCTTGTACAGGTCTCTGTCAGAGCATGAGTAGGCTTTACAAGCAATCTTTGGTAGCTCGCTGTGATCCTATAGTGTTTAGTACTCTGCGTTGTGGCCGCAGGAACCCCATTCTGAATCCCATTCACGGCAAAGAATTTCCATTTCAAAAGGGTTGTATTTTGAATGAGTTGAAACTTACTGTGTGTGTTAAGAAACTCAATAACTCTTCCATTTGACAAAGTCCCCATCTCATGGTAGGTTAATTACTTACATTAACTGATTCATCTGCTTTTTCTTAGGTTTTTACCATTTTTAATCTCGAGATCCAACTGAGAAATGTAGTTTCCCCAAAACAACCAAAATGATGAAGAAATCGTGTATGATTCTGAATGTTTACTCATATCTCGCGATATTCCCACTTTGGGTCCCAAACCATAGTTTAAGAATCCATGTCAGAGTATCTTGAGTTTATTCAGTTTGAGACCCAAATGAAAAATGTACTGTCTTCGGATGACCGAAATTAAGAAGAAATAGCTTGTGACTCAAAATGTTTACTGATATCGCGCTGCCCACCTCTCACATACTCGGGCCCACTTTGGGTCCCAAAACATAGCTTAAGAAATCCTGTTGCTAGACAATTGAAAGAGTTCATATCGATTCCAATATTAGTAAATAACATCTGTTTTGTGACGTGATTTTGCAAGACAGAGATATGGGTTAAATGAATGAGACATGTTTGAAATAAATACGTGTAGCGGTGTTCTGACCTGCAACATACTTGGCATCTACAGGCGCTGTGGCTTAGTTGGTTAAAGCGCCTGTCTAGTAAACAGGAGATCCTGAGTTCGAATCTCAGCAGAGCCTTTTCAAACATGTCATTGAACATATTGGTGGAGAGTGTTCTGCTTTTCTCAACCAATGAGTCTTGAGAATTTGGAGTGATGAGAGGAGAAAAGATGTGAGGAGGATGCAATTGAGATATTCCAATTTCACGGAAAAAGTGAACTTTTTCAAAGAATCACAACGTACCAACTGTCTCAAGTTCAGCTGGTTCTTCAGTTGATTCATTTCGAGCGCTAAATGAAGAGTTCAGCCAGCTTGTACAGGTCTCTGTCAGAGCATGAGTAGGCTTTACAAGCAATCTTTGGTAGCTCGCTGTGATCCTATAGTGTTTAGTACTCTGCGTTGTGGCCGCAGGAACCCCATTCTGAATCCCATTCACGGCAAAGAATTTCCATTTCAAAAGGGTTGTATTTTGAATGAGTTGAAACTTACTGTGTGTGTTAAGAAACTCAATAACTCTTCCATTTGACAAAGTCCCCATCTCATGGTAGGTTAATTACTTACATTAACTGATTCATCTGCTTTTTCTTAGGTTTTTACCATTTTTAATCTCGAGATCCAACTGAGAAATGTAGTTTCCCCAAAACAACCAAAATGATGAAGAAATCGTGTATGATTCTGAATGTTTACTCATATCTCGCGATATTCCCACTTTGGGTCCCAAACCATAGTTTAAGAATCCATGTCAGAGTATCTTGAGTTTATTCAGTTTGAGACCCAAATGAAAAATGTACTGTCTTCGGATGACCGAAATTAAGAAGAAATAGCTTGTGACTCAAAATGTTTACTGATATCGCGCTGCCCACCTCTCACATACTCGGGCCCACTTTGGGTCCCAAAACATAGCTTAAGAAATCCTGTTGCTAGACAATTGAAAGAGTTCATATCGATTCCAATATTAGTAAATAACATCTGTTTTGTGACGTGATTTTGCAAGACAGAGATATGGGTTAAATGAATGAGACATGTTTGAAATAAATACGTGTAGCGGTGTTCTGACCTGCAACATACTTGGCATCTACAGGCGCTGTGGCTTAGTTGGTTAAAGCGCCTGTCTAGTAAACAGGAGATCCTGAGTTCGAATCTCAGCAGAGCCTTTTCAAACATGTCATTGAACATATTGGTGGAGAGTGTTCTGCTTTTCTCAACCAATGAGTCTTGAGAATTTGGAGTGATGAGAGGAGAAAAGATGTGAGGAGGATGAAATTGAGATATTCCAATTTCACGGAAAAAGGGAACTTTTTCAAAGAATTACAACGTACCAACTGTCTCAAGTTCAGCTGGTTCTTCAGTTGATTCATTTCGAGCGCTAAATGAAGAGTTCAGCCAGCTTGTACAGGTCTCTGTCAGAGCATGAGTAGGCTTTACAAGCAATCTTTGGTAGCTCGCTGTGATCCTATAGTGTTTAGTACTCTGCGTTGTGGCCGCAGGAACCCCATTCTGAATCCCATTCACGGCAAAGAATTTCCATTTCAAAAGGGTTGTATTTTGAATGAGTTGAAACTTACTGTGTGAGTTTAACTCTTCCATTTGACAAAGTCCCCATCTCATGGTAGGTTAATTACTTACATTAACTGATTCATCTGCTTTTTCTTAGGTTTTTACCATTTTTAATCTCGAGATCCAACTGAGAAATGTAGTTTCCCCAAAACAACCAAAATGATGAAGAAATCGTGTATGATTCTGAATGTTTACTCATATCTCGCGATATTCCCACTTTGGGTCCCAAACCATAGTTTAAGAATCCATGTCAGAGTATCTTGAGTTTATTCAGTTTGAGACCCAAATGAAAAATGTACTGTCTTCGGATGACCGAAATTAAGAAGAAATAGCTTGTGACTCAAAATGTTTACTGATATCGCGCTGCCCACCTCTCACATACTCGGGCCCACTTTGGGTCCCAAAACATAGCTTAAGAAATCCTGTTGCTAGACAATTGAAAGAGTTCATATCGATTCCAATATTAGTAAATAACATCTGTTTTGTGACGTGATTTTGCAAGACAGAGATATGGGTTAAATGAATGAGACATGTTTGAAATAAATACGTGTAGCGGTGTTCTGACCTGCAACATACTTGGCATCTACAGGCGCTGTGGCTTAGTTGGTTAAAGCGCCTGTCTAGTAAACAGGAGATCCTGAGTTCGAATCTCAGCAGAGCCTTTTCAAACATGTCATTGAACATATTGGTGGAGAGTGTTCTGCTTTTCAAACCAATGAGTCTTGAGAATTTGGAGTGATGAGAGGAGAAAAGATGTGAGGAGGATGCAATTGAGATATTCCAATTTCACGGAAAAAGTGAACTTTTTCAAAGAATCACAACGTACCAACTGTCTCAAGTTCAGCTGGTTCTTCAGTTGATTCATTTCGAGCGCTAAATGAAGAGTTCAGCCAGCTTGTACAGGTCTCTGTCAGAGCATGAGTAGGCTTTACAAGCAATCTTTGGTAGCTCGCTGTGATCCTATAGTGTTTAGTACTCTGCGTTGTGGCCGCAGGAACCCCATTCTGAATCCCATTCACGGCAAAGAATTTCCATTTCAAAAGGGTTGTATTTTGAATGAGTTGAAACTTACTGTGTGTGTTAAGAAACTCAATAACTCTTCCATTTGACAAAGTCCCCATCTCATGGTAGGTTAATTACTTACATTAACTGATTCATCTGCTTTTTCTTAGGTTTTTACCATTTTTAATCTCGAGATCCAACTGAGAAATGTAGTTTCCCCAAAACAACCAAAATGATGAAGAAATCGTGTATGATTCTGAATGTTTACTCATATCTCGCGATATTCCCACTTTGGGTCCCAAACCATAGTTTAAGAATCCATGTCAGAGTATCTTGAGTTTATTCAGTTTGAGACCCAAATGAAAAATGTACTGTCTTCGGATGACCGAAATTAAGAAGAAATAGCTTGTGACTCAAAATGTTTACTGATATCGCGCTGCCCACCTCTCACATACTCGGGCCCACTTTGGGTCCCAAAACATAGCTTAAGAAATCCTGTTGCTAGACAATTGAAAGAGTTCATATCGATTCCAATATTAGTAAATAACATCTGTTTTGTGACGTGATTTTGCAAGACAGAGATATGGGTTAAATGAATGAGACATGTTTGAAATAAATACGTGTAGCGGTGTTCTGACCTGCAACATACTTGGCATCTACAGGCGCTGTGGCTTAGTTGGTTAAAGCGCCTGTCTAGTAAACAGGAGATCCTGAGTTCGAATCTCAGCAGAGCCTTTTCAAACATGTCATTGAACATATTGGTGGAGAGTGTTCTGCTTTTCTCAACCAATGAGTCTTGAGAATTTGGAGTGATGAGAGGAGAAAAGATGTGAGGAGGATGCAATTGAGATATTCCAATTTCACGGAAAAAGTGAACTTTTTCAAAGAATCACAACGTACCAACTGTCTCAAGTTCAGCTGGTTCTTCAGTTGATTCATTTCGAGCGCTAAATGAAGAGTTCAGCCAGCTTGTACAGGTCTCTGTCAGAGCATGAGTAGGCTTTACAAGCAATCTTTGGTAGCTCGCTGTGATCCTATAGTGTTTAGTACTCTGCGTTGTGGCCGCAGGAACCCCATTCTGAATCCCATTCACGGCAAAGAATTTCCATTTCAAAAGGGTTGTATTTTGAATGAGTTGAAACTTACTGTGTGTGTTAAGAAACTCAATAACTCTTCCATTTGACAAAGTCCCCATCTCATGGTAGGTTAATTACTTACATTAACTGATTCATCTGCTTTTTCTTAGGTTTTTACCATTTTTAATCTCGAGATCCAACTGAGAAATGTAGTTTCCCCAAAACAACCAAAATGATGAAGAAATCGTGTATGATTCTGAATGTTTACTCATATCTCGCGATATTCCCACTTTGGGTCCCAAACCATAGTTTAAGAATCCATGTCAGAGTATCTTGAGTTTATTCAGTTTGAGACCCAAATGAAAAATGTACTGTCTTCGGATGACCGAAATTAAGAAGAAATAGCTTGTGACTCAAAATGTTTACTGATATCGCGCTGCCCACCTCTCACATACTCGGGCCCACTTTGGGTCCCAAAACATAGCTTAAGAAATCCTGTTGCTAGACAATTGAAAGAGTTCATATCGATTCCAATATTAGTAAATAACATCTGTTTTGTGACGTGATTTTGCAAGACAGAGATATGGGTTAAATGAATGAGACATGTTTGAAATAAATACGTGTAGCGGTGTTCTGACCTGCAACATACTTGGCATCTACAGGCGCTGTGGCTTAGTTGGTTAAAGCGCCTGTCTAGTAAACAGGAGATCCTGAGTTCGAATCTCAGCAGAGCCTTTTCAAACATGTCATTGAACATATTGGTGGAGAGTGTTCTGCTTTTCTCAACCAATGAGTCTTGAGAATTTGGAGTGATGAGAGGAGAAAAGATGTGAGGAGGATGCAATTGAGATATTCCAATTTCACGGAAAAAGTGAACTTTTTCAAAGAATCACAACGTACCAACTGTCTCAAGTTCAGCTGGTTCTTCAGTTGATTCATTTCGAGCGCTAAATGAAGAGTTCAGCCAGCTTGTACAGGTCTCTGTCAGAGCATGAGTAGGCTTTACAAGCAATCTTTGGTAGCTCGCTGTGATCCTATAGTGTTTAGTACTCTGCGTTGTGGCCGCAGGAACCCCATTCTGAATCCCATTCACGGCAAAGAATTTCCATTTCAAAAGGGTTGTATTTTGAATGAGTTGAAACTTACTGTGTGTGTTAAGAAACTCAATAACTCTTCCATTTGACAAAGTCCCCATCTCATGGTAGGTTAATTACTTACATTAACTGATTCATCTGCTTTTTCTTAGGTTTTTACCATTTTTAATCTCGAGATCCAACTGAGAAATGTAGTTTCCCCAAAACAACCAAAATGATGAAGAAATCGTGTATGATTCTGAATGTTTACTCATATCTCGCGATATTCCCACTTTGGGTCCCAAACCATAGTTTAAGAATCCATGTCAGAGTATCTTGAGTTTATTCAGTTTGAGACCCAAATGAAAAATGTACTGTCTTCGGATGACCGAAATTAAGAAGAAATAGCTTGTGACTCAAAATGTTTACTGATATCGCGCTGCCCACCTCTCACATACTCGGGCCCACTTTGGGTCCCAAAACATAGCTTAAGAAATCCTGTTGCTAGACAATTGAAAGAGTTCATATCGATTCCAATATTAGTAAATAACATCTGTTTTGTGACGTGATTTTGCAAGACAGAGATATGGGTTAAATGAATGAGACATGTTTGAAATAAATACGTGTAGCGGTGTTCTGACCTGCAACATACTTGGCATCTACAGGCGCTGTGGCTTAGTTGGTTAAAGCGCCTGTCTAGTAAACAGGAGATCCTGAGTTCGAATCTCAGCAGAGCCTTTTCAAACATGTCATTGAACATATTGGTGGAGAGTGTTCTGCTTTTCTCAACCAATGAGTCTTGAGAATTTGGAGTGATGAGAGGAGAAAAGATGTGAGGAGGATGCAATTGAGATATTCCAATTTCACGGAAAAAGTGAACTTTTTCAAAGAATCACAACGTACCAACTGTCTCAAGTTCAGCTGGTTCTTCAGTTGATTCATTTCGAGCGCTAAATGAAGAGTTCAGCCAGCTTGTACAGGTCTCTGTCAGAGCATGAGTAGGCTTTACAAGCAATCTTTGGTAGCTCGCTGTGATCCTATAGTGTTTAGTACTCTGCGTTGTGGCCGCAGGAACCCCATTCTGAATCCCATTCACGGCAAAGAATTTCCATTTCAAAAGGGTTGTATTTTGAATGAGTTGAAACTTACTGTGTGTGTTAAGAAACTTAACTCTTCCATTTGACAAAGTCCCCATCTCATGGTAGGTTAATTACTTACATTAACTGATTCATCTGCTTTTTCTTAGGTTTTTACCATTTTTAATCTCGAGATCCAACTGAGAAATGTAGTTTCCCCAAAACAACCAAAATGATGAAGAAATCGTGTATGATTCTGAATGTTTACTCATATCTCGCGATATTCCCACTTTGGGTCCCAAACCATAGTTTAAGAATCCATGTCAGAGTATCTTGAGTTTATTCAGTTTGAGACCCAAATGAAAAATGTACTGTCTTCGGATGACCGAAATTAAGAAGAAATAGCTTGTGACTCAAAATGTTTACTGATATCGCGCTGCCCACCTCTCACATACTCGGGCCCACTTTGGGTCCCAAAACATAGCTTAAGAAATCCTGTTGCTAGACAATTGAAAGAGTTCATATCGATTCCAATATTAGTAAATAACATCTGTTTTGTGACGTGATTTTGCAAGACAGAGATATGGGTTAAATGAATGAGACATGTTTGAAATAAATACGTGTAGCGGTGTTCTGACCTGCAACATACTTGGCATCTACAGGCGCTGTGGCTTAGTTGGTTAAAGCGCCTGTCTAGTAAACAGGAGATCCTGAGTTCGAATCTCAGCAGAGCCTTTTCAAACATGTCATTGAACATATTGGTGGAGAGTGTTCTGCTTTTCTCAACCAATGAGTCTTGAGAATTTGGAGTGATGAGAGGAGAAAAGATGTGAGGAGGATGCAATTGAGATATTCCAATTTCACGGAAAAAGTGAACTTTTTCAAAGAATCACAACGTACCAACTGTCTCAAGTTCAGCTGGTTCTTCAGTTGATTCATTTCGAGCGCTAAATGAAGAGTTCAGCCAGCTTGTACAGGTCTCTGTCAGAGCATGAGTAGGCTTTACAAGCAATCTTTGGTAGCTCGCTGTGATCCTATAGTGTTTAGTACTCTGCGTTGTGGCCGCAGGAACCCCATTCTGAATCCCATTCACGGCAAAGAATTTCCATTTCAAAAGGGTTGTATTTTGAATGAGTTGAAACTTACTGTGTGTGTTAAGAAACTCAATAACTCTTCCATTTGACAAAGTCCCCATCTCATGGTAGGTTAATTACTTACATTAACTGATTCATCTGCTTTTTCTTAGGTTTTTACCATTTTTAATCTCGAGATCCAACTGAGAAATGTAGTTTCCCCAAAACAACCAAAATGATGAAGAAATCGTGTATGATTCTGAATGTTTACTCATATCTCGCGATATTCCCACTTTGGGTCCCAAACCATAGTTTAAGAATCCATGTCAGAGTATCTTGAGTTTATTCAGTTTGAGACCCAAATGAAAAATGTACTGTCTTCGGATGACCGAAATTAAGAAGAAATAGCTTGTGACTCAAAATGTTTACTGATATCGCGCTGCCCACCTCTCACATACTCGGGCCCACTTTGGGTCCCAAAACATAGCTTAAGAAATCCTGTTGCTAGACAATTGAAAGAGTTCATATCGATTCCAATATTAGTAAATAACATCTGTTTTGTGACGTGATTTTGCAAGACAGAGATATGGGTTAAATGAATGAGACATGTTTGAAATAAATACGTGTAGCGGTGTTCTGACCTGCAACATACTTGGCATCTACAGGCGCTGTGGCTTAGTTGGTTAAAGCGCCTGTCTAGTAAACAGGAGATCCTGAGTTCGAATCTCAGCAGAGCCTTTTCAAACATGTCATTGAACATATTGGTGGAGAGTGTTCTGCTTTTCTCAACCAATGAGTCTTGAGAATTTGGAGTGATGAGAGGAGAAAAGATGTGAGGAGGATGCAATTGAGATATTCCAATTTCACGGAAAAAGGAACTTTTTCAAAGAATCACAACGTACCAACTGTCTCAAGTTCAGCTGGTTCTTCAGTTGATTCATTTCGAGCGCTAAATGAAGAGTTCAGCCAGCTTGTACAGGTCTCTGTCAGAGCATGAGTAGGCTTTACAAGCAATCTTTGGTAGCTCGCTGTGATCCTATAGTGTTTAGTACTCTGCGTTGTGGCCGCAGGAACCCCATTCTGAATCCCATTCACGGCAAAGAATTTCCATTTCAAAAGGGTTGTATTTTGAATGAGTTGAAACTTACTGTGTGAGTTTAACTCTTCCATTTGACAAAGTCCCCATCTCATGGTAGGTTAATTACTTACATTAACTGATTCATCTGCTTTTTCTTAGGTTTTTACCATTTTTAATCTCGAGATCCAACTGAGAAATGTAGTTTCCCCAAAACAACCAAAATGATGAAGAAATCGTGTATGATTCTGAATGTTTACTCATATCTCGCGATATTCCCACTTTGGGTCCCAAACCATAGTTTAAGAATCCATGTCAGAGTATCTTGAGTTTATTCAGTTTGAGACCCAAATGAAAAATGTACTGTCTTCGGATGACCGAAATTAAGAAGAAATAGCTTGTGACTCAAAATGTTTACTGATATCGCGCTGCCCACCTCTCACATACTCGGGCCCACTTTGGGTCCCAAAACATAGCTTAAGAAATCCTGTTGCTAGACAATTGAAAGAGTTCATATCGATTCCAATATTAGTAAATAACATCTGTTTTGTGACGTGATTTTGCAAGACAGAGATATGGGTTAAATGAATGAGACATGTTTGAAATAAATACGTGTAGCGGTGTTCTGACCTGCAACATACTTGGCATCTACAGGCGCTGTGGCTTAGTTGGTTAAAGCGCCTGTCTAGTAAACAGGAGATCCTGAGTTCGAATCTCAGCAGAGCCTTTTCAAACATGTCATTGAACATATTGGTGGAGAGTGTTCTGCTTTTCTCAACCAATGAGTCTTGAGAATTTGGAGTGATGAGAGGAGAAAAGATGTGAGGAGGATGAAATTGAGATATTCCAATTTCACGGAAAAAGGGAACTTTTTCAAAGAATTACAACGTACCAACTGTCTCAAGTTCAGCTGGTTCTTCAGTTGATTCATTTCGAGCGCTAAATGAAGAGTTCAGCCAGCTTGTACAGGTCTCTGTCAGAGCATGAGTAGGCTTTACAAGCAATCTTTGGTAGCTCGCTGTGATCCTATAGTGTTTAGTACTCTGCGTTGTGGCCGCAGGAACCCCATTCTGAATCCCATTCACGGCAAAGAATTTCCATTTCAAAAGGGTTGTATTTTGAATGAGTTGAAACTTACTGTGTGAGTTTAACTCTTCCATTTGACAAAGTCCCCATCTCATGGTAGGTTAATTACTTACATTAACTGATTCATCTGCTTTTTCTTAGGTTTTTACCATTTTTAATCTCGAGATCCAACTGAGAAATGTAGTTTCCCCAAAACAACCAAAATGATGAAGAAATCGTGTATGATTCTGAATGTTTACTCATATCTCGCGATATTCCCACTTTGGGTCCCAAACCATGGTTTAAGAATCCATGTCAGAGTATCTTGAGTTTATTCAGTTTGAGACCCAAATGAAAAATGTACTGTCTTCGGATGACCGAAATTAAGAAGAAATAGCTTGTGACTCAAAATGTTTACTGATATCGCGCTGCCCACCTCTCACATACTCGGGCCCACTTTGGGTCCCAAAACAGAGCTTAAGAAATCCTGTTGCTAGACAATTGAAAGAGTTCATATCAATTCCAATATTAGTAAATAACATCTGTTTTGTGACGTGATTTTGCAAGACAGAGATATGGGTTAAATGAATGAGACATGTTTGAAATAAATACGTGTAGCGGTGTTCTGACCTGCAACATACTTGGCATCTACAGGCGCTGTGGCTTAGTTGGTTAAAGCGCCTGTCTAGTAAACAGGAGATCCTGAGTTTGAATCTCAGCAGAGCCTTTTCAAACATGTCATTGAACATATTGGTGGAGAGTGTTCTGCTTTTCTCAACCAATGAGTCTTGAGAATTTGGAGTGATGAGAGGAGAAAAGATGTGAGGAGGATGCAATTGAGATATTCCAATTTCACGGAAAAAGGGAACTTTTTCAAAGAATCACAACGTACCAACTGTCTCAAGTTCAGCTGGTTCTTCAGTTGATTCATTTCGATCGCTAAATGAAGAGTTCAGCCAGCTTGTACAGGTCTCTGTCAGAGCATGAGTAGGCTTTACAAGCAATCTTTGGTAGCTCGCTGTGATCCTATAGTGTTTAGTACTCTGCGTTGTGGCCGCAGGAACCCCGTTCTCAATCCGTGTCACGGCAAAGAATTTCCATTTCAAAAGGGTTGTAATTTTGAATGAGTTGAAACTTACTGTGTGAGTTTAACTCTTCCATTTGACAAAGTCCCCATCTCATGGTAGGTTAATTACTTACATTAACTGATTCATCTGCTTTTTCTTAGGTTTTTACCATTTTTAATCTCGAGATCCAACTGAGAAATGTAGTTTCCCCAAAACAACCAAAATGATGAAGAAATCGTGTATGATTCTGAATGTTTACTCATATCTCGCGATATTCCCACTTTGGGTCCCAAACCATAGTTTAAGAATCCATGTCAGAGTATCTTGAGTTTATTCAGTTTGAGACCCAAATGAAAAATGTACTGTCTTCGGATGACCGAAATTAAGAAGAAATAGCTTGTGACTCAAAATGTTTACTGATATCGCGCTGCCCACCTCTCACATACTCGGGCCCACTTTGGGTCCCAAAACATAGCTTAAGAAATCCTGTTGCTAGACAATTGAAAGAGTTCATATCGATTCCAATATTAGTAAATAACATCTGTTTTGTGACGTGATTTTGCAAGACAGAGATATGGGTTAAATGAATGAGACATGTTTGAAATAAATACGTGTAGCGGTGTTCTGACCTGCAACATACTTGGCATCTACAGGCGCTGTGGCTTAGTTGGTTAAAGCGCCTGTCTAGTAAACAGGAGATCCTGAGTTCGAATCTCAGCAGAGCCTTTTCAAACATGTCATTGAACATATTGGTGGAGAGTGTTCTGCTTTTCTCAACCAATGAGTCTTGAGAATTTGGAGTGATGAGAGGAGAAAAGATGTGAGGAGGATGCAATTGAGATATTCCAATTTCACGGAAAAAGGAACTTTTTCAAAGAATTACAACGTACCAACTATCTCAAGTTCAGCTGGTTCTTCAGTTGATTCATTTCGAGCGCTAAATGAAGAGTTCAGCCAGCTTGTACAGGTCTCTGTCAGAGCATGAGTAGGCTTTACAAGCAATCTTTGGTAGCTCGCTGTGATCCTATAGTGTTTAGTACTCTGCGTTGTGGCCGCAGGAACCCCATTCTCAATCCGTTCACGGCAAAGAATTTCCATTTCAAAAGGGTTGTAATTTTGAATGAGTTGAAACTTACTGTGTGAGTTAAGAAACTCAATAACTCTTCCATTTGACAAAGTCCCCATCTCATGGTAGGTTAATTACTTACATTAACTGATTCATCTGCTTTTTCTTAGGTTTTTACCATTTTTAATCTCGAGATCCAACTGAGAAATGTAGTTTCCCCAAAACAACCAAAATGATGAAGAAATCGTGTATGATTCTGAATGTTTACTCATATCTCGCGATATTCCCACTTTGGGTCCCAAACCATAGTTTAAGAATCCATGTCAGAGTATCTTGAGTTTATTCAGTTTGAGACCCAAATGAAAAATGTACTGTCTTCGGATGACCGAAATTAAGAAGAAATAGCTTGTGACTCAAAATGTTTACTGATATCGCGCTGCCCACCTCTCACATACTCGGGCCCACTTTGGGTCCCAAAACATAGCTTAAGAAATCCTGTTGCTAGACAATTGAAAGAGTTCATATCGATTCCAATATTAGTAAATAACATCTGTTTTGTGACGTGATTTTGCAAGACAGAGATATGGGTTAAATGAATGAGACATGTTTGAAATAAATACGTGTAGCGGTGTTCTGACCTGCAACATACTTGGCATCTACAGGCGCTGTGGCTTAGTTGGTTAAAGCGCCTGTCTAGTAAACAGGAGATCCTGAGTTCGAATCTCAGCAGAGCCTTTTCAAACATGTCATTGAACATATTGGTGGAGAGTGTTCTGCTTTTCTCAACCAATGAGTCTTGAGAATTTGGAGTGATGAGAGGAGAAAAGATGTGAGGAGGATGCAATTGAGATATTCCAATTTCACGGAAAAAGGAACTTTTTCAAAGAATCACAACGTACCAACTGTCTCAAGTTCAGCTGGTTCTTCAGTTGATTCATTTCGAGCGCTAAATGAAGAGTTCAGCCAGCTTGTACAGGTCTCTGTCAGAGCATGAGTAGGCTTTACAAGCAATCTTTGGTAGCTCGCTGTGATCCTATAGTGTTTAGTACTCTGCGTTGTGGCCGCAGGAACCCCATTCTGAATCCCATTCACGGCAAAGAATTTCCATTTCAAAAGGGTTGTATTTTGAATGAGTTGAAACTTACTGTGTGAGTTAAGAAACTCAATAACTCTTCCATTTGACAAAGTCCCCATCTCATGGTAGGTTAATTACTTACATTAACTGATTCATCTGCTTTTTCTTAGGTTTTTACCATTTTTAATCCCGAGATCCAACTGAGAAATGTAGTTTCCCCAAAACAACCAAAATGATGAAGAAATCGTGTATGATTCTGAATGTTTACTCATATCTCGCGATATTCCCACTTTGGGTCCCAAACCATAGTTTAAGAATCCATGTCAGAGTATCTTGAGTTTATTCAGTTTGAGACCCAAATGAAAAATGTACTGTCTTCGGATGACCGAAATTAAGAAGAAATAGCTTGTGACTCAAAATGTTTACTGATATCGCGCTGCCCACCTCTCACATACTCGGGCCCACTTTGGGTCCCAAAACATAGCTTAAGAAATCCTGTTGCTAGACAATTGAAGGAGTTCATATCGATTCCAATATTAGTAAATAACATCTGTTTTGTGACGTGATTTTGCAAGACAGAGATATGGGTTAAATGAATGAGACATGTTTGAAATAAATACGTGTAGCGGTGTTCTGACCTGCAACATACTTGGCATCTACAGGCGCTGTGGCTTAGTTGGTTAAAGCGCCTGTCTAGTAAACAGGAGATCCTGAGTTCGAATCTCAGCAGAGCCTTTTCAAACATGTCATTGAACATATTGGTGGAGAGTGTTCTGCTTTTCTCAACCAATGAGTCTTGAGAATTTGGAGTGATGAGAGGAGAAAAGATGTGAGGAGGATGAAATTGAGATATTCCAATTTCACGGAAAAAGGGAACTTTTTCAAAGAATTACAACGTACCAACTGTCTCAAGTTCAGCTGGTTCTTCAGTTGATTCATTTCAAGCGCTAAATGAAGAGTTCAGCCAGCTTGTACAGGTCTCTGTCAGAGCATGAGTAGGCTTTACAAGCAATCTTTGGTAGCTCGCTGTGATCCTATAGTGTTTAGTACTCTGCGTTGTGGCCGCAGGAACCCCATTCTGAATCCCGTTCACGGCAAAGAATTTCCATTTCAAAAGGGTTGTATTTTGAATGAGTTGAAACTTACTGTGTGAGTTTAACTCTTCCATTTGACAAAGTCCCCATCTCATGGTAGGTTAATTACTTACATTAACTGATTCATCTGCTTTTTCTTAGGTTTTTACCATTTTTAATCCCGAGATCCAACTGAGAAATGTAGTTTCCCCAAAACAACCAAAATGATGAAGAAATCGTGTATGATTCTGAATGTTTACTCATATCTCGCGATATTCCCACTTTGGGTCCCAAACCATAGTTTAAGAATCCATGTCAGAGTATCTTGAGTTTATTCAGTTTGAGACCCAAATGAAAAATGTACTGTCTTCGGATGACCGAAATTAAGAAGAAATAGCTTGTGACTCAAAATGTTTACTGATATCGCGCTGCCCACCTCTCACATACTCGGGCCCACTTTGGGTCCCAAAACATAGCTTAAGAAATCCTGTTGCTAGACAATTGAAGAGTTCATATCGATTCCAATATTAGTAAATAACATCTGTTTTGTGACGTGATTTTGCAAGACAGAGATATGGGTTAAATGAATGAGACATGTTTGAAATAAATACGTGTAGCGGTGTTCTGACCTGCAACATACTTGGCATCTACAGGCGCTGTGGCTTAGTTGGTTAAAGCGCCTGTCTAGTAAACAGGAGATCCTGAGTTCGAATCTCAGCAGAGCCTTTTCAAACATGTCATTGAACATATTGGTGGAGAGTGTTCTGCTTTTCTCAACCAATGAGTCTTGAGAATTTGGAGTGATGAGAGGAGAAAAGATGTGAGGAGGATGAAATTGAGATATTCCAATTTCACGGAAAAAGGGAACTTTTTCAAAGAATTACAACGTACCAACTGTCTCAAGTTCAGCTGGTTCTTCAGTTGATTCATTTCAAGCGCTAAATGAAGAGTTCAGCCAGCTTGTACAGGTCTCTGTCAGAGCATGAGTAGGCTTTACAAGCAATCTTTGGTAGCTCGCTGTGATCCTATAGTGTTTAGTACTCTGCGTTGTGGCCGCAGGAACCCCATTCTCAATCCGTTCACGGCAAAGAATTTCCATTTCAAAAGGGTTGTATTTTGAATGAGTTGAAACTTACTGTGTGAGTTTAACTCTTCCATTTGACAAAGTCCCCATCTCATGGTAGGTTAATTACTTACATTAACTGATTCATCTGCTTTTTCTTAGGTTTTTACCATTTTTAATCTCGAGATCCAACTGAGAAATGTAGTTTCCCCAAAACAACCAAAATGATGAAGAAATCGTGTATGATTCTGAATGTTTACTCATATCTCGCGATATTCCCACTTTGGGTCCCAAACCATAGTTTAAGAATCCATGTCAGAGTATCTTGAGTTTATTCAGTTTGAGACCCAAATGAAAAATGTACTGTCTTCGGATGACCGAAATTAAGAAGAAATAGCTTGTGACTCAAAATGTTTACTGATATCGCGCTGCCCACCTCTCACATACTCGGGCCCACTTTGGGTCCCAAAACATAGCTTAAGAAATCCTGTTGCTAGACAATTGAAGGAGTTCATATCGATTCCAATATTAGTAAATAACATCTGTTTTGTGACGTGATTTTGCAAGACAGAGATATGGGTTAAATGAATGAGACATGTTTGAAATAAATACGTGTAGCGATGTTCTGACCTGCAACATACTTGGCATCTACAGGCGCTGTGGCTTAGTTGGTTAAAGCGCCTGTCTAGTAAACAGGAGATCCTGAGTTTGAATCTCAGCAGAGCCTTTTCAAACATGTCATTGAACATATTGGTGGAGAGTGTTCTGCTTTTCTCAACCAATGAGTCTTGAGAATTTGGAGTGATGAGAGGAGAAAAGATGTGAGGAGGATGAAATTGAGATATTCCAATTTCACGGAAAAAGGGAACTTTTTCAAAGAATTACAACGTACCAACTGTCTCAAGTTCAGCTGGTTCTTCAGTTGATTCATTTCGAGCGCTAAATGAAGAGTTCAGCCAGCTTGTACAGGTCTCTGTCAGAGCATGAGTAGGCTTTACAAGCAATCTTTGGTAGCTCGCTGTGATCCTATAGTGTTTAGTACTCTGCGTTGTGGCCGCAGGAACCCCATTCTGAATCCCGTTCACGGCAAAGAATTTCCATTTCAAAAGGGTTGTATTTTGAATGAGTTGAAACTTACTGTGTGAGTTTAACTCTTCCATTTGACAAAGTCCCCATCTCATGGTAGGTTAATTACTTACATTAACTGATTCATCTGCTTTTTCTTAGGTTTTTACCATTTTTAATCTCGAGATCCAACTGAGAAATGTAGTTTCCCCAAAACAACCAAAATGATGAAGAAATCGTGTATGATTCTGAATGTTTACTCATATCTCGCGATATTCCCACTTTGGGTCCCAAACCATAGTTTAAGAATCCATGTCAGAGTATCTTGAGTTTATTCAGTTTGAGACCCAAATGAAAAATGTACTGTCTTCGGATGACCGAAATTAAGAAGAAATAGCTTGTGACTCAAAATGTTTACTGATATCGCGCTGCCCACCTCTCACATACTCGGGCCCACTTTGGGTCCCAAAACATAGCTTAAGAAATCCTGTTGCTAGACAATTGAAGGAGTTCATATCGATTCCAATATTAGTAAATAACATCTGTTTTGTGACGTGATTTTGCAAGACAGAGATATGGGTTAAATGAATGAGACATGTTTGAAATAAATACGTGTAGCGGTGTTCTGACCTGCAACATACTTGGCATCTACAGGCGCTGTGGCTTAGTTGGTTAAAGCGCCTGTCTAGTAAACAGGAGATCCTGAGTTCGAATCTCAGCAGAGCCTTTTCAAACATGTCATTGAACATATTGGTGGAGAGAGTGTTCTGCTTTTCTCAACCAATGAGTCTTGAGAATTTGGAGTGATGAGAGGAGAAAAGATGTGAGGAGGATGAAATTGAGATATTCCAATTTCACGGAAAAAGGGAACTTTTTCAAAGAATTACAACGTACCAACTGTCTCAAGTTCAGCTGGTTCTTCAGTTGATTCATTTCGAGCGCTAAATGAAGAGTTCAGCCAGCTTGTACAGGTCTCTGTCAGAGCATGAGTAGGCTTTACAAGCAATCTTTGGTAGCTCGCTGTGATCCTATAGTGTTTAGTACTCTGCGTTGTGGCCGCAGGAACCCCATTCTGAATCCCATTCACGGCAAAGAATTTCCATTTCAAAAGGGTTGTATTTTGAATGAGTTGAAACTTACTGTGTGAGTTTAACTCTTCCATTTGACAAAGTCCCCATCTCATGGTAGGTTAATTACTTACATTAACTGATTCATCTGCTTTTTCTTAGGTTTTTACCATTTTTAATCTCGAGATCCAACTGAGAAATGTAGTTTCCCCAAAACAACCAAAATGATGAAGAAATCGTGTATGATTCTGAATGTTTACTCATATCTCGCGATATTCCCACTTTGGGTCCCAAACCATAGTTTAAGAATCCATGTCAGAGTATCTTGAGTTTATTCAGTTTGAGACCCAAATGAAAAATGTACTGTCTTCGGATGACCGAAATTAAGAAGAAATAGCTTGTGACTCAAAATGTTTACTGATATCGCGCTGCCCACCTCTCACATACTCGGGCCCACTTTGGGTCCCAAAACATAGCTTAAGAAATCCTGTTGCTAGACAATTGAAAGAGTTCATATCGATTCCAATATTAGTAAATAACATCTGTTTTGTGACGTGATTTTGCAAGACAGAGATATGGGTTAAATGAATGAGACATGTTTGAAATAAATACGTGTAGCGGTGTTCTGACCTGCAACATACTTGGCATCTACAGGCGCTGTGGCTTAGTTGGTTAAAGCGCCTGTCTAGTAAACAGGAGATCCTGAGTTCGAATCTCAGCAGAGCCTTTTCAAACATGTCATTGAACATATTGGTGGAGAGTGTTCTGCTTTTCTCAACCAATGAGTCTTGAGAATTTGGAGTGATGAGAGGAGAAAAGATGTGAGGAGGATGCAATTGAGATATTCCAATTTCACGGAAAAAGGAACTTTTCAAAGAATCACAACGTACCAACTGTCTCAAGTTCAGCTGGTTCTTCAGTTGATTCATTTCGAGCGCTAAATGAAGAGTTCAGCCAGCTTGTACAGGTCTCTGTCAGAGCATGAGTAGGCTTTACAAGCAATCTTTGGTAGCTCGCTGTGATCCTATAGTGTTTAGTACTCTGCGTTGTGGCCGCAGGAACCCCATTCTGAATCCCATTCACGGCAAAGAATTTCCATTTCAAAAGGGTTGTATTTTGAATGAGTTGAAACTTACTGTGTGTGTTAAGAAACTTAACTCTTCCATTTGACAAAGTCCCCATCTCATGGTAGGTTAATTACTTACATTAACTGATTCATCTGCTTTTTCTTAGGTTTTTACCATTTTTAATCTCGAGATCCAACTGAGAAATGTAGTTTCCCCAAAACAACCAAAATGATGAAGAAATCGTGTATGATTCTGAATGTTTACTCATATCTCGCGATATTCCCACTTTGGGTCCCAAACCATAGTTTAAGAATCCATGTCAGAGTATCTTGAGTTTATTCAGTTTGAGACCCAAATGAAAAATGTACTGTCTTCGGATGACCGAAATTAAGAAGAAATAGCTTGTGACTCAAAATGTTTACTGATATCGCGCTGCCCACCTCTCACATACTCGGGCCCACTTTGGGTCCCAAAACATAGCTTAAGAAATCCTGTTGCTAGACAATTGAAAGAGTTCATATCGATTCCAATATTAGTAAATAACATCTGTTTTGTGACGTGATTTTGCAAGACAGAGATATGGGTTAAATGAATGAGACATGTTTGAAATAAATACGTGTAGCGGTGTTCTGACCTGCAACATACTTGGCATCTACAGGCGCTGTGGCTTAGTTGGTTAAAGCGCCTGTCTAGTAAACAGGAGATCCTGAGTTTGAATCTCAGCAGAGCCTTTTCAAACTTGTCATTGAACATATTGGTGGAGAGTGTTCTGCTTTTCTCAACCAATGAGTCTTGAGAATTTGGAGTGATGAGAGGAGAAAAGATGTGAGGAGGATGAAATTGAGATATTCCAATTTCACGGAAAAAGGGAACTTTTTCAAAGAATTACAACGTACCAACTGTCTCAAGTTCAGCTGGTTCTTCAGTTGATTCATTTCAAGCGCTAAATGAAGAGTTCAGCCAGCTTGTACAGGTCTCTGTCAGAGCATGAGTAGGCTTTACAAGCAATCTTTGGTAGCTCGCTGTGATCCTATAGTGTTTAGTACTCTGCGTTGTGGCCGCAGGAACCCCATTCTGAATCCCATTCACGGCAAAGAATTTCCATTTCAAAAGGGTTGTATTTTGAATGAGTTGAAACTTACTGTGTGAGTTTAACTCTTCCATTTGACAAAGTCCCCATCTCATGGTAGGTTAATTACTTACATTAACTGATTCATCTGCTTTTTCTTAGGTTTTTACCATTTTTAATCTCGAGATCCAACTGAGAAATGTAGTTTCCCCAAAACAACCAAAATGATGAAGAAATCGTGTATGATTCTGAATGTTTACTCATATCTCGCGATATTCCCACTTTGGGTCCCAAACCATGGTTTAAGAATCCATGTCAGAGTATCTTGAGTTTATTCAGTTTGAGACCCAAATGAAAAATGTACTGTCTTCGGATGACCGAAATTAAGAAGAAATAGCTTGTGACTCAAAATGTTTACTGATATCGCGCTGCCCACCTCTCACATACTCGGGCCCACTTTGGGTCCCAAAACATAGCTTAAGAAATCCTGTTGCTAGACAATTGAAAGAGTTCATATCATTCCAATATTAGTAAATAACATCTGTTTTGTGACGTGATTTTGCAAGACAGAGATATGGGTTAAATGAATGAGACATGTTTGAAATAAATACGTGTAGCGGTGTTCTGACCTGCAACATACTTGGCATCTACAGGCGCTGTGGCTTAGTTGGTTAAAGCGCCTGTTTAGTAAACAGGAGATCCTGAGTTTGAATCTCAGCAGAGCCTTTTCAAACATGTCATTGAACATATTGGTGGAGAGTGTTCTGCTTTTCTCAACCAATGAGTCTTGAGAATTTGGAGTGATGAGAGGAGAAAAGATGTGAGGAGGATGCAATTGAGATATTCCAATTTCACGGAAAAAGGGAACTTTTTCAAAGAATCACAACGTACCAACTGTCTCAAGTTCAGCTGGTTCTTCAGTTGATTCATTTCGATCGCTAAATGAAGAGTTCAGCCAGCTTGTACAGGTCTCTGTCAGAGCATGAGTAGGCTTTACAAGCAATCTTTGGTAGCTCGCTGTGATCCTATAGTGTTTAGTACTCTGCGTTTTGGCCGCAGGAACCCCATCTCAATCCGTGTCACGGCAAAGAATTTCCATTTCAAAAGGGTTGTAATTTTGAATGAGTTGAAACTTACTGTGTGAGTTTAACTCTTCCATTTGACAAAGTCCCCATCTCATGGTAGGTTAATTACTTACATTAACTGATTCATCTGCTTTTTCTTAGGTTTTTACCATTTTTAATCTCGAGATCCAACTGAGAAATGTAGTTTCCCAAAACAACCAAAATGATGAAGAAATCGTGTATGATTCTGAATGTTTACTCATATCTCGCGATATTCCCACTTTGGGTCCCAAACCATAGTTTAAGAATCCATGTCAGAGTATCTTGAGTTTATTCAGTTTGAGACCCAAATGAAAAATGTACTGTCTTCGGATGACCGAAATTAAGAAGAAATAGCTTGTGACTCAAAATGTTTACTGATATCGCGCTGCCCACCTCTCACATACTCGGGCCCACTTTGGGTCCCAAAACATAGCTTAAGAAATCCTGTTGCTAGACAATTGAAAGAGTTCATATCGATTCCAATATTAGTAAATAACATCTGTTTTGTGACGTGATTTTGCAAGACAGAGATATGGGTTAAATGAATGAGACATGTTTGAAATAAATACGTGTAGCGGTGTTCTGACCTGCAACATACTTGGCATCTACAGGCGCTGTGGCTTAGTTGGTTAAAGCGCCTGTCTAGTAAACAGGAGATCCTGAGTTCGAATCTCAGCAGAGCCTTTTCAAACATGTCATTGAACATATTGGTGGAGAGTGTTCTGCTTTTCTCAACCAATGAGTCTTGAGAATTTGGAGTGATGAGAGGAGAAAAGATGTGAGGAGGATGCAATTGAGATATTCCAATTTCACGGAAAAAGGAACTTTTTCAAAGAATCACAACGTACCAACTGTCTCAAGTTCAGCTGGTTCTTCAGTTGATTCATTTCGAGCGCTAAATGAAGAGTTCAGCCAGCTTGTACAGGTCTCTGTCAGAGCATGAGTAGGCTTTACAAGCAATCTTTGGTAGCTCGCTGTGATCCTATAGTGTTTAGTAGGGTCTCTGCGTTGTGGCCGCAGGAACCCCATTCTGAATCCCATTCACGGCAAAGAATTTCCATTTCAAAAGGGTTGTATTTTGAATGAGTTGAAACTTACTGTGTGTGTTAAGAAACTCAATAACTCTTCCATTTGACAAAGTCCCCATCTCATGGTAGGTTAATTACTTACATTAACTGATTCATCTGCTTTTTCTTAGGTTTTTACCATTTTTAATCCCGAGATCCAACTGAGAAATGTAGTTTCCCCAAAACAACCAAAATGATGAAGAAATCGTGTATGATTCTGAATGTTTACTCATATCTCGCGATATTCCCACTTTGGGTCCCAAACCATAGTTTAAGAATCCATGTCAGAGTATCTTGAGTTTATTCAGTTTGAGACCCAAATGAAAAATGTACTGTCTTCGGATGACCGAAATTAAGAAGAAATAGCTTGTGACTCAAAATGTTTACTGATATCGCGCTGCCCACCTCTCACATACTCGGGCCCACTTTGGGTCCCAAAACATAGCTTAAGAAATCCTGTTGCTAGACAATTGAAAGAGTTCATATCGATTCCAATATTAGTAAATAACATCTGTTTTGTGACGTGATTTTGCAAGACAGAGATATGGGTTAAATGAATGAGACATGTTTGAAATAAATACGTGTAGCGGTGTTCTGACCTGCAACATACTTGGCATCTACAGGCGCTGTGGCTTAGTTGGTTAAAGCGCCTGTTTAGTAAACAGGAGATCCTGAGTTTGAATCTCAGCAGAGCCTTTTCAAACATGTCATTGAACATATTGGTGGAGAGTGTTCTGCTTTTCTCAACCAATGAGTCTTGAGAATTTGGAGTGATGAGAGGAGAAAAGATGTGAGGAGGATGCAATTGAGATATTCCAATTTCACGGAAAAAGGGAACTTTTTCAAAGAATCACAACGTACCAACTGTCTCAAGTTCAGCTGGTTCTTCAGTTGATTCATTTCGATCGCTAAATGAAGAGTTCAGCCAGCTTGTACAGGTCTCTGTCAGAGCATGAGTAGGCTTTACAAGCAATCTTTGGTAGCTCGCTGTGATCCTATAGTGTTTAGTACTCTGCGTTTTGGCCGCAGGAACCCCGGTCTCAATCCGTGTCACGGCAAAGAATTTCCATTTCAAAAGGGTTGTAATTTTGAATGAGTTGAAACTTACTGTGTGAGTTTAACTCTTCCATTTGACAAAGTCCCCATCTCATGGTAGGTTAATTACTTACATTAACTGATTCATCTGCTTTTTCTTAGGTTTTTACCATTTTTAATCTCGAGATCCAACTGAGAAATGTAGTTTCCCCAAAACAACCAAAATGATGAAGAAATCGTGTATGATTCTGAATGTTTACTCATATCTCGCGATATTCCCACTTTGGGTCCCAAACCATAGTTTAAGAATCCATGTCAGAGTATCTTGAGTTTATTCAGTTTGAGACCCAAATGAAAAATGTACTGTCTTCGGATGACCGAAATTAAGAAGAAATAGCTTGTGACTCAAAATGTTTACTGATATCGCTGCCCACCTCTCACATACTCGGGCCCACTTTGGGTCCCAAAACATAGCTTAAGAAATCCTGTTGCTAGACAATTGAAAGAGTTCATATCGATTCCAATATTAGTAAATAACATCTGTTTTGTGACGTGATTTTGCAAGACAGAGATATGGGTTAAATGAATGAGACATGTTTGAAATAAATACGTGTAGCGGTGTTCTGACCTGCAACATACTTGGCATCTACAGGCGCTGTGGCTTAGTTGGTTAAAGCGCCTGTCTAGTAAACAGGAGATCCTGAGTTCGAATCTCAGCAGAGCCTTTTCAAACATGTCATTGAACATATTGGTGGAAAGGTAAGAGTGGAGAGTGTTCTACTTTTCTCAACCAATGAGTCTTGAGAATTTGGAGTGATGAGAGGAGAAAAGATGTGAGGAGGATGAAATTGAGATATTCCAATTTCACGGAAAAAGGGAACTTTTTCAAAGAATTACAACGTACCAACTGTCTCAAGTTCAGCTGGTTCTTCAGTTGATTCATTTCAAGCGTTAAATGAAGAGTTCAGCCAGCTTGTACAGGTCTCTGTCAGAGCATGAGTAGGCTTTACAAGCAATCTTTGGTAGCTCGCTGTGATCCTATAGTGTTTAGTACTCTGCGTTGTGGCCGCAGGAACCCCGGTCTCAATCCGTGTCACGGCAAAGAATTTCCATTTCAAAAGGGTTGTAATTTTGAATGAGTTGAAACTTACTGTGTGAGTTAAGAAACTCAATAACTCTTCCATTTGACAAAGTCCCCATCTCATGGTAGGTTAATTACTTACATTAAGTGATTCATCTGCTTTTTCTAAGGTTTTTACCATTTTTAATCCCGAGATCCAACTGAGAAATGTAGTTTCCCCAAAACAACCTGTCATGTTTGTCATTTATTATCATGTCTTGTCCCTGTGCTCCCCATTCTATTCGTTTCCCTCTGCTGGTCTTATTTGGTTCTTTCCCTCCTTCTATCCCTCTCTCTCCCCCCTCCCTCTCTCACTCTCTCGCTCTCTCTTCTCTCTATCGTTCCGTTCCTGCTCCCAGCTGTTCCTATTCCCCTAATCATCATTTAGTCTTCCCACACCTGTTCCCGATCCTTTCCCCTGATTAGAGTCCCTATTTATTCCTTTGTGTTCCGTTCCTGTCCCGTCGGTTCCTTGTTTAGTATTTCACCATGCTGTGATTGCGTTTCGCCCTGTCCTGTCGTGTTTTTGCTGTGATTGTGTATCGCCCTGTCCTGTCGTGTTTTTTGCCTTCATCAGATGCTGCGTGTGAGCAGGTGTCTCTGTCAACTACGGCCTGCGCCTACCCGAAGCGACCTGCAGTCTGTGGCCGCTTCTCCTGTTATTCCCCTCTACAGACTAGAGGATTTCTGTTATTCCCTGTTTGGACTTGAATAAACTCTGTTTCTGTTAAGTCGCTTTTGGGTCCTCTTTCACCTGCATGACACAACCAAAATTATGAAGAAATCGTGTATGATTCTGAATGTTTACTCATATCTCGCGATATTCCCACTTTGGGTCCCAAACCATAGTTTAAGAATCCATGTCAGAGTATCTTGAGTTTATTCAGTTTGAGACCCAAATGAAAAAATGTACTGTCTTCGGATGACCGAAATTAAGAAGAAATAGCTTGTGACTCAAAATGTTTACTGATATCGCGCTGCCCACCTCTCACATACTCGGGCCCACTTTGGGTCCCAAAACATAGCTTAAGAAATCCTGTTGCTAGACAGTTGAAGGAGTTCATATCGATTCCAATATTAGTAAATAACATCTGTTTTGTGACGTGATTTTGCAAGACAGAGATATGGGTTAAATGAATGAGACATGTTTGAAATAAATACGTGTAGCGGTGTTCTTACCTGCAACATAATTGGCATCTACAGGCGCTGTGGCTTAGTTGGTTAAAGCGCCTGTCTAGTAAACAGGAGATCCTGAGTTTGAATCTCAGCAGAGCCTTTTCAAACATGTCATTGAACATATTGGTGGAGAGTGTTCTGCTTTTCTCAACCAATGAGTCTTGAGAATTTGGAGTGATAAGAGGAGAAAAGATGTGAGGAGGATGCAATTGAGATATTCCAATTTCACGGAAAAGGGAACTTTTTGTTAAGAATTACAACGTACCAACTGTCTCAAGTTCAGCTGGTTCTTCAGTTGATTCATTTCCGCGCTAAATGAAGAGTTCAGCCAGCTTGTACAGGTCTCTGTCAGAGCATGAGTAGGCTTTACAAGCAATCTTTGGTAGCTCGCTGTGATCCTATAGTGTTTAGTACTCTGCGTTGTGGCCGCAGGAACCCCATTCTGAATCCCATTCACGGCAAAGAATTTCCATTTCAAAAGGGTTGTATTTTGAATGAGTTGAAACTTACTGTGTGAGAAACTTAACTCTTCCATTTGACAAAGTCCCCATCTCATGGTAGGTTAATTACTTACATTAACTGATTCATCTGCTTTTTCTTAGGTTTTTACCATTTTTAATCTCGAGATCCAACTGAGAAATGTAGTTTCCCCAAAACAACCAAAATGATGAAGAAATCGTGTATGATTCTGAATGTTTACTCATATCTCGCGATATTCCCACTTTGGGTCCCAAACCATAGTTTAAGAATCCATGTCAGAGTATCTTGAGTTTATTCAGTTTGAGACCCAAATGAAAATGTACTGTCTTCGGATGACCGAAATTAAGAAGAAATAGCTTGTGACTCAAAATGTTTACTGATATCGCGCTGCCCACCTCTCACATACTGGGCCACTTTGGGTCCCAAAACATAGCTTAAGAAATCCTGTTGCTAGACAATTGAAGGAGTTCATATCGATTCCAATATTAGTAAATAACATCTGTTTTGTGACGTGATTTTGCAAGACAGAGATATGGGTTAAATGAATGAGACATGTTTGAAATAAATACGTGTAGCGGTGTTCTTACCTGCAACATACTTGGCATCTACAGGCGCTGTGGCTTAGTTGGTTAAAGCGCCTGTCTAGTAAACAGGAGATCCTGAGTTCGAATCTCAGCAGAGCCTTTTCAAACATGTCATTGAACATATTGGTGGAGAGTGTTCTGCTTTTCTCAACCAATGAGTCTTGAGAATTTGGAGTGATGAGAGGAGAAAAGATGTGAGGAGGATGAAATTGAGATATTCCAATTTCACGGAAAAAGGGAACTTTTTCAAAGAATTACAACGTACCAACTGTCTCAAGTTCAGCTGGTTCTTCAGTTGATTCATTTCGAGCGCTAAATGAAGAGTTCAGCCAGCTTGTACAGGTCTCTGTCAGAGCATGAGTAGGCTTTACAAGCAATCTTTGGTAGCTCGCTGTGATCCTATAGTGTTTAGTACTCTGCGTTGTGGCCGCAGGAACCCCATTCTGAATCCCGTTCACGGCAAAGAATTTCCATTTCAAAAGGGTTGTAATTTTGAATGAGTTGAAACTTACTGTGTGAGTTTAACTCTTCCATTTGACAAAGTCCCCATCTCATGGTAGGTTAATTACTTACATTAACTGATTCATCTGCTTTTTCTTAGGTTTTTACCATTTTTAATCCCGAGATCCAACTGAGAAATGTAGTTTCCCCAAAACAACCAAAATGATGAAGAAATCGTGTATGATTCTGAATGTTTACTCATATCTCGCGATATTCCCACTTTGGGTCCCAAATCATAGTTTAAGAATCCATGTCAGAGTATCTTGAGTTTATTCAGTTTGAGACCCAAATGAAAATGTACTGTCTTCGGATGACCGAAATTAAGAAGAAATAGCTTGTGACTCAAAATGTTTACTGATATCGCGCTGCCCCCTCTCACATACTCAGGCCACTTTGGGTCCCAAAACATAGCTTAAGAAATCCTGTTGCTAGACAATTGAAGGAGTTCATATCGATTCCAATATTAGTAAATAACATCTGTTTTGTGACGTGATTTTGCAAGACAGAGATATGGGTTAAATGAATGAGACATGTTTGAAATAAATACGTGTAGCGGTGTTCTGACCTGCAACATACTTGGCATCTACAGGTGCTGTGGCTTAGTTGGTTAAAGCGCCTGTTTAGTAAACAGGAGATCCTGAGTTCGAATCTCAGCAGAGCCTTTTCAAACATGTCATTGAACATATTGGTGGAGAGTGTTCTGCTTTTCTCAACCAATGAGTCTTGAGAATTTGGAGTGATGAGAGGAGAAAAGATGTGAGGAGGATGAAATTGAGATATTCCAATTTCACGGAAAAAGGGAACTTTTTCAAAGAATTACAACGTACCAACTGTCTCAAGTTCAGCTGGTTCTTCAGTTGATTCATTTCAAGCGCTAAATGAAGAGTTCAGCCAGCTTGTACAGGTCTCTGTTAGAGCATGAGTAGGCTTTACAAGCAATCTTTGGTAGCTCGCTGTGATCCTATAGTGTTTAGTACTCTGCGTTGTGGCCGCAGGAACCCCGGTCTCAATCCGTGTCACGGCAAAGAATTTCCATTTCAAAAGGGTTGTAATTTTGAATGAGTTGAAACTTACTGTGTGAGTTTAACTCTTCCATTTGACAAAGTCCCCATCTCATGGTAGGTTAATTACTTACATTAACTGATTCATCTGCTTTTTCTTAGGTTTTTACCATTTTTAATCTCGAGATCCAACTGAGAAATGTAGTTTCCCCAAAACAACCAAAATGATGAAGAAATCGTGTATGATTCTGAATGTTTACTCATATCTCGCGATATTCCCACTTTGGGTCCCAAACCATGGTTTAAGAATCCATGTCAGAGTATCTTGAGTTTATTCAGTTTGAGACCCAAATGAAAAATGTACTGTCTTCGGATGACCGAAATTAAGAAGAAATAGCTTGTGACTCAAAATGTTTACTGATATCGCGCTGCCCACCTCTCACATACTCGGGCCCACTTTGGGTCCCAAAACATAGCTTAAGAAATCCTGTTGCTAGACAATTGAAAGAGTTCATATCGATTCCAATATTAGTAAATAACATCTGTTTTGTGACGTGATTTTGCAAGACAGAGATATGGGTTAAATGAATGAGACATGTTTGAAATAAATACGTGTAGCGGTGTTCTGACCTGCAACATACTTGGCATCTACAGGCGCTGTGGCTTAGTTGGTTAAAGCGCCTGTCTAGTAAACAGGAGATCCTGAGTTCGAATCTCAGCAGAGCCTTTTCAAACATGTCATTGAACATATTGGTGGAGAGTGTTCTGCTTTTCTCAACCAATGAGTCTTGAGAATTTGGAGTGATGAGAGGAGAAAAGATGTGAGGAGGATGCAATTGAGATATTCCAATTTCACGGAAAAAGTGAACTTTTTCAAAGAATCACAACGTACCAACTGTCTCAAGTTCAGCTGGTTCTTCAGTTGATTCATTTCGAGCGCTAAATGAAGAGTTCAGCCAGCTTGTACAGGTCTCTGTCAGAGCATGAGTAGGCTTTACAAGCAATCTTTGGTAGCTCGCTGTGATCCTATAGTGTTTAGTACTCTGCGTTGTGGCCGCAGGAACCCCATTCTGAATCCCATTCACGGCAAAGAATTTCCATTTCAAAAGGGTTGTATTTTGAATGAGTTGAAACTTACTGTGTGTGTTAAGAAACTCAATAACTCTTCCATTTGACAAAGTCCCCATCTCATGGTAGGTTAATTACTTACATTAACTGATTCATCTGCTTTTTCTTAGGTTTTTACCATTTTTAATCTCGAGATCCAACTGAGAAATGTAGTTTCCCCAAAACAACCAAAATGATGAAGAAATCGTGTATGATTCTGAATGTTTACTCATATCTCGCGATATTCCCACTTTGGGTCCCAAACCATAGTTTAAGAATCCATGTCAGAGTATCTTGAGTTTATTCAGTTTGAGACCCAAATGAAAAATGTACTGTCTTCGGATGACCGAAATTAAGAAGAAATAGCTTGTGACTCAAAATGTTTACTGATATCGCGCTGCCCACCTCTCACATACTCGGGCCCACTTTGGGTCCCAAAACATAGCTTAAGAAATCCTGTTGCTAGACAATTGAAAGAGTTCATATCGATTCCAATATTAGTAAATAACATCTGTTTTGTGACGTGATTTTGCAAGACAGAGATATGGGTTAAATGAATGAGACATGTTTGAAATAAATACGTGTAGCGGTGTTCTGACCTGCAACATACTTGGCATCTACAGGCGCTGTGGCTTAGTTGGTTAAAGCGCCTGTCTAGTAAACAGGAGATCCTGAGTTCGAATCTCAGCAGAGCCTTTTCAAACATGTCATTGAACATATTGGTGGAGAGTGTTCTGCTTTTCTCAACCAATGAGTCTTGAGAATTTGGAGTGATGAGAGGAGAAAGATGTGAGGAGGATGCAATTGAGATATTCCAATTTCACGGAAAAGTGAACTTTTTCAAAGAATCACAACGTACCAACTGTCTCAAGTTCAGCTGGTTCTTCAGTTGATTCATTTCGAGCGCTAAATGAAGAGTTCAGCCAGCTTGTACAGGTCTCTGTCAGAGCATGAGTAGGCTTTACAAGCAATCTTTGGTAGCTCGCTGTGATCCTATAGTGTTTAGTACTCTGCGTTGTGGCCGCAGGAACCCCATTCTGAATCCCATTCACGGCAAAGAATTTCCATTTCAAAAGGGTTGTATTTTGAATGAGTTGAAACTTACTGTGTGTGTTAAGAAACTCAATAACTCTTCCATTTGACAAAGTCCCCATCTCATGGTAGGTTAATTACTTACATTAACTGATTCATCTGCTTTTTCTTAGGTTTTTACCATTTTTAATCTCGAGATCCAACTGAGAAATGTAGTTTCCCCAAAACAACCAAAATGATGAAGAAATCGTGTATGATTCTGAATGTTTACTCATATCTCGCGATATTCCCACTTTGGGTCCCAAACCATAGTTTAAGAATCCATGTCAGAGTATCTTGAGTTTATTCAGTTTGAGACCCAAATAAAAAATGTACTGTCTTCGGATGACCGAAATTAAGAAGAAATAGCTTGTGACTCAAAACGTTTACTGATATCGCGCTGCCCACCTCTCACATACTCGGGCCCACTTTGGGTCCCAAAACATAGCTTAAGAAATCCTGTTGCTAGACAATTGAAAGAGTTCATATCGATTCCAATATTAGTAAATAACATCTGTTTTGTGACGTGATTTTGCAAGACAGAGATATGGGTTAAATGAATGAGACATGTTTGAAATAAATACGTGTAGCGGTGTTCTGACCTGCAACATACTTGGCATCTACAGGCGCTGTGGCTTAGTTGGTTAAAGCGCCTGTCTAGTAAACAGGAGATCCTGAGTTCGAATCTCAGCAGAGCCTTTTCAAACATGTCATTGAACATATTGGTGGAGAGTGTTCTGCTTTTCTCAACCAATGAGTCTTGAGAATTTGGAGTGATGAGAGGAGAAAAGATGTGAGGAGGATGCAATTGAGATATTCCAATTTCACGGAAAAAGGGAACTTTTTCAAAGAATCACAACGTACCAACTGTCTCAAGTTCAGCTGGTTCTTCAGTTGATTCATTTCGATCGCTAAATGAAGAGTTCAGCCAGCTTGTACAGGTCTCTGTCAGAGCATGAGTAGGCTTTACAAGCAATCTTTGGTAGCTCGATGTGATCCTATAGTGTTTAGTACTCTGCGTTGTGGCCGCAGGAACCCCATTCTGAATCCCATTCACGGCAAAGAATTTCCATTTCAAAAGGGTTGTATTTTGAATGAGTTGAAACTTACTGTGTGTGTTAAGAAACTCAATAACTCTTCCATTTGACAAAGTCCCCATCTCATGGTAGGTTAATTACTTACATTAACTGATTCATCTGCTTTTTCTTAGGTTTTTACCATTTTTAATCTCGAGATCCAACTGAGAAATGTAGTTTCCCAAAACAACCAAAATGATGAAGAAATCGTGTATGATTCTGAATGTTTACTCATATCTCGCGATATTCCCACTTTGGGTCCCAAATCATAGTTTAAGAATCCATGTCAGAGTATCTTGAGTTTATTCAGTTTGAGACCCAAATGAAAAATGTACTGTCTTCGGATGACCGAAATTAAGAAGAAATAGCTTGTGACTCAAAATGTTTACTGATATCGCTGCCCACCTCTCACATACTCGGGCCCACTTTGGGTCCCAAAACATAGCTTAAGAAATCCTGTTGCTAGACAATTGAAGGAGTTCATATCGATTCCAATATTAGTAAATAACATCTGTTTTGTGACGTGATTTTGCAAGACAGAGATATGGGTTAAATGAATGAGACATGTTTGAAATAAATACGTGTAGCGGTGTTCTGACCTGCAACATACTTGGCATCTACAGGCGCTGTGGCTTAGTTGGTTAAAGCGCCTGTCTAGTAAACAGGAGATCCTGAGTTCGAATCTCAGCAGAGCCTTTTCAAACATGTCATTGAACATATTGGTGGAGAGTGTTCTGCTTTTCTCAACCAATGAGTCTTGAGAATTTGGAGTGATGAGAGGAGAAAAGATGTGAGGAGGATGCAATTGAGATATTCCAATTTCACGGAAAAAGTGAACTTTTTCAAAGAATCACAACGTACCAACTGTCTCAAGTTCAGCTGGTTCTTCAGTTGATTCATTTCGAGCGCTAAATGAAGAGTTCAGCCAGCTTGTACAGGTCTCTGTCAGAGCATGAGTAGGCTTTACAAGCAATCTTTGGTAGCTCGCTGTGATCCTATAGTGTTTAGTACTCTGCGTTGTGGCCGCAGGAACCCCATTCTGAATCCCATTCACGGCAAAGAATTTCCATTTCAAAAGGGTTGTATTTTGAATGAGTTGAAACTTACTGTGTGTGTTAAGAAACTCAATAACTCTTCCATTTGACAAAGTCCCCATCTCATGGTAGGTTAATTACTTACATTAACTGATTCATCTGCTTTTTCTTAGGTTTTTACCATTTTTAATCTCGAGATCCAACTGAGAAATGTAGTTTCCCCAAAACAACCAAAATGATGAAGAAATCGTGTATGATTCTGAATGTTTACTCATATCTCGCGATATTCCCACTTTGGGTCCCAAACCATAGTTTAAGAATCCATGTCAGAGTATCTTGAGTTTATTCAGTTTGAGACCCAAATGAAAAATGTACTGTCTTCGGATGACCGAAATTAAGAAGAAATAGCTTGTGACTCAAAATGTTTACTGATATCGCGCTGCCCACCTCTCACATACTCGGGCCCACTTTGGGTCCCAAAACATAGCTTAAGAAATCCTGTTGCTAGACAATTGAAGGAGTTCATATCGATTCCAATATTAGTAAATAACATCTGTTTTGTGACGTGATTTTGCAAGACAGAGATATGGGTTAAATGAATGAGACATGTTTGAAATAAATACGTGTAGCGGTGTTCTTACCTGCAACATACTTGGCATCTACAGGCGCTGTGGCTTAGTTGGTTAAAGCGCCTGTCTAGTAAACAGGAGATCCTGAGTTCGAATCTCAGCAGAGCCTTTTCAAACATGTCATTGAACATATTGGTGGAGAGTGTTCTGCTTTTCTCAACCAATGAGTCTTGAGAATTTGGAGTGATGAGAGGAGAAAAGATGTGAGGAGGATGAAATTGAGATATTCCAATTTCACGGAAAAAGGGAACTTTTTCAAAGAATTACAACGTACCAACTGTCTCAAGTTCAGCTGGTTCTTCAGTTGATTCATTTCGAGCGCTAAATGAAGAGTTCAGCCAGCTTGTACAGGTCTCTGTCAGAGCATGAGTAGGCTTTACAAGCAATCTTTGGTAGCTCGCTGTGATCCTATAGTGTTTAGTACTCTGCGTTGTGGCCGCAGGAACCCCATTCTGAATCCCGTTCACGGCAAAGAATTTCCATTTCAAAAGGGTTGTAATTTTGAATGAGTTGAAACTTACTGTGTGAGTTTAACTCTTCCATTTGACAAAGTCCCCATCTCATGGTAGGTTAATTACTTACATTAACTGATTCATCTGCTTTTTCTTAGGTTTTTACCATTTTTAATCTCGAGATCCAACTGAGAAATGTAGTTTCCCCAAAACAACCAAAATGATGAAGAAATCGTGTATGATTCTGAATGTTTACTCATATCTCGCGATATTCCCACTTTGGGTCCCAAACCATAGTTTAAGAATCCATGTCAGAGTATCTTGAGTTTATTCAGTTTGAGACCCAAATGAAAAATGTACTGTCTTCGGATGACCGAAATTAAGAAGAAATAGCTTGTGACTCAAAATGTTTACTGATATCGCGCTGCCCACCTCTCACATACTCGGGCCCACTTTGGGTCCCAAAACATAGCTTAAGAAATCCTGTTGCTAGACAATTGAAAGAGTTCATATCGATTCCAATATTAGTAAATAACATCTGTTTTGTGACGTGATTTTGCAAGACAGAGATATGGGTTAAATGAATGAGACATGTTTGAAATAAATACGTGTAGCGGTGTTCTGACCTGCAACATACTTGGCATCTACAGGCGCTGTGGCTTAGTTGGTTAAAGCGCCTGTCTAGTAAACAGGAGATCCTGAGTTCGAATCTCAGCAGAGCCTTTTCAAACATGTCATTGAACATATTGGTGGAGAGTGTTCTGCTTTTCTCAACCAATGAGTCTTGAGAATTTGGAGTGATGAGAGGAGAAAAGATGTGAGGAGGATGAAATTGAGATATTCCAATTTCACGGAAAAAGGGAACTTTTTCAAAGAATTACAACGTACCAACTGTCTCAAGTTCAGCTGGTTCTTCAGTTGATTCATTTCGAGCGCTAAATGAAGAGTTCAGCCAGCTTGTACAGGTCTCTGTCAGAGCATGAGTAGGCTTTACAAGCAATCTTTGGTAGCTCGCTGTGATCCTATAGTGTTTAGTACTCTGCGTTGTGGCCGCAGGAACCCCATTCTGAATCCCGTTCACGGCAAAGAATTTCCATTTCAAAAGGGTTGTAATTTTGAATGAGTTGAAACTTACTGTGTGAGTTTAACTCTTCCATTTGACAAAGTCCCCATCTCATGGTAGGTTAATTACTTACATTAACTGATTCATCTGCTTTTTCTTAGGTTTTTACCATTTTTAATCTCGAGATCCAACTGAGAAATGTAGTTTCCCCAAAACAACCAAAATGATGAAGAAATCGTGTATGATTCTGAATGTTTACTCATATCTCGCGATATTCCCACTTTGGGTCCCAAACATAGTTTAAGAATCCATGTCAGAGTATCTTGAGTTTATTCAGTTTGAGACCCAAATGAAAAATGTACTGTCTTCGGATGACCGAAATTAAGAAGAAATAGCTTGTGACTCAAAATGTTTACTGATATCGCGCTGCCCACCTCTCACATACTCGGGCCCACTTTGGGTCCCAAAACATAGCTTAAGAAATCCTGTTGCTAGACAATTGAAGGAGTTCATATCGATTCCAATATTAGTAAATAACATCTGTTTTGTGACGTGATTTTGCAAGACAGAGATATGGGTTAAATGAATGAGACATGTTTGAAATAAATACGTGTAGCGGTGTTCTGACCTGCAACATACTTGGCATCTACAGGCGCTGTGGCTTAGTTGGTTAAAGCGCCTGTCTAGTAAACAGGAGATCCTGAGTTCGAATCTCAGCAGAGCCTTTTCAAACATGTCATTGAACATATTGGTGGAGAGTGTTCTGCTTTTCTCAACCAATGAGTCTTGAGAATTTGGAGTGATGAGAGGAGAAAAGATGTGAGGAGGATGAAATTGAGATATTCCAATTTCACGGAAAAGGAACTTTTTCAAAGAATTACAACGTACCAACTGTCTCAAGTTCAGCTGGTTCTTCAGTTGATTCATTTCAGCGCTAAATGAAGAGTTCAGCCAGCTTGTACAGGTCTCTGTCAGAGCATGAGTAGGCTTTACAAGCAATCTTTGGTAGCTCGCTGTGATCCTATAGTGTTTAGTACTCTGCGTTGTGGCCGCAGGAACCCCATTCTGAATCCCGTGTCACGGCAAAGAATTTCCATTTCAAAAGGGTTGTAATTTTGAATGAGTTGAAACTTACTGTGTGAGTTTAACTCTTCCATTTGACAAAGTCCCCATCTCATGGTAGGTTAATTACTTACATTAACTGATTCATCTGCTTTTTCTTAGGTTTTTACCATTTTTAATCTCGAGATCCAACTGAGAAATGTAGTTTCCCCAAAACAACCAAAATGATGAAGAAATCGTGTATGATTCTGAATGTTTACTCATATCTCGCGATATTCCCACTTTGGGTCCCAAACCATGGTTTAAGAATCCATGTCAGAGTATCTTGAGTTTATTCAGTTTGAGACCCAAATGAAAAATGTACTGTCTTCGGATGACCGAAATTAAGAAGAAATAGCTTGTGACTCAAAATGTTTACTGATATCGCGCTGCCCACCTCTCACATACTCGGGCCCACTTTGGGTCCCAAAACATAGCTTAAGAAATCCTGTTGCTAGACAATTGAAAGAGTTCATATCGATTCCAATATTAGTAAATAACATCTGTTTTGTGACGTGATTTTGCAAGACAGAGATATGGGTTAAATGAATGAGACATGTTTGAAATAAATACGTGTAGCGGTGTTCTGACCTGCAACATACTTGGCATCTACAGGCGCTGTGGCTTAGTTGGTTAAAGCGCCTGTCTAGTAAACAGGAGATCCTGAGTTCGAATCTCAGCAGAGCCTTTTCAAACATGTCATTGAACATATTGGTGGAGAGTGTTCTGCTTTTCTCAACCAATGAGTCTTGAGAATTTGGAGTGATGAGAGGAGAAAAGATGTGAGGAGGATGCAATTGAGATATTCCAATTTCACAGAAAAAGTGAACTTTTTCAAAGAATCACAACGTACCAACTGTCTCAAGTTCAGCTGGTTCTTCAGTTGATTCATTTCGAGCGCTAAATGAAGAGTTCAGCCAGCTTGTACAGGTCTCTGTCAGAGCATGAGTAGGCTTTACAAGCAATCTTTGGTAGCTCGCTGTGATCCTATAGTGTTTAGTACTCTGCGTTGTGGCCGCAGGAACCCCATTCTGAATCCCATTCACGGCAAAGAATTTCCATTTCAAAAGGGTTGTATTTTGAATGAGTTGAAACTTACTGTGTGTGTTAAGAAACTCAATAACTCTTCCATTTGACAAAGTCCCCATCTCATGGTAGGTTAATTACTTACATTAACTGATTCATCTGCTTTTTCTTAGGTTTTTACCATTTTTAATCTCGAGATCCAACTGAGAAATGTAGTTTCCCCAAAACAACCAAAATGATGAAGAAATCGTGTATGATTCTGAATGTTTACTCATATCTCGCGATATTCCTACTTTGGGTCCCAAACCATGGTTTAAGAATCCATGTCAGAGTATCTTGAGTTTATTCAGTTTGAGACCCAAATAAAAAATGTACTGTCTTCGGATGACCGAAATTAAGAAGAAATAGCTTGTGACTCAAAACGTTTACTGATATCGCGCTGCCCACCTCTCACATACTCGGGCCCACTTTGGGTCCCAAAACATAGCTTAAGAAATCCTGTTGCTAGACAATTGAAAGAGTTCATATCGATTCCAATATTAGTAAATAACATCTGTTTTGTGACGTGATTTTGCAAGACAGAGATATGGGTTAAATGAATGAGACATGTTTGAAATAAATACGTGTAGCGGTGTTCTGACCTGCAACATACTTGGCATCTACAGGCGCTGTGGCTTAGTTGGTTAAAGCGCCTGTCTAGTAAACAGGAGATCCTGAGTTCGAATCTCAGCAGAGCCTTTTCAAACATGTCATTGAACATATTGGTGGAGAGTGTTCTGCTTTTCTCAACCAATGAGTCTTGAGAATTTGGAGTGATGAGAGGAGAAAAGATGTGAGGAGGATGCAATTGAGATATTCCAATTTCACGGAAAAAGTGAACTTTTTCAAAGAATCACAACGTACCAACTGTCTCAAGTTCAGCTGGTTCTTCAGTTGATGCATTTCGAGCGCTAAATGAAGAGTTCAGCCAGCTTGTACAGGTCTCTGTCAGAGCATGAGTAGGCTTTACAAGCAATCTTTGGTAGCTCGATGTGATCCTATAGTGTTTAGTACTCTGCGTTGTGGCCGCAGGAACCCCATTCTGAATCCCATTCACGGCAAAGAATTTCCATTTCAAAAGGGTTGTATTTTGAATGAGTTGAAACTTACTGTGTGTGTTAAGAAACTCAATAACTCTTCCATTTGACAAAGTCCCCATCTCATGGTAGGTTAATTACTTACATTAACTGATTCATCTGCTTTTTCTTAGGTTTTTACCATTTTTAATCTCGAGATCCAACTGAGAAATGTAGTTTCCCCAAAACAACCAAAATGATGAAGAAATCGTGTATGATTCTGAATGTTTACTCATATCTCGCGATATTCCCACTTTGGGTCCCAAACCATAGTTTAAGAATCCATGTCAGAGTATCTTGAGTTTATTCAGTTTGAGACCCAAATAAAAAATGTACTGTCTTCGGATGACCGAAATTAAGAAGAAATAGCTTGTGACTCAAAATGTTTACTGATATCGCGCTGCCCACCTCTCACATACTCGGGCCCACTTTGGGTCCCAAAACATAGCTTAAGAAATCCTGTTGCTAGACAATTGAAAGAGTTCATATCGATTCCAATATTAGTAAATAACATCTGTTTTGTGACGTGATTTTGCAAGACAGAGATATGGGTTAAATGAATGAGACATGTTTGAAATAAATACGTGTAGCGGTGTTCTGACCTGCAACATACTTGGCATCTACAGGCGCTGTGGCTTAGTTGGTTAAAGCGCCTGTCTAGTAAACAGGAGATCCTGAGTTCGAATCTCAGCAGAGCCTTTTCAAACATGTCATTGAACATATTGGTGGAGAGTGTTCTGCTTTTCTCAACCAATGAGTCTTGAGAATTTGGAGTGATGAGAGGAGAAAAGATGTGAGGAGGATGCAATTGAGATATTCCAATTTCACGGAAAAAGTGAACTTTTTCAAAGAATCACAACGTACCAACTGTCTCAAGTTCAGCTGGTTCTTCAGTTGATTCATTTCGAGCGCTAAATGAAGAGTTCAGCCAGCTTGTACAGGTCTCTGTCAGAGCATGAGTAGGCTTTACAAGCAATCTTTGGTAGCTCGCTGTGATCCTATAGTGTTTAGTACTCTGCGTTGTGGCCGCAGGAACCCCATTCTGAATCCCATTCACGGCAAAGAATTTCCATTTCAAAAGGGTTGTATTTTGAATGAGTTGAAACTTACTGTGTGTGTTAAGAAACTCAATAACTCTTCCATTTGACAAAGTCCCCATCTCATGGTAGGTTAATTACTTACATTAACTGATTCATCTGCTTTTTCTTAGGTTTTTACCATTTTTAATCCCGAGATCCAACTGAGAAATGTAGTTTCCCCAAAACAACCAAAATGATGAAGAAATCGTGTATGATTCTGAATGTTTACTCATATCTCGCGATATTCCCACTTTGGGTCCCAAACCATAGTTTAAGAATCCATGTCAGAGTATCTTGAGTTTATTCAGTTTGAGACCCAAATGAAAAATGTACTGTCTTCGGATGACCGAAATTAAGAAGAAATAGCTTGTGACTCAAAATGTTTACTGATATCGCGCTGCCCACCTCTCACATACTCGGGCCCACTTTGGGTCCCAAAACATAGCTTAAGAAATCCTGTTGCTAGACAATTGAAGGAGTTCATATCGATTCCAATATTAGTAAATAACATCTGTTTTGTGACGTGATTTTGCAAGACAGAGATATGGGTTAAATGAATGAGACATGTTTGAAATAAATACGTGTAGCGGTGTTCTGACCTGCAACATACTTGGCATCTACAGGCGCTGTGGCTTAGTTGGTTAAAGCGCCTGTCTAGTAAACAGGAGATCCTGAGTTCGAATCTCAGCAGAGCCTTTTCAAACATGTCATTGAACATATTGGTGGAGAGTGTTCTGCTTTTCTCAACCAATGAGTCTTGAGAATTTGGAGTGATGAGAGGAGAAAAGATGTGAGGAGGATGCAATTGAGATATTCCAATTTCACGGAAAAAGGAACTTTTTCAAAGAATCACAACGTACCAACTGTCTCAAGTTCAGCTGGTTCTTCAGTTGATTCATTTCGAGCGCTAAATGAAGAGTTCAGCCAGCTTGTACAGGTCTCTGTCAGAGCATGAGTAGGCTTTACAAGCAATCTTTGGTAGCTCGCTGTGATCCTATAGTGTTTAGTACTCTGCGTTGTGGCCGCAGGAACCCCATTCTGAATCCCATTCACGGCAAAGAATTTCCATTTCAAAAGGGTTGTATTTTGAATGAGTTGAAACTTACTGTGTGTGTTAAGAAACTCAATAACTCTTCCATTTGACAAAGTCCCCATCTCATGGTAGGTTAATTACTTACATTAACTGATTCATCTGCTTTTTCTTAGGTTTTTACCATTTTTAATCTCGAGATCCAACTGAGAAATGTAGTTTCCCCAAAACAACCAAAATGATGAAGAAATCGTGTATGATTCTGAATGTTTACTCATATCTCGCGATATTCCCACTTTGGGTCCCAAACCATAGTTTAAGAATCCATGTCAGAGTATCTTGAGTTTATTCAGTTTGAGACCCAAATGAAAAATGTACTGTCTTCGGATGACCGAAATTAAGAAGAAATAGCTTGTGACTCAAAATGTTTACTGATATCGCGCTGCCCACCTCTCACATACTCGGGCCCACTTTGGGTCCCAAAACATAGCTTAAGAAATCCTGTTGCTAGACAATTGAAGGAGTTCATATCGATTCCAATATTAGTAAATAACATCTGTTTTGTGACGTGATTTTGCAAGACAGAGATATGGGTTAAATGAATGAGACATGTTTGAAATAAATACGTGTAGCGGTGTTCTGACCTGCAACATACTTGGCATCTACAGGCGCTGTGGCTTAGTTGGTTAAAGCGCCTGTCTAGTAAACAGGAGATCCTGAGTTCGAATCTCAGCAGAGCCTTTTCAAACATGTCATTGAACATATTGGTGGAGAGTGTTCTGCTTTTCTCAACCAATGAGTCTTGAGAATTTGGAGTGATGAGAGGAGAAAAGATGTGAGGAGGATGAAATTGAGATATTCCAATTTCACGGAAAAAGGGAACTTTTTCAAAGAATTACAACGTACCAACTGTCTCAAGTTCAGCTGGTTCTTCAGTTGATTCATTTCGAGCGCTAAATGAAGAGTTCAGCCAGCTTGTACAGGTCTCTGTCAGAGCATGAGTAGGCTTTACAAGCAATCTTTGGTAGCTCGCTGTGATCCTATAGTGTTTAGTACTCTGCGTTGTGGCCGCAGGAACCCCATTCTGAATCCCATTCACGGCAAAGAATTTCCATTTCAAAAGGGTTGTATTTTGAATGAGTTGAAACTTACTGTGTGAGTTTAACTCTTCCATTTGACAAAGTCCCCATCTCATGGTAGGTTAATTACTTACATTAACTGATTCATCTGCTTTTTCTTAGGTTTTTACCATTTTTAATCTCGAGATCCAACTGAGAAATGTAGTTTCCCCAAAACAACCAAAATGATGAAGAAATCGTGTATGATTCTGAATGTTTACTCATATCTCGCGATATTCCCACTTTGGGTCCCAAACCATAGTTTAAGAATCCATGTCAGAGTATCTTGAGTTTATTCAGTTTGAGACCCAAATGAAAAATGTACTGTCTTCGGATGACCGAAATTAAGAAGAAATAGCTTGTGACTCAAAATGTTTACTGATATCGCGCTGCCCACCTCTCACATACTCGGGCCCACTTTGGGTCCCAAAACATAGCTTAAGAAATCCTGTTGCTAGACAATTGAAGGAGTTCATATCGATTCCAATATTAGTAAATAACATCTGTTTTGTGACGTGATTTTGCAAGACAGAGATATGGGTTAAATGAATGAGACATGTTTGAAATAAATACGTGTAGCGGTGTTCTGACCTGCAACATACTTGGCATCTACAGGCGCTGTGGCTTAGTTGGTTAAAGCGCCTGTCTAGTAAACAGGAGATCCTGAGTTCGAATCTCAGCAGAGCCTTTTCAAACATGTCATTGAACATATTGGTGGAGAGTGTTCTGCTTTTCTCAACCAATGAGTCTTGAGAATTTGGAGTGATGAGAGGAGAAAAGATGTGAGGAGGATGAAATTGAGATATTCCAATTTCACGGAAAAAGGGAACTTTTTCAAAGAATTACAACGTACCAACTGTCTCAAGTTCAGCTGGTTCTTCAGTTGATTCATTTCGAGCGCTAAATGAAGAGTTCAGCCAGCTTGTACAGGTCTCTGTCAGAGCATGAGTAGGCTTTACAAGCAATCTTTGGTAGCTCGCTGTGATCCTATAGTGTTTAGTACTCTGCGTTGTGGCCGCAGGAACCCCATTCTGAATCCCGTTCACGGCAAAGAATTTCCATTTCAAAAGGGTTGTAATTTTGAATGAGTTGAAACTTACTGTGTGAGTTTAACTCTTCCATTTGACAAAGTCCCCATCTCATGGTAGGTTAATTACTTACATTAACTGATTCATCTGCTTTTTCTTAGGTTTTTACCATTTTTAATCTCGAGATCCAACTGAGAAATGTAGTTTCCCCAAAACAACCAAAATGATGAAGAAATCGTGTATGATTCTGAATGTTTACTCATATCTCGCGATATTCCCACTTTGGGTCCCAAACCATAGTTTAAGAATCCATGTCAGAGTATCTTGAGTTTATTCAGTTTGAGACCCAAATGAAAAATGTACTGTCTTCGGATGACCGAAATTAAGAAGAAATAGCTTGTGACTCAAAATGTTTACTGATATCGCGCTGCCCACCTCTCACATACTCGGGGCCACTTTGGGTCCCAAAACATAGCTTAAGAAATCCTGTTGCTAGACAATTGAAGGAGTTCATATCGATTCCAATATTAGTAAATAACATCTGTTTTGTGACGTGATTTTGCAAGACAGAGATATGGGTTAAATGAATGAGACATGTTTGAAATAAATACGTGTAGCGGTGTTCTTACCTGCAACATACTTGGCATCTACAGGCGCTGTGGCTTAGTTGGTTAAAGCGCCTGTCTAGTAAACAGGAGATCCTGAGTTCGAATCTCAGCAGAGCCTTTTCAAACATGTCATTGAACATATTGGTGGAGAGTGTTCTGCTTTTCTCAACCAATGAGTCTTGAGAATTTGGAGTGATGAGAGGAGAAAAGATGTGAGGAGGATGAAATTGAGATATTCCAATTTCACGGAAAAAGGGAACTTTTTCAAAGAATTACAACGTACCAACTGTCTCAAGTTCAGCTGGTTCTTCAGTTGATTCATTTCGAGCGCTAAATGAAGAGTTCAGCCAGCTTGTACAGGTCTCTGTCAGAGCATGAGTAGGCTTTACAAGCAATCTTTGGTAGCTCGCTGTGATCCTATAGTGTTTAGTACTCTGCGTTGTGGCCGCAGGAACCCCATTCTGAATCCCGTTCACGGCAAAGAATTTCCATTTCAAAAGGGTTGTAATTTTGAATGAGTTGAAACTTACTGTGTGAGTTTAACTCTTCCATTTGACAAAGTCCCCATCTCATGGTAGGTTAATTACTTACATTAACTGATTCATCTGCTTTTTCTTAGGTTTTTACCATTTTTAATCTCGAGATCCAACTGAGAAATGTAGTTTCCCCAAAACAACCAAAATGATGAAGAAATCGTGTATGATTCTGAATGTTTACTCATATCTCGCGATATTCCCACTTTGGGTCCCAAATCATAGTTTAAGAATCCATGTCAGAGTATCTTGAGTTTATTCAGTTTGAGACCCAAATGAAAAATGTACTGTCTTCGGATGACCGAAATTAAGAAGAAATAGCTTGTGACTCAAAATGTTTACTGATATCGCGCTGCCCACCTCTCACATACTCGGGCCCACTTTGGGTCCCAAAACATAACTTAAGAAATCCTGTTGCTAGACAATTGAAGGAGTTCATATCGATTCCAATATTAGTAAATAACATCTGTTTTGTGACGTGATTTTGCAAGACAGAGATATGGGTTAAATGAATGAGACATGTTTGAAATAAATACGTGTAGCGGTGTTCTTACCTGCAACATACTTGGCATCTACAGGCGCTGTGGCTTAGTTGGTTAAAGCGCCTGTCTAGTAAACAGGAGATCCTGAGTTCGAATCTCAGCAGAGCCTTTTCAAACATGTCATTGAACATATTGGTGGAGAGTGTTCTGCTTTTCTCAACCAATGAGTCTTGAGAATTTGGAGTGATGAGAGGAGAAAAGATGTGAGGAGGATGAAATTGAGATATTCCAATTTCACGGAAAAAGGGAACTTTTTCAAAGAATTACAACGTACCAACTGTCTCAAGTTCAGCTGGTTCTTCAGTTGATTCATTTCGAGCGCTAAATGAAGAGTTCAGCCAGCTTGTACAGGTCTCTGTCAGAGCATGAGTAGGCTTTACAAGCAATCTTTGGTAGCTCGCTGTGATCCTATAGTGTTTAGTACTCTGCGTTGTGGCCGCAGGAACCCCATTCTGAATCCCGTTCACGGCAAAGAATTTCCATTTCAAAAGGGTTGTAATTTTGAATGAGTTGAAACTTACTGTGTGAGTTTAACTCTTCCATTTGACAAAGTCCCCATCTCATGGTAGGTTAATTACTTACATTAACTGATTCATCTGCTTTTTCTTAGGTTTTTACCATTTTTAATCTCGAGATCCAACTGAGAAATGTAGTTTCCCCAAAACAACCAAAATGATGAAGAAATCGTGTATGATTCTGAATGTTTACTCATATCTCGCGATATTCCCACTTTGGGTCCCAAACCATAGTTTAAGAATCCATGTCAGAGTATCTTGAGTTTATTCAGTTTGAGACCCAAATGAAAAATGTACTGTCTTCGGATGACCGAAATTAAGAAGAAATAGCTTGTGACTCAAAATGTTTACTGATATCGCGCTGCCCACCTCTCACATACTCGGGCCCACTTTGGGTCCCAAAACATAGCTTAAGAAATCCTGTTGCTAGACAATTGAAGGAGTTCATATCGATTCCAATATTAGTAAATAACATCTGTTTTGTGACGTGATTTTGCAAGACAGAGATATGGGTTAAATGAATGAGACATGTTTGAAATAAATACGTGTAGCGGTGTTCTGACCTGCAACATACTTGGCATCTACAGGCGCTGTGGCTTAGTTGGTTAAAGCGCCTGTCTAGTAAACAGGAGATCCTGAGTTCGAATCTCAGCAGAGCCTTTTCAAACATGTCATTGAACATATTGGTGGAGAGTGTTCTGCTTTTCTCAACCAATGAGTCTTGAGAATTTGGAGTGATGAGAGGAGAAAAGATGTGAGGAGGATGAAATTGAGATATTCCAATTTCACGGAAAAAGGGAACTTTTTCAAAGAATTACAACGTACCAACTGTCTCAAGTTCAGCTGGTTCTTCAGTTGATTCATTTCAAGCGCTAAATGAAGAGTTCAGCCAGCTTGTACAGGTCTCTGTCAGAGCATGAGTAGGCTTTACAAGCAATCTTTGGTAGCTCGCTGTGATCCTATAGTGTTTAGTACTCTGCGTTGTGGCCGCAGGAACCCCATTCTCAATCCCATTCACGGCAAAGAATTTCCATTTCAAAGGGTTGTATTTTGAATGAGTTGAAACTTACTGTGTGTGTTTAAAACTCTTCCATTTGACAAAGTCCCCATCTCATGGTAGGTTAATTACTTACATTAACTGATTCATCTGCTTTTTCTTAGGTTTTTACCATTTTTAATCTCGAGATCCAACTGAGAAATGTAGTTTCCCCAAAACAACCAAAATGATGAAGAAATCGTGTATGATTCTGAATGTTTACTCATATCTCGCGATATTCCCACTTTGGGTCCCAAACCATGGTTTAAGAATCCATGTCAGAGTATCTTGAGTTTATTCAGTTTGAGACCCAAATGAAAAATGTACTGTCTTCGGATGACCGAAATTAAGAAGAAATAGCTTGTGACTCAAAATGTTTACTGATATCGCGCTGCCCACCTCTCACATACTCGGGCCCACTTTGGGTCCCAAAACATAGCTTAAGAAATCCTGTTGCTAGACAATTGAAAGAGTTCATATCGATTCCAATATTAGTAAATAACATCTGTTTTGTGACGTGATTTTGCAAGACAGAGATATGGGTTAAATGAATGAGACATGTTTGAAATAAATACGTGTAGCGGTGTTCTGACCTGCAACATACTTGGCATCTACAGGCGCTGTGGCTTAGTTGGTTAAAGCGCCTGTCTAGTAAACAGGAGATCCTGAGTTCGAATCTCAGCAGAGCCTTTTCAAACATGTCATTGAACATATTGGTGGAGAGTGTTCTGCTTTTCTCAACCAATGAGTCTTGAGAATTTGGAGTGATGAGAGGAGAAAGATGTGAGGAGGATGCAATTGAGATATTCCAATTTCACGGAAAAAGTGAACTTTTTCAAAGAATCACAACGTACCAACTGTCTCAAGTTCAGCTGGTTCTTCAGTTGATGCATTTCGAGCGCTAAATGAAGAGTTCAGCCAGCTTGTACAGGTCTCTGTCAGAGCATGAGTAGGCTTTACAAGCAATCTTTGGTAGCTCGCTGTGATCCTATAGTGTTTAGTACTCTGCGTTGTGGCCGCAGGAACCCCATTCTGAATCCCATTCACGGCAAAGAATTTCCATTTCAAAAGGGTTGTATTTTGAATGAGTTGAAACTTACTGTGTGTTTAAGAAACTCAATAACTCTTCCATTTGACAAAGTCCCCATCTCATGGTAGGTTAATTACTTACATTAACTGATTCATCTGCTTTTTCTTAGGTTTTTACCATTTTTAATCTCGAGATCCAACTGAGAAATGTAGTTTCCCCAAAACAACCAAAATGATGAAGAAATCGTGTATGATTCTGAATGTTTACTCATATCTCGCGATATTCCCACTTTGGGTCCCAAACCATAGTTTAAGAATCCATGTCAGAGTATCTTGAGTTTATTCAGTTTGAGACCCAAATGAAAAATGTACTGTCTTCGGATGACCGAAATTAAGAAGAAATAGCTTGTGACTCAAAATGTTTACTGATATCGCTGCCCACCTCTCACATACTCGGGCCCACTTTGGGTCCCAAAACATAGCTTAAGAAATCCTGTTGCTAGACAATTGAAAGAGTTCATATCGATTCCAATATTAGTAAATAACATCTGTTTTGTGACGTGATTTTGCAAGACAGAGATATGGGTTAAATGAATGAGACATGTTTGAAATAAATACGTGTAGCGGTGTTCTGACCTGCAACATACTTGGCATCTACAGGCGCTGTGGCTTAGTTGGTTAAAGCGCCTGTCTAGTAAACAGGAGATCCTGAGTTCGAATCTCAGCAGAGCCTTTTCAAACATGTCATTGAACATATTGGTGGAGAGTGTTCTGCTTTTCTCAACCAATGAGTCTTGAGAATTTGGAGTGATGAGAGGAGAAAAGATGTGAGGAGGATGCAATTGAGATATTCCAATTTCACGGAAAAAGTGAACTTTTTCAAAGAATCACAACGTACCAACTGTCTCAAGTTCAGCTGGTTCTTCAGTTGATTCATTTCGAGCGCTAAATGAAGAGTTCAGCCAGCTTGTACAGGTCTCTGTCAGAGCATGAGTAGGCTTTACAAGCAATCTTTGGTAGCTCGCTGTGATCCTATAGTGTTTAGTACTCTGCGTTGTGGCCGCAGGAACCCCATTCTGAATCCCATTCACGGCAAAGAATTTCCATTTCAAAAGGGTTGTATTTTGAATGAGTTGAAACTTACTGTGTGTGTTAAGAAACTCAATAACTCTTCCATTTGACAAAGTCCCCATCTCATGGTAGGTTAATTACTTACATTAACTGATTCATCTGCTTTTTCTTAGGTTTTTACCATTTTTAATCTCGAGATCCAACTGAGAAATGTAGTTTCCCCAAAACAACCAAAATGATGAAGAAATCGTGTATGATTCTGAATGTTTACTCATATCTCGCGATATTCCCACTTTGGGTCCCAAACCATAGTTTAAGAATCCATGTCAGAGTATCTTGAGTTTATTCAGTTTGAGACCCAAATGAAAAATGTACTGTCTTCGGATGACCGAAATTAAGAAGAAATAGCTTGTGACTCAAAATGTTTACTGATATCGCGCTGCCCACCTCTCACATACTCGGGCCCACTTTGGGTCCCAAAACATAGCTTAAGAAATCCTGTTGCTAGACAATTGAAAGAGTTCATATCGATTCCAATATTAGTAAATAACATCTGTTTTGTGACGTGATTTTGCAAGACAGAGATATGGGTTAAATGAATGAGACATGTTTGAAATAAATACGTGTAGCGGTGTTCTGACCTGCAACATACTTGGCATCTACAGGCGCTGTGGCTTAGTTGGTTAAAGCGCCTGTCTAGTAAACAGGAGATCCTGAGTTCGAATCTCAGCAGAGCCTTTTCAAACATGTCATTGAACATATTGGTGGAGAGTGTTCTGCTTTTCTCAACCAATGAGTCTTGAGAATTTGGAGTGATGAGAGGAGAAAAGATGTGAGGAGGATGCAATTGAGATATTCCAATTTCACGGAAAAAGTGAACTTTTTCAAAGAATCACAACGTACCAACTGTCTCAAGTTCAGCTGGTTCTTCAGTTGATTCATTTCGAGCGCTAAATGAAGAGTTCAGCCAGCTTGTACAGGTCTCTGTCAGAGCATGAGTAGGCTTTACAAGCAATCTTTGGTAGCTCGCTGTGATCCTATAGTGTTTAGTACTCTGCGTTGTGGCCGCAGGAACCCCATTCTGAATCCCATTCACGGCAAAGAATTTCCATTTCAAAAGGGTTGTATTTTGAATGAGTTGAAACTTACTGTGTGTGTTAAGAAACTCAATAACTCTTCCATTTGACAAAGTCCCCATCTCATGGTAGGTTAATTACTTACATTAACTGATTCATCTGCTTTTTCTTAGGTTTTTACCATTTTTAATCTCGAGATCCAACTGAGAAATGTAGTTTCCCCAAAACAACCAAAATGATGAAGAAATCGTGTATGATTCTGAATGTTTACTCATATCTCGCGATATTCCCACTTTGGGTCCCAAACCATAGTTTAAGAATCCATGTCAGAGTATCTTGAGTTTATTCAGTTTGAGACCCAAATGAAAAATGTACTGTCTTCGGATGACCGAAATTAAGAAGAAATAGCTTGTGACTCAAAATGTTTACTGATATCGCGCTGCCCACCTCTCACATACTCGGGCCCACTTTGGGTCCCAAAACATAACTTAAGAAATCCTGTTGCTAGACAATTGAAGGAGTTCATATCGATTCCAATATTAGTAAATAACATCTGTTTTGTGACGTGATTTTGCAAGACAGAGATATGGGTTAAATGAATGAGACATGTTTGAAATAAATACGTGTAGCGGTGTTCTGACCTGCAACATACTTGGCATCTACAGGCGCTGTGGCTTAGTTGGTTAAAGCGCCTGTCTAGTAAACAGGAGATCCTGAGTTCGAATCTCAGCAGAGCCTTTTCAAACATGTCATTGAACATATTGGTGGAGAGTGTTCTGCTTTTCTCAACCAATGAGTCTTGAGAATTTGGAGTGATGAGAGGAGAAAAGATGTGAGGAGGATGAAATTGAGATATTCCAATTTCACGGAAAAAGGGAACTTTTTCAAAGAATTACAACGTACCAACTGTCTCAAGTTCAGCTGGTTCTTCAGTTGATTCATTTCAAGCGCTAAATGAAGAGTTCAGCCAGCTTGTACAGGTCTCTGTCAGAGCATGAGTAGGCTTTACAAGCAATCTTTGGTAGCTCGCTGTGATCCTATAGTGTTTAGTACTCTGCGTTGTGGCCGCAGGAACCCCATTCTGAATCCCGTTCACGGCAAAGAATTTCCATTTCAAAAGGGTTGTATTTTGAATGAGTTGAAACTTACTGTGTGAGTTTAACTCTTCCATTTGACAAAGTCCCCATCTCATGGTAGGTTAATTACTTACATTAACTGATTCATCTGCTTTTTCTTAGGTTTTTACCATTTTTAATCTCGAGATCCAACTGAGAAATGTAGTTTCCCCAAAACAACCAAAATGATGAAGAAATCGTGTATGATTCTGAATGTTTACTCATATCTCGCGATATTCCCACTTTGGGTCCCAAACCATAGTTTAAGAATCCATGTCAGAGTATCTTGAGTTTATTCAGTTTGAGACCCAAATGAAAAATGTACTGTCTTCGGATGACCGAAATTAAGAAGAAATAGCTTGTGACTCAAAATGTTTACTGATATCGCGCTGCCCACCTCTCACATACTCGGGCCCACTTTGGGTCCCAAAACATAGCTTAAGAAATCCTGTTGCTAGACAATTGAAAGAGTTCATATCGATTCCAATATTAGTAAATAACATCTGTTTTGTGACGTGATTTTGCAAGACAGAGATATGGGTTAAATGAATGAGACATGTTTGAAATAAATACGTGTAGCGGTGTTCTGACCTGCAACATACTTGGCATCTACAGGCGCTGTGGCTTAGTTGGTTAAAGCGCCTGTCTAGTAAACAGGAGATCCTGAGTTCGAATCTCAGCAGAGCCTTTTCAAACATGTCATTGAACATATTGGTGGAGAGTGTTCTGCTTTTCTCAACCAATGAGTCTTGAGAATTTGGAGTGATGAGAGGAGAAAAGATGTGAGGAGGATGAAATTGAGATATTCCAATTTCACGGAAAAAGGGAACTTTTTCAAAGAATTACAACGTACCAACTGTCTCAAGTTCAGCTGGTTCTTCAGTTGATTCATTTCGAGCGCTAAATGAAGAGTTCAGCCAGCTTGTACAGGTCTCTGTCAGAGCATGAGTAGGCTTTACAAGCAATCTTTGGTAGCTCGCTGTGATCCTATAGTGTTTAGTACTCTGCGTTGTGGCCGCAGGAACCCCATTCTGAATCCGTTCACGGCAAAGAATTTCCATTTCAAAAGGGTTGTAATTTTGAATGAGTTGAAACTTACTGTGTGAGTTTAACTCTTCCATTTGACAAAGTCCCCATCTCATGGTAGGTTAATTACTTACATTAACTGATTCATCTGCTTTTTCTTAGGTTTTTACCATTTTTAATCTCGAGATCCAACTGAGAAATGTAGTTTCCCCAAAACAACCAAAATGATGAAGAAATCGTGTATGATTCTGAATGTTTACTCATATCTCGCGATATTCCCACTTTGGGTCCCAAACCATAGTTTAAGAATCCATGTCAGAGTATCTTGAGTTTATTCAGTTTGAGACCCAAATGAAAAATGTACTGTCTTCGGATGACCGAAATTAAGAAGAAATAGCTTGTGACTCAAAATGTTTACTGATATCGCGCTGCCCACCTCTCACATACTCGGGCCCACTTTGGGTCCCAAAACATAGCTTAAGAAATCCTGTTGCTAGACAATTGAAGGAGTTCATATCGATTCCAATATTAGTAAATAACATCTGTTTTGTGACGTGATTTTGCAAGACAGAGATATGGGTTAAATGAATGAGACATGTTTGAAATAAATACGTGTAGCGGTGTTCTTACCTGCAACATACTTGGCATCTACAGGCGCTGTGGCTTAGTTGGTTAAAGCGCCTGTCTAGTAAACAGGAGATCCTGAGTTCGAATCTCAGCAGAGCCTTTTCAAACATGTCATTGAACATATTGGTGGAGAGTGTTCTGCTTTTCTCAACCAATGAGTCTTGAGAATTTGGAGTGATGAGAGGAGAAAAGATGTGAGGAGGATGAAATTGAGATATTCCAATTTCACGGAAAAAGGGAACTTTTTCAAAGAATTACAACGTACCAACTGTCTCAAGTTCAGCTGGTTCTTCAGTTGATTCATTTCGAGCGCTAAATGAAGAGTTCAGCCAGCTTGTACAGGTCTCTGTCAGAGCATGAGTAGGCTTTACAAGCAATCTTTGGTAGCTCGCTGTGATCCTATAGTGTTTAGTACTCTGCGTTGTGGCCGCAGGAACCCCATTCTGAATCCCGTTCACGGCAAAGAATTTCCATTTCAAAAGGGTTGTATTTTGAATGAGTTGAAACTTACTGTGTGAGTTTAACTCTTCCATTTGACAAAGTCCCCATCTCATGGTAGGTTAATTACTTACATTAACTGATTCATCTGCTTTTTCTTAGGTTTTTACCATTTTTAATCTCGAGATCCAACTGAGAAATGTAGTTTCCCCAAAACAACCAAAATGATGAAGAAATCGTGTATGATTCTGAATGTTTACTCATATCTCGCGATATTCCCACTTTGGGTCCCAAACCATGGTTTAAGAATCCATGTCAGAGTATCTTGAGTTTATTCAGTTTGAGACCCAAATGAAAAATGTACTGTCTTCGGATGACCGAAATTAAGAAGAAATAGCTTGTGACTCAAAATGTTTACTGATATCGCGCTGCCCACCTCTCACATACTCGGGCCCACTTTGGGTCCCAAAACATAGCTTAAGAAATCCTGTTGCTAGACAATTGAAAGAGTTCATATCGATTCCAATATTAGTAAATAACATCTGTTTTGTGACGTGATTTTGCAAGACAGAGATATGGGTTAAATGAATGAGACATGTTTGAAATAAATACGTGTAGCGGTGTTCTGACCTGCAACATACTTGGCATCTACAGGCGCTGTGGCTTAGTTGGTTAAAGCGCCTGTCTAGTAAACAGGAGATCCTGAGTTCGAATCTCAGCAGAGCCTTTTCAAACATGTCATTGAACATATTGGAAAGGTGGAGAGTGTTCTGCTTTTCTCAACCAATGAGTCTTGAGAATTTGGAGTGATGAGAGGAGAAAAGATGTGAGGAGGATGAAATTGAGATATTCCAATTTCACGGAAAAAGGAACTTTTTCAAAGAATTACAACGTACCAACTGTCTCAAGTTCAGCTGGTTCTTCAGTTGATTCATTTCAAGCGTTAAATGAAGAGTTCAGCCAGCTTGTACAGGTCTCTGTCAGAGCATGAGTAGGCTTTACAAGCAATCTTTGGTAGCTCGCTGTGATCCTATAGTGTTTAGTACTCTGCGTTGTGGCCGCAGGAACCCCGGTCTCAATCCGTGTCACGGCAAAGAATTTCCATTTCAAAAGGGTTGTAATTTTGAATGAGTTGAAACTTACTGTGTGAGTTTCAATAACTCTTCCATTTGACAAAGTCCCCATCTCATGGTAGGTTAATTACTTACATTAACTGATTCATCTGCTTTTTCTTAGGTTTTTACCATTTTTAATCTCGAGATCCAACTGAGAAATGTAGTTTCCCCAAAACAACCAAAATGATGAAGAAATCGTGTATGATTCTGAATGTTTACTCATATCTCGCGATATTCCCACTTTGGGTCCCAAACCATAGTTTAAGAATCCATGTCAGAGTATCTTGAGTTTATTCAGTTTGAGACCCAAATGAAAAATGTACTGTCTTCGGATGACCGAAATTAAGAAGAAATAGCTTGTGACTCAAAATGTTTACTGATATCGCGCTGCCCACCTCTCACATACTCGGGCCCACTTTGGGTCCCAAAACATAGCTTAAGAAATCCTGTTGCTAGACAATTGAAAGAGTTCATATCGATTCCAATATTAGTAAATAACATCTGTTTTGTGACGTGATTTTGCAAGACAGAGATATGGGTTAAATGAATGAGACATGTTTGAAATAAATACGTGTAGCGGTGTTCTGACCTGCAACATACTTGGCATCTACAGGCGCTGTGGCTTAGTTGGTTAAAGCGCCTGTCTAGTAAACAGGAGATCCTGAGTTCGAATCTCAGCAGAGCCTTTTCAAACATGTCATTGAACATATTGGTGGAGAGTGTTCTGCTTTTCTCAACCAATGAGTCTTGAGAATTTGGAGTGATGAGAGGAGAAAAGATGTGAGGAGGATGCAATTGAGATATTCCAATTTCACGGAAAAAGTGAACTTTTTCAAAGAATCACAACGTACCAACTGTCTCAAGTTCAGCTGGTTCTTCAGTTGATTCATTTCGAGCGCTAAATGAAGAGTTCAGCCAGCTTGTACAGGTCTCTGTCAGAGCATGAGTAGGCTTTACAAGCAATCTTTGGTAGCTCGCTGTGATCCTATAGTGTTTAGTACTCTGCGTTGTGGCCGCAGGAACCCCATTCTGAATCCCATTCACGGCAAAGAATTTCCATTTCAAAAGGGTTGTATTTTGAATGAGTTGAAACTTACTGTGTGTGTTAAGAAACTCAATAACTCTTCCATTTGACAAAGTCCCCATCTCATGGTAGGTTAATTACTTACATTAACTGATTCATCTGCTTTTTCTTAGGTTTTTACCATTTTTAATCTCGAGATCCAACTGAGAAATGTAGTTTCCCCAAAACAACCAAAATGATGAAGAAATCGTGTATGATTCTGAATGTTTACTCATATCTCGCGATATTCCCACTTTGGGTCCCAAACCATAGTTTAAGAATCCATGTCAGAGTATCTTGAGTTTATTCAGTTTGAGACCCAAATGAAAAATGTACTGTCTTCGGATGACCGAAATTAAGAAGAAATAGCTTGTGACTCAAAATGTTTACTGATATCGCGCTGCCCACCTCTCACATACTCGGGCCCACTTTGGGTCCCAAAACATAGCTTAAGAAATCCTGTTGCTAGACAATTGAAAGAGTTCATATCGATTCCAATATTAGTAAATAACATCTGTTTTGTGACGTGATTTTGCAAGACAGAGATATGGGTTAAATGAATGAGACATGTTTGAAATAAATACGTGTAGCGGTGTTCTGACCTGCAACATACTTGGCATCTACAGGCGCTGTGGCTTAGTTGGTTAAAGCGCCTGTCTAGTAAACAGGAGATCCTGAGTTCGAATCTCAGCAGAGCCTTTTCAAACATGTCATTGAACATATTGGTGGAGAGTGTTCTGCTTTTCTCAACCAATGAGTCTTGAGAATTTGGAGTGATGAGAGGAGAAAAGATGTGAGGAGGATGCAATTGAGATATTCCAATTTCACGGAAAAAGTGAACTTTTTCAAAGAATCACAACGTACCAACTGTCTCAAGTTCAGCTGGTTCTTCAGTTGATTCATTTCGAGCGCTAAATGAAGAGTTCAGCCAGCTTGTACAGGTCTCTGTCAGAGCATGAGTAGGCTTTACAAGCAATCTTTGGTAGCTCGCTGTGATCCTATAGTGTTTAGTACTCTGCGTTGTGGCCGCAGGAACCCCATTCTGAATCCCATTCACGGCAAAGAATTTCCATTTCAAAAGGGTTGTATTTTGAATGAGTTGAAACTTACTGTGTGTGTTAAGTTTAAACTCTTCCATTTGACAAAGTCCCCATCTCATGGTAGGTTAATTACTTACATTAACTGATTCATCTGCTTTTTCTTAGGTTTTTACCATTTTTAATCTCGAGATCCAACTGAGAAATGTAGTTTCCCCAAAACAACCAAAATGATGAAGAAATCGTGTATGATTCTGAATGTTTACTCATATCTCGCGATATTCCCACTTTGGGTCCCAAACCATAGTTTAAGAATCCATGTCAGAGTATCTTGAGTTTATTCAGTTTGAGACCCAAATGAAAAATGTACTGTCTTCGGATGACCGAAATTAAGAAGAAATAGCTTGTGACTCAAAATGTTTACTGATATCGCGCTGCCCACCTCTCACATACTCGGGCCCACTTTGGGTCCCAAAACATAGCTTAAGAAATCCTGTTGCTAGACAATTGAAGGAGTTCATATCGATTCCAATATTAGTAAATAACATCTGTTTTGTGACGTGATTTTGCAAGACAGAGATATGGGTTAAATGAATGAGACATGTTTGAAATAAATACGTGTAGCGGTGTTCTTACCTGCAACATACTTGGCATCTACAGGCGCTGTGGCTTAGTTGGTTAAAGCGCCTGTCTAGTAAACAGGAGATCCTGAGTTCGAATCTCAGCAGAGCCTTTTCAAACATGTCATTGAACATATTGGTGGAGAGTGTTCTGCTTTTCTCAACCAATGAGTCTTGAGAATTTGGAGTGATGAGAGGAGAAAAGATGTGAGGAGGATGAAATTGAGATATTCCAATTTCACGGAAAAAGGGAACTTTTTCAAAGAATTACAACGTACCAACTGTCTCAAGTTCAGCTGGTTCTTCAGTTGATTCATTTCGAGCGCTAAATGAAGAGTTCAGCCAGCTTGTACAGGTCTCTGTCAGAGCATGAGTAGGCTTTACAAGCAATCTTTGGTAGCTCGCTGTGATCCTATAGTGTTTAGTACTCTGCGTTGTGGCCGCAGGAACCCCATTCTGAATCCCGTTCACGGCAAAGAATTTCCATTTCAAAAGGGTTGTATTTTGAATGAGTTGAAACTTACTGTGTGAGTTTAACTCTTCCATTTGACAAAGTCCCCATCTCATGGTAGGTTAATTACTTACATTAACTGATTCATCTGCTTTTTCTTAGGTTTTTACCATTTTTAATCTCGAGATCCAACTGAGAAATGTAGTTTCCCCAAAACAACCAAAATGATGAAGAAATCGTGTATGATTCTGAATGTTTACTCATATCTCGCGATATTCCCACTTTGGGTCCCAAACCATAGTTTAAGAATCCATGTCAGAGTATCTTGAGTTTATTCAGTTTGAGACCCAAATGAAAAATGTACTGTCTTCGGATGACCGAAATTAAGAAGAAATAGCTTGTGACTCAAAATGTTTACTGATATCGCGCTGCCCACCTCTCACATACTCGGGCCCACTTTGGGTCCCAAAACATAGCTTAAGAAATCCTGTTGCTAGACAATTGAAGGAGTTCATATCGATTCCAATATTAGTAAATAACATCTGTTTTGTGACGTGATTTTGCAAGACAGAGATATGGGTTAAATGAATGAGACATGTTTGAAATAAATACGTGTAGCGGTGTTCTTACCTGCAACATACTTGGCATCTACAGGCGCTGTGGCTTAGTTGGTTAAAGCGCCTGTCTAGTAAACAGGAGATCCTGAGTTCGAATCTCAGCAGAGCCTTTTCAAACATGTCATTGAACATATTGGTGGAGAGTGTTCTGCTTTTCTCAACCAATGAGTCTTGAGAATTTGGAGTGATGAGAGGAGAAAAGATGTGAGGAGGATGCAATTGAGATATTCCAATTTCACGGAAAAAGTGAACTTTTTCAAAGAATCACAACGTACCAACTGTCTCAAGTTCAGCTGGTTCTTCAGTTGATTCATTTCGAGCGCTAAATGAAGAGTTCAGCCAGCTTGTACAGGTCTCTGTCAGAGCATGAGTAGGCTTTACAAGCAATCTTTGGTAGCTCGCTGTGATCCTATAGTGTTTAGTACTCTGCGTTGTGGCCGCAGGAACCCCATTCTGAATCCCATTCACGGCAAAGAATTTCCATTTCAAAAGGGTTGTATTTTGAATGAGTTGAAACTTACTGTGTGTGTTAAGAAACTCAATAACTCTTCCATTTGACAAAGTCCCCATCTCATGGTAGGTTAATTACTTACATTAACTGATTCATCTGCTTTTTCTTAGGTTTTTACCATTTTTAATCTCGAGATCCAACTGAGAAATGTAGTTTCCCCAAAACAACCAAAATGATGAAGAAATCGTGTATGATTCTGAATGTTTACTCATATCTCGCGATATTCCCACTTTGGGTCCCAAACCATGGTTTAAGAATCCATGTCAGAGTATCTTGAGTTTATTCAGTTTGAGACCCAAATGAAAAATGTACTGTCTTCGGATGACCGAAATTAAGAAGAAATAGCTTGTGACTCAAAATGTTTACTGATATCGCGCTGCCCACCTCTCACATACTCGGGCCCACTTTGGGTCCCAAAACATAGCTTAAGAAATCCTGTTGCTAGACAATTGAAAGAGTTCATATCGATTCCAATATTAGTAAATAACATCTGTTTTGTGACGTGATTTTGCAAGACAGAGATATGGGTTAAATGAATGAGACATGTTTGAAATAAATACGTGTAGCGGTGTTCTGACCTGCAACATACTTGGCATCTACAGGCGCTGTGGCTTAGTTGGTTAAAGCGCCTGTCTAGTAAACAGGAGATCCTGAGTTCGAATCTCAGCAGAGCCTTTTCAAACATGTCATTGAACATATTGGTGGAGAGTGTTCTGCTTTTCTCAACCAATGAGTCTTGAGAATTTGGAGTGATGAGAGGAGAAAAGATGTGAGGAGGATGCAATTGAGATATTCCAATTTCACGGAAAAAGTGAACTTTTTCAAAGAATCACAACGTACCAACTGTCTCAAGTTCAGCTGGTTCTTCAGTTGATTCATTTCGAGCGCTAAATGAAGAGTTCAGCCAGCTTGTACAGGTCTCTGTCAGAGCATGAGTAGGCTTTACAAGCAATCTTTGGTAGCTCGCTGTGATCCTATAGTGTTTAGTACTCTGCGTTGTGGCCGCAGGAACCCCATTCTGAATCCCATTCACGGCAAAGAATTTCCATTTCAAAAGGGTTGTATTTTGAATGAGTTGAAACTTACTGTGTGTTTAAGAAACTCAATAACTCTTCCATTTGACAAAGTCCCCATCTCATGGTAGGTTAATTACTTACATTAACTGATTCATCTGCTTTTTCTTAGGTTTTTACCATTTTTAATCTCGAGATCCAACTGAGAAATGTAGTTTCCCCAAAACAACCAAAATGATGAAGAAATCGTGTATGATTCTGAATGTTTACTCATATCTCGCGATATTCCCACTTTGGGTCCCAAACCATAGTTTAAGAATCCATGTCAGAGTATCTTGAGTTTATTCAGTTTGAGACCCAAATGAAAAATGTACTGTCTTCGGATGACCGAAATTAAGAAGAAATAGCTTGTGACTCAAAATGTTTACTGATATCGCGCTGCCCACCTCTCACATACTCGGGCCCACTTTGGGTCCCAAAACATAGCTTAAGAAATCCTGTTGCTAGACAATTGAAAGAGTTCATATCGATTCCAATATTAGTAAATAACATCTGTTTTGTGACGTGATTTTGCAAGACAGAGATATGGGTTAAATGAATGAGACATGTTTGAAATAAATACGTGTAGCGGTGTTCTGACCTGCAACATACTTGGCATCTACAGGCGCTGTGGCTTAGTTGGTTAAAGCGCCTGTCTAGTAAACAGGAGATCCTGAGTTCGAATCTCAGCAGAGCCTTTTCAAACATGTCATTGAACATATTGGTGGAGAGTGTTCTGCTTTTCTCAACCAATGAGTCTTGAGAATTTGGAGTGATGAGAGGAGAAAAGATGTGAGGAGGATGCAATTGAGATATTCCAATTTCACGGAAAAAGTGAACTTTTTCAAAGAATCACAACGTACCAACTGTCTCAAGTTCAGCTGGTTCTTCAGTTGATTCATTTCGAGCGCTAAATGAAGAGTTCAGCCAGCTTGTACAGGTCTCTGTCAGAGCATGAGTAGGCTTTACAAGCAATCTTTGGTAGCTCGCTGTGATCCTATAGTGTTTAGTACTCTGCGTTGTGGCCGCAGGAACCCCATTCTGAATCCCATTCACGGCAAAGAATTTCCATTTCAAAAGGGTTGTATTTTGAATGAGTTGAAACTTACTGTGTGTGTTAAGAAACTCAATAACTCTTCCATTTGACAAAGTCCCCATCTCATGGTAGGTTAATTACTTACATTAACTGATTCATCTGCTTTTTCTTAGGTTTTTACCATTTTTAATCTCGAGATCCAACTGAGAAATGTAGTTTCCCCAAAACAACCAAAATGATGAAGAAATCGTGTATGATTCTGAATGTTTACTCATATCTCGCGATATTCCCACTTTGGGTCCCAAACCATAGTTTAAGAATCCATGTCAGAGTATCTTGAGTTTATTCAGTTTGAGACCCAAATGAAAAATGTACTGTCTTCGGATGACCGAAATTAAGAAGAAATAGCTTGTGACTCAAAATGTTTACTGATATCGCGCTGCCCACCTCTCACATACTCGGGCCCACTTTGGGTCCCAAAACATAGCTTAAGAAATCCTGTTGCTAGACAATTGAAGGAGTTCATATCGATTCCAATATTAGTAAATAACATCTGTTTTGTGACGTGATTTTGCAAGACAGAGATATGGGTTAAATGAATGAGACATGTTTGAAATAAATACGTGTAGCGGTGTTCTGACCTGCAACATACTTGGCATCTACAGGCGCTGTGGCTTAGTTGGTTAAAGCGCCTGTCTAGTAAACAGGAGATCCTGAGTTCGAATCTCAGCAGAGCCTTTTCAAACATGTCATTGAACATATTGGTGGAGAGTGTTCTGCTTTTCTCAACCAATGAGTCTTGAGAATTTGGAGTGATGAGAGGAGAAAAGATGTGAGGAGGATGAAATTGAGATATTCCAATTTCACGGAAAAAGGGAACTTTTTCAAAGAATTACAACGTACCAACTGTCTCAAGTTCAGCTGGTTCTTCAGTTGATTCATTTCGAGCGCTAAATGAAGAGTTCAGCCAGCTTGTACAGGTCTCTGTCAGAGCATGAGTAGGCTTTACAAGCAATCTTTGGTAGCTCGCTGTGATCCTATAGTGTTTAGTACTCTGCGTTGTGGCCGCAGGAACCCCATTCTGAATCCCGTTCACGGCAAAGAATTTCCATTTCAAAAGGGTTGTATTTTGAATGAGTTGAAACTTACTGTGTGAGTTTAACTCTTCCATTTGACAAAGTCCCCATCTCATGGTAGGTTAATTACTTACATTAACTGATTCATCTGCTTTTTCTTAGGTTTTTACCATTTTTAATCTCGAGATCCAACTGAGAAATGTAGTTTCCCCAAAACAACCAAAATGATGAAGAAATCGTGTATGATTCTGAATGTTTACTCATATCTCGCGATATTCCCACTTTGGGTCCCAAACCATAGTTTAAGAATCCATGTCAGAGTATCTTGAGTTTATTCAGTTTGAGACCCAAATGAAAAATGTACTGTCTTCGGATGACCGAAATTAAGAAGAAATAGCTTGTGACTCAAAATGTTTACTGATATCGCGCTGCCCACCTCTCACATACTCGGGCCCACTTTGGGTCCCAAAACATAGCTTAAGAAATCCTGTTGCTAGACAATTGAAGGAGTTCATATCGATTCCAATATTAGTAAATAACATCTGTTTTGTGACGTGATTTTGCAAGACAGAGATATGGGTTAAATGAATGAGACATGTTTGAAATAAATACGTGTAGCGGTGTTCTGACCTGCAACATACTTGGCATCTACAGGCGCTGTGGCTTAGTTGGTTAAAGCGCCTGTCTAGTAAACAGGAGATCCTGAGTTCAATCTCAGCAGAGCCTTTTCAAACATGTCATTGAACATATTGGTGGAGAGTGTTCTGCTTTTCTCAACCAATGAGTCTTGAGAATTTGGAGTGATGAGAGGAGAAAAGATGTGAGGAGGATGAAATTGAGATATTCCAATTACGGAAAAAGGGAACTTTTTCAAAGAATTACAACGTACCAACTGTCTCAAGTTCAGCTGGTTCTTCAGTTGATTCATTTCGAGCGCTAAATGAAGAGTTCAGCCAGCTTGTACAGGTCTCTGTCAGAGCATGAGTAGGCTTTACAAGCAATCTTTGGTAGCTCGCTGTGATCCTATAGTGTTTAGTACTCTGCGTTGTGGCCGCAGGAACCCCATTCTGAATCCCATTCACGGCAAAGAATTTCCATTTCAAAAGGGTTGTAATTTTGAATGAGTTGAAACTTACTGTGTGAGTTTAACTCTTCCATTTGACAAAGTCCCCATCTCATGGTAGGTTAATTACTTACATTAACTGATTCATCTGCTTTTTCTTAGGTTTTTACCATTTTTAATCTCGAGATCCAACTGAGAAATGTAGTTTCCCCAAAACAACCAAAATGATGAAGAAATCGTGTATGATTCTGAATGTTTACTCATATCTCGCGATATTCCCACTTTGGGTCCCAAACCATAGTTTAAGAATCCATGTCAGAGTATCTTGAGTTTATTCAGTTTGAGACCCAAATGAAAAATGTACTGTCTTCGGATGACCGAAATTAAGAAGAAATAGCTTGTGACTCAAAATGTTTACTGATATCGCTGCCCACCTCTCACATACTCGGGCCCACTTTGGGTCCCAAAACATAGCTTAAGAAATCCTGTTGCTAGACAATTGAAGGAGTTCATATCGATTCCAATATTAGTAAATAACATCTGTTTTGTGACGTGATTTTGCAAGACAGAGATATGGGTTAAATGAATGAGACATGTTTGAAATAAATACGTGTAGCGGTGTTCTGACCTGCAACATACTTGGCATCTACAGGCGCTGTGGCTTAGTTGGTTAAAGCGCCTGTCTAGTAAACAGGAGATCCTGAGTTCGAATCTCAGCAGAGCCTTTTCAAACATGTCATTGAACATATTGGTGGAGAGTGTTCTGCTTTTCTCAACCAATGAGTCTTGAGAATTTGGAGTGATGAGAGGAGAAAAGATGTGAGGAGGATGAAATTGAGATATTCCAATTTCACGGAAAAAGGGAACTTTTTCAAAGAATTACAACGTACCAACTGTCTCAAGTTCAGCTGGTTCTTCAGTTGATTCATTTCGAGCGCTAAATGAAGAGTTCAGCCAGCTTGTACAGGTCTCTGTCAGAGCATGAGTAGGCTTTACAAGCAATCTTTGGTAGCTCGCTGTGATCCTATAGTGTTTAGTACTCTGCGTTGTGGCCGCAGGAACCCCATTCTGAATCCCGTTCACGGCAAAGAATTTCCATTTCAAAAGGGTTGTAATTTTGAATGAGTTGAAACTTACTGTGTGAGTTTAACTCTTCCATTTGACAAAGTCCCCATCTCATGGTAGGTTAATTACTTACATTAACTGATTCATCTGCTTTTTCTTAGGTTTTTACCATTTTTAATCTCGAGATCCAACTGAGAAATGTAGTTTCCCCAAAACAACCAAAATGATGAAGAAATCGTGTATGATTCTGAATGTTTACTCATATCTCGCGATATTCCCACTTTGGGTCCCAAACCATAGTTTAAGAATCCATGTCAGAGTATCTTGAGTTTATTCAGTTTGAGACCCAAATGAAAAATGTACTGTCTTCGGATGACCGAAATTAAGAAGAAATAGCTTGTGACTCAAAATGTTTACTGATATCGCGCTGCCCACCTCTCACATACTCGGGCCCACTTTGGGTCCCAAAACATAGCTTAAGAAATCCTGTTGCTAGACAATTGAAGGAGTTCATATCGATTCCAATATTAGTAAATAACATCTGTTTTGTGACGTGATTTTGCAAGACAGAGATATGGGTTAAATGAATGAGACATGTTTGAAATAAATACGTGTAGCGGTGTTCTGACCTGCAACATACTTGGCATCTACAGGCGCTGTGGCTTAGTTGGTTAAAGCGCCTGTCTAGTAAACAGGAGATCCTGAGTTCGAATCTCAGCAGAGCCTTTTCAAACATGTCATTGAACATATTGGTGGAGAGTGTTCTGCTTTTCTCAACCAATGAGTCTTGAGAATTTGGAGTGATGAGAGGAGAAAAGATGTGAGGAGGATGAAATTGAGATATTCCAATTTCACGGAAAAAGGAACTTTTTCAAAGAATTACAACGTACCAACTGTCTCAAGTTCAGCTGGTTCTTCAGTTGATTCATTTCGAGCGCTAAATGAAGAGTTCAGCCAGCTTGTACAGGTCTCTGTCAGAGCATGAGTAGGCTTTACAAGCAATCTTTGGTAGCTCGCTGTGATCCTATAGTGTTTAGTACTCTGCGTTGTGGCCGCAGGAACCCCATTCTCAATCCGTGTCACGGCAAAGAATTTCCATTTCAAAAGGGTTGTAATTTTGAATGAGTTGAAACTTACTGTGTGAGTTTAACTCTTCCATTTGACAAAGTCCCCATCTCATGGTAGGTTAATTACTTACATTAACTGATTCATCTGCTTTTTCTTAGGTTTTTACCATTTTTAATCTCGAGATCCAACTGAGAAATGTAGTTTCCCCAAAACAACCAAAATGATGAAGAAATCGTGTATGATTCTGAATGTTTACTCATATCTCGCGATATTCCCACTTTGGGTCCCAAACCATAGTTTAAGAATCCATGTCAGAGTATCTTGAGTTTATTCAGTTTGAGACCCAAATGAAAAATGTACTGTCTTCGGATGACCGAAATTAAGAAGAAATAGCTTGTGACTCAAAATGTTTACTGATATCGCGCTGCCCACCTCTCACATACTCGGGCCCACTTTGGGTCCCAAAACATAGCTTAAGAAATCCTGTTGCTAGACAATTGAAAGAGTTCATATCGATTCCAATATTAGTAAATAACATCTGTTTTGTGACGTGATTTTGCAAGACAGAGATATGGGTTAAATGAATGAGACATGTTTGAAATAAATACGTGTAGCGGTGTTCTGACCTGCAACATACTTGGCATCTACAGGCGCTGTGGCTTAGTTGGTTAAAGCGCCTGTCTAGTAAACAGGAGATCCTGAGTTCGAATCTCAGCAGAGCCTTTTCAAACATGTCATTGAACATATTGGTGGAGAGTGTTCTGCTTTTCTCAACCAATGAGTCTTGAGAATTTGGAGTGATGAGAGGAGAAAAGATGTGAGGAGGATGCAATTGAGATATTCCAATTTCACGGAAAAAGGAACTTTTTCAAAGAATCACAACGTACCAACTGTCTCAAGTTCAGCTGGTTCTTCAGTTGATTCATTTCGAGCGCTAAATGAAGAGTTCAGCCAGCTTGTACAGGTCTCTGTCAGAGCATGAGTAGGCTTTACAAGCAATCTTTGGTAGCTCGATGTGATCCTATAGTGTTTAGTACTCTGCGTTGTGGCCGCAGGAACCCCATTCTGAATCCCATTCACGGCAAAGAATTTCCATTTCAAAAGGGTTGTATTTTGAATGAGTTGAAACTTACTGTGTGTGTTAAGAAACTCAATAACTCTTCCATTTGACAAAGTCCCCATCTCATGGTAGGTTAATTACTTACATTAACTGATTCATCTGCTTTTTCTTAGGTTTTTACCATTTTTAATCTCGAGATCCAACTGAGAAATGTAGTTTCCCCAAAACAACCAAAATGATGAAGAAATCGTGTATGATTCTGAATGTTTACTCATATCTCGCGATATTCCCACTTTGGGTCCCAAACATAGTTTAAGAATCCATGTCAGAGTATCTTGAGTTTATTCAGTTTGAGACCCAAATGAAAAATGTACTGTCTTCGGATGACCGAAATTAAGAAGAAATAGCTTGTGACTCAAAATGTTTACTGATATCGCGCTGCCCACCTCTCACATACTCGGGCCCACTTTGGGTCCCAAAACATAGCTTAAGAAATCCTGTTGCTAGACAATTGAAAGAGTTCATATCGATTCCAATATTAGTAAATAACATCTGTTTTGTGACGTGATTTTGCAAGACAGAGATATGGGTTAAATGAATGAGACATGTTTGAAATAAATACGTGTAGCGGTGTTCTGACCTGCAACATACTTGGCATCTACAGGCGCTGTGGCTTAGTTGGTTAAAGCGCCTGTCTAGTAAACAGGAGATCCTGAGTTCGAATCTCAGCAGAGCCTTTTCAAACATGTCATTGAACATATTGGTGGAGAGTGTTCTGCTTTTCTCAACCAATGAGTCTTGAGAATTTGGAGTGATGAGAGGAGAAAAGATGTGAGGAGGATGCAATTGAGATATTCCAATTTCACGGAAAAAGTGAACTTTTTCAAAGAATCACAACGTACCAACTGTCTCAAGTTCAGCTGGTTCTTCAGTTGATTCATTTCGAGCGCTAAATGAAGAGTTCAGCCAGCTTGTACAGGTCTCTGTCAGAGCATGAGTAGGCTTTACAAGCAATCTTTGGTAGCTCGATGTGATCCTATAGTGTTTAGTACTCTGCGTTGTGGCCGCAGGAACCCCATTCTGAATCCCATTCACGGCAAAGAATTTCCATTTCAAAAGGGTTGTATTTTGAATGAGTTGAAACTTACTGTGTGTGTTAAGAAACTCAATAACTCTTCCATTTGACAAAGTCCCCATCTCATGGTAGGTTAATTACTTACATTAACTGATTCATCTGCTTTTTCTTAGGTTTTTACCATTTTTAATCTCGAGATCCAACTGAGAAATGTAGTTTCCCCAAAACAACCAAAATGATGAAGAAATCGTGTATGATTCTGAATGTTTACTCATATCTCGCGATATTCCCACTTTGGGTCCCAAATCATAGTTTAAGAATCCATGTCAGAGTATCTTGAGTTTATTCAGTTTGAGACCCAAATGAAAAATGTACTGTCTTCGGATGACCGAAATTAAGAAGAAATAGCTTGTGATTCAAAATGTTTACTGATATCGCGCTGCCCACCTCTCACATACTCGGGCCCACTTTGGGTCCCAAAACATAGCTTAAGAAATCCTGTTGCTAGACAATTGAAAGAGTTCATATCGATTCCAATATTAGTAAATAACATCTGTTTTGTGACGTGATTTTGCAAGACAGAGATATGGGTTAAATGAATGAGACATGTTTGAAATAAATACGTGTAGCGGTGTTCTGACCTGCAACATACTTGGCATCTACAGGCGCTGTGGCTTAGTTGGTTAAAGCGCCTGTCTAGTAAACAGGAGATCCTGAGTTCGAATCTCAGCAGAGCCTTTTCAAACATGTCATTGAACATATTGGTGGAGAGTGTTCTGCTTTTCTCAACCAATGAGTCTTGAGAATTTGGAGTGATGAGAGGAGAAAAGATGTGAGGAGGATGCAATTGAGATATTCCAATTTCACGGAAAAAGGAACTTTTTCAAAGAATCACAACGTACCAACTGTCTCAAGTTCAGCTGGTTCTTCAGTTGATTCATTTCGAGCGCTAAATGAAGAGTTCAGCCAGCTTGTACAGGTCTCTGTCAGAGCATGAGTAGGCTTTACAAGCAATCTTTGGTAGCTCGCTGTGATCCTATAGTGTTTAGTACTCTGCGTTGTGGCCGCAGGAACCCCATTCTGAATCCCATTCACGGCAAAGAATTTCCATTTCAAAAGGGTTGTATTTTGAATGAGTTGAAACTTACTGTGTGTGTTAAGAAACTCAATAACTCTTCCATTTGACAAAGTCCCCATCTCATGGTAGGTTAATTACTTACATTAACTGATTCATCTGCTTTTTCTTAGGTTTTTACCATTTTTAATCTCGAGATCCAACTGAGAAATGTAGTTTCCCCAAAACAACCAAAATGATGAAGAAATCGTGTATGATTCTGAATGTTTACTCATATCTCGCGATATTCCCACTTTGGGTCCCAAACCATAGTTTAAGAATCCATGTCAGAGTATCTTGAGTTTATTCAGTTTGAGACCCAAATGAAAAATGTACTGTCTTCGGATGACCGAAATTAAGAAGAAATAGCTTGTGACTCAAAATGTTTACTGATATCGCGCTGCCCACCTCTCACATACTCGGGCCCACTTTGGGTCCCAAAACATAGCTTAAGAAATCCTGTTGCTAGACAATTGAAGGAGTTCATATCGATTCCAATATTTGTAAATAACATCTGTTTTGTGACGTGATTTTGCAAGACAGAGATATGGGTTAAATGAATGAGACATGTTTGAAATAAATACGTGTAGCGGTGTTCTGACCTGCAACATACTTGGCATCTACAGGTGCTGTGGCTTAGTTGGTTAAAGCGCCTGTCTAGTAAACCGGAGATCCTGAGTTCAAATCTCAGCAGAGCCTTTTCAAACATTTCATTGAACATATTGGTGGAGAGTGTTCTGCTTTTCTCAACCAATGAGTCTTGAGAATTTGGAGTGATGAGAGGAGAAAAGATGTGAGGAGGATGAAATTGAGATATTCCAATTTCACGGAAAAGGGAACTTTTTCAAAGAATTACAACGTACCAACTGTCTCAAGTTCAGCTGGTTCTTCAGTTGATTCATTTCAAGCGCTAAATGAAGAGTTCAGCCAGCTTGTACAGGTCTCTGTTAGAGCATGAGTAGGCTTTACAAGCAATCTTTGGTAGCTCGCTGTGATCCTATAGTGTTTAGTACTCTGCGTTGTGGCCGCAGGAACCCCATTCTGAATCCGTTCACGGCAAAGAATTTCCATTTCAAAAGGGTTGTATTTTTGAATGAGTTGAAACTTACTGTGTGAGTTTAACTCTTCCATTTGACAAAGTCCCCATCTCATGGTAGGTTAATTACTTACATTAACTGATTCATCTGCTTTTTCTTAGGTTTTTACCATTTTTAATCTCGAGATCCAACTGAGAAATGTAGTTTCCCCAAAACAACCAAAATGATGAAGAAATCGTGTATGATTCTGAATGTTTACTCATATCTCGCGATATTCCCACTTTGGGTCCCAAACCATAGTTTAAGAATCCATGTCAGAGTATCTTGAGTTTATTCAGTTTGAGACCCAAATGAAAAATGTACTGTCTTCGGATGACCGAAATTAAGAAGAAATAGCTTGTGACTCAAAATGTTTACTGATATCGCGCTGCCCACCTCTCACATACTCGGGCCCACTTTGGGTCCCAAAACATAGCTTAAGAAATCCTGTTGCTAGACAATTGAAGGAGTTCATATCGATTCCAATATTAGTAAATAACATCTGTTTTGTGACGTGATTTTGCAAGACAGAGATATGGGTTAAATGAATGAGACATGTTTGAAATAAATACGTGTAGCGGTGTTCTGACCTGCAACATACTTGGCATCTACAGGTGCTGTGGCTTAGTTGGTTAAAGCGCCTGTCTAGTAAACCGGAGATCCTGAGTTCAAATCTCAGCAGAGCCTTTTCAAACATGTCATTGAACATATTGGTGGAAAGGTCAGAGTGGAGAGTGTTCTGCTTTTCTCAACCAATGAGTCTTGAGAATTTGGAGTGATGAGAGGAGAAAAGATGTGAGGAGGATGAAATTGAGATATTCCAATTTCACGGAAAAAGGGAACTTTTTCAAAGAATTACAACGTACCAACTGTCTCAAGTTCAGCTGGTTCTTCAGTTGATTCATTTCAGCGCTAAATGAAGAGTTCAGCCAGCTTGTACAGGTCTCTGTCAGAGCATGAGTAGGCTTTACAAGCAATCTTTGGTAGCTCGCTGTGATCCTATAGTGTTTAGTACTCTGCGTTGTGGCCGCAGGAACCCCATTCTCAATCCGTGTCACGGCAAAGAATTTCCATTTCAAAAGGGTTGTAATTTTGAATGAGTTGAAACTTACTGTGTGAGTTTAACTCTTCCATTTGACAAAGTCCCCATCTCATGGTAGGTTAATTACTTACATTAACTGATTCATCTGCTTTTTCTTAGGTTTTTACCATTTTTAATCTCGAGATCCAACTGAGAAATGTAGTTTCCCCAAAACAACCAAAATGATGAAGAAATCGTGTATGATTCTGAATGTTTACTCATATCTCGCGATATTCCCACTTTGGGTCCCAAACCATAGTTTAAGAATCCATGTCAGAGTATCTTGAGTTTATTCAGTTTGAGACCCAAATGAAAAATGTACTGTCTTCGGATGACCGAAATTAAGAAGAAATAGCTTGTGACTCAAAATGTTTACTGATATCGCGCTGCCCACCTCTCACATACTCGGGCCCACTTTGGGTCCCAAAACATAGCTTAAGAAATCCTGTTGCTAGACAATTGAAGGAGTTCATATCGATTCCAATATTAGTAAATAACATCTGTTTTGTGACGTGATTTTGCAAGACAGAGATATGGGTTAAATGAATGAGACATGTTTGAAATAAATACGTGTAGCGGTGTTCTTACCTGCAACATACTTGGCATCTACAGGCGCTGTGGCTTAGTTGGTTAAAGCGCCTGTCTAGTAAACAGGAGATCCTGAGTTTGAATCTCAGCAGAGCCTTTTCAAACATGTCATTGAACATATTGGTGGAAAGGTCAGAGTGGAGAGTGTTCTGCTTTTCTCAACCAATGAGTCTTGAGAATTTGGAGTGATGAGAGGAGAAAAGATGTGAGGAGGATGAAATTGAGATATTCCAATTTCACGGAAAAAGGGAACTTTTTCAAAGAATTACAACGTACCAACTGTCTCAAGTTCAGCTGGTTCTTCAGTTGATTCATTTCGAGCGCTAAATGAAGAGTTCAGCCAGCTTGTACAGGTCTCTGTCAGAGCATGAGTAGGCTTTACAAGCAATCTTTGGTAGCTCGCTGTGATCCTATAGTGTTTAGTACTCTGCGTTGTGGCCGCAGGAACCCCATTCTGAATCCCGTTCACGGCAAAGAATTTCCATTTCAAAAGGGTTGTATTTTGAATGAGTTGAAACTTACTGTGTGAGTTTAACTCTTCCATTTGACAAAGTCCCCATCTCATGGTAGGTTAATTACTTACATTAACTGATTCATCTGCTTTTTCTTAGGTTTTTACCATTTTTAATCTCGAGATCCAACTGAGAAATGTAGTTTCCCCAAAACAACCAAAATGATGAAGAAATCGTGTATGATTCTGAATGTTTACTCATATCTCGCGATATTCCCACTTTGGGTCCCAAACCATAGTTTAAGAATCCATGTCAGAGTATCTTGAGTTTATTCAGTTTGAGACCCAAATGAAAAATGTACTGTCTTCGGATGACCGAAATTAAGAAGAAATAGCTTGTGACTCAAAATGTTTACTGATATCGCGCTGCCCACCTCTCACATACTCGGGCCCACTTTGGGTCCCAAAACAGAGCTTAAGAAATCCTGTTGCTAGACAATTGAAAGAGTTCATATCAATTCCAATATTAGTAAATAACATCTGTTTTGTGACGTGATTTTGCAAGACAGAGATATGGGTTAAATGAATGAGACATGTTTGAAATAAATACGTGTAGCGGTGTTCTGACCTGCAACATACTTGGCATCTACAGGCGCTGTGGCTTAGTTGGTTAAAGCGCCTGTCTAGTAAACAGGAGATCCTGAGTTCGAATCTCAGCAGAGCCTTTTCAAACATGTCATTGAACATATTGGTGGAAAGGTAAGAGTGGAGAGTCTTCTACTTTTCTCAACCAATGAGTCTTGAGAATTTGGAGTGATGAGAGGAGAAAAGATGTGAGGAGGATGAAATTGAGATATTCCAATTTCACGGAAAAAGGGAACTTTTTCAAAGAATTACAACGTACCAACTGTCTCAAGTTCAGCTGGTTCTTCAGTTGATTCATTTCAAGCGTTAAATGAAGAGTTCAGCCAGCTTGTACAGGTCTCTGTCAGAGCATGAGTAGGCTTTACAAGCAATCTTTGGTAGCTCGCTGTGATCCTATAGTGTTTAGTACTCTGCGTTGTGGCCGCAGGAACCCCGGTCTCAATCCGTGTCACGGCAAAGAATTTCCATTTCAAAAGGGTTGTAATTTTGAATGAGTTGAAACTTACTGTGTGAGTTAAGAAACTCAATAACTCTTCCATTTGACAAAGTCCCCATCTCATGGTAGGTTAATTACTTACATTAACTGATTAATCTTCTTTTTCTTAGGTTTTTACCATTTTTAATCTCGAGATCCAACTGAGAAATGTAGTTTCCCCAAAACAACCAAAATGATGAAGAAATCGTGTATGATTCTGAATGTTTACTCATATCTCCGCGATATTCCCACTTTGGGTCCCAAACCATAGTTTAATAATCCATGTCAGAGTATCTTGAGTTTATTCAGTTCGAGACTCAAATGAAAAATGTACTGTCTTCAGATGACCGAAATTAAGAAGAAATAGCCTGTGACTCAAAATGTTTACTAATATCGCGCTGCCCACCTCCCACATACTCGGGTCCACTTTGGGTCCCAAAACAGAGCTTAAGAAACCCGGTTGCTAGACAATTGAAGGAGTCCATATTGATTCCAATATTAGTAAATAACATCTGTTTTGTGACTTGATTTTTCAAGACAGAGATATGGGTTAAATGAATGAGACATGTTTGAAATAAATACGTGTAGCGGTGTTCTTACCTGCAACATACTTGGCATATACAGGCGCTGTGGCTTAGTTGGTTAAAGCGCCTGTCTAGTAAACAGGAGATCCTGAGTTCGAATCTCAGCAGAGCCTTTTCAAACATGTCATTGAACATATTGGTGGAGAGTGTTCTGCTTTTCTCAACCAATGAGTCTTGAGAATTTGGAGTGATGAGAGGAGAAAAGATGTGAGGAGGATGCAATTGAGATATTCCAATTTCACGGAAAAAGTGAACTTTTTCAAAGAATCACAACGTACCAACTGTCTCAAGTTCAGCTGTTTCTTCAGTTGATTCATTTCGAGCGCTAAATGAAGAGTTCAGCCAGCTTGTACAGGTCTCTGTCAGAGCATGAGTAGGCTTTACAAGCAATCTTTGGTAGCTCGCTGTGATCCTATAGTGTTTAGTACTCTGCGTTGTGGCCGCAGGAACCCCATTCTGAATCCCATTCACGGCAAAGAATTTCCATTTCAAAAGGGTTGTATTTTGAATGAGTTGAAACTTACTGTGTGTGTTAAGAAACTCAATAACTCTTCCATTTGACAAAGTCCCCATCTCATGGTAGGTTAATTACTTACATTAACTGATTCATCTGCTTTTTCTAAGGTTTTTACCATTTTTAATCTCGAGATCCAACTGAGAAATGTAGTTTCCCCAAAACAACCAAAATGATGAAGAAATCGTGTATGATTCTGAATGTTTACTCATATCTCGCGATATTCCCACTTTGGGTCCCAAACCATAGTTTAAGAATCCATGTCAGAGTATCTTGAGTTTATTCAGTTTGAGACCCAAATGAAAAATGTACTGTCTTCGGATGACCGAAATTAAGAAGAAATAGCTTGTGACTCAAAATGTTTACTGATATCGCGCTGCCCACCTCTCACATACTCGGGCCCACTTTGGGTCCCAAAACATAGCTTAAGAAATCCTGTTGCTAGACAATTGAAAGAGTTCATATCGATTCCAATATTAGTAAATAACATCTGTTTTGTGACGTGATTTTGCAAGACAGAGATATGGGTTAAATGAATGAGACATGTTTGAAATAAATACGTGTAGCGGTGTTCTGACCTGCAACATACTTGGCATTTACAGGCGCTGTGGCTTAGTTGGTTAAAGCGCCTGTCTAGTAAACAGGAGATCCTGAGTTCAAATCTCAGCAGAGCCTTTTCAAACATGTCATCAACATATTGGTGGAGAAGGTCAGTTCTGGTTTTCTCAACCAATGAGTCTTGAGAATTTGGAGTGATAGAGGAGAAAAGATGTGAGGAGGATGCAATTGAGATATTCCAATTTCACGGAAAAGGGAACTTTTTCAAAGAAAACAACGTACCAACTGTCTCAAGTTCAGCTGGTTCTTCAGTTGATTCATTTCAAGACGCAAAATGAAGAGTTCAGCCAGCTTGTACAGGTCTCTGTCAGAGCATGAGTAGGCTTTACAAGCAATCTTTGGTAGCCAGCTGTGATCCTATAGTGGTTAGTACTTACCTGCGTTGTGGCTGCAGGAACCCCGGTCTGAATCCGTGTCACGGCAAAAATTTCCATTTCAAAAGGGTTGTAATTTTGAATGAGTTGAAACTTACTGTGTGTTTAAGAAACTCAATAACTCTTCCATTTGACAAAGTCCCCATCTCATGGTAGGTTAATTACTTAATTAACTGATTAATCTGCTTTTTTACTTAGGTTTTTACCATTTTTAATCTCAGAGATCCAACTGAGAAATGTAGTTTCCCCAAAACAACCAAAATGATGAAGAAATCGTGTATGATTCTGAATGTTTACTCATATCTCGCGATATTCCCACTTTGGGTCCCAAACCATAGTTTAAGAATCCATGTCAGAGTATCTTGAGTTTATTCAGTTCGAGACTCAAATGAAAAATGTACTGTCTTCAGATAACTGAAATTAAGAAGAAATAGCTTGTGACTCAAAATGTTTACTGATATCGCGCTGCCCACCTCTCACATACTCGGGCCCACTTTGGGTCCCAAAACAGAGCTTAAGAAACCCTGTTGCTAGACAATTGAAGGAGTCCATATCGATTCCAATATTAGTAAATAACATCTGTTTTGTGACTTGATTTTGCAAGACAAAGATATGGGTTAAATGAATGAGACATGTTTGAAATAAATACGTGTAGCGGTGTTCTTACCTGCAACATACTTGGCATTTTAGGCGCTGTGGCTTAGTTGGTTAAAGCGCCTGTCTAGTAAACAGGAGATCCTGAGTTCAAATCTCAGCAGAGCCTTTTCAAACATGTCATTGAACATATTGGTGGAGAGTGTTCTGCTTTTCTCAACTCAATGAGTCTTGAGAATTTGGAGTTTGAGAGGAGAAAAGATGTGAGGAGGATGCAATTGAGATATTCCAATTTCTCGGAAAAGGGAACTTTTTCAAATGAATTAAACGTACCAACTGTCTCAAGTTCAGCTGGTTCTTCAGTTGATTCATTTCGAGACCAAAATGAAGAGTTCAGCCAGCTTGTACAGATCTCTGTCAGAGCATGAGTAGGCTTTACAAGCAATCGTTGGTAACTCGCTGTGATCCTATAGTGTTTAGTACTCTGCGTTGTGGCCGCAGGAACCCCGGTCTGAATCCGTGTCACGGCAAAGAATTTCCATTTCAAAAGGGTTGTAATTTTGAATGAGTTGAAACTTACTGTGTGAGCTAAGAAACTCAATAACTCTTCCATTTGACAAAGTCCCCATCTCATGGTAGGTTAATTACTTACATTAACTGATTCATCTGCTTTTTCTTAGGTTTTTACCATTTTTAATCTCGAGATCCAACTGAGAAATGTAGTTTCCCGGAAACCACCAAAATGATGAAGAAATCGTGTATGATTCTGAATGTTTACTCATATCTCGCGATATTCCCACTTTGGGTCCCAAACCATAGTTTAAGAATCCATGTCAAAATATCTTGAGTTTATTCAGTTCGAGACCCAAATGAAAAATGTACTGTCTTCAGATGACCGAAATTAAGAAGAAATAGCTTGTGACTCAAAATGTTTACTGATATCGCGCTGCCCACCTCTCAAATACTCGGGCCCACTTTGGGTCCCAAAACATAGCTTAAGAAACCCTGTTGCTAGACAATTGAAGGAGTTCATATCGATTCCAATATTAGTAAATAACATCTGTTTTGTGACGTGATTTTGCAAGACAGAGATATGGGTTAAATTAATGAGACATGTTTGAAATAAATACGTGTAGCGGTGTTCTTACCTGCAACATACTTGGCATATACAGGCGCTGTGGCTTAGTTGGTTAAGTCCCCCTGTCTAGTAAACAGGAGATCCGGAGGTAGAATCTCAGCAGAGCCTTTTCAAACATGTCATTGAACACATTGGTGGAAAGGTCAGAGTGTAGAGTGTTCTGCTTTTCTCAACCAATGAATCTTGAGAATTTGGAGTGATGTGAGGAGGATGCAAATGAGATATTCCAATGTCACGGAAAAAGGGAACTTTTTCAAATAATTACAACGTACCAACTGTCTCAAGTTCAGCTGGTTCTTCAGTTTATTCTTCAGTATATGCCAAGTATGTTGCAGGTAAGAACACCTATAGTGTTTAGTACTCTGCGTAGTGTTGCCAAATCCTCACTAAGGAAAGTAGCTATTGGTGGTCCTAAAAGTAGCTAGAGAGAGGAATAACGTCGCGGGAGAGACAAAAAGTGAGTAAAAAACACCCTAAGTAAGTTTAGAACTAAAATTGAACTTTCTTCTGTCGATTCTTGTCTTTTTTCTGAATACTCACTAAATATAGCGACAAAGTCGCTAAGTTGGCAACACTGGTGAGAGGTGGGTAGCGAGATATCAGTAATCAATTGTAATCACATACTATTTCTGTCACGAGATATGAGTAAACATTCAGAATCATACACTATTTCTTCATAATGTTGGTCGTTCGAGGACACTGCATTTCTCATTTGGCTCTCGAGCTTAAAAATGGTAAAAACGTCTGAAACAGCATAGTAAGTCTTAACTCGTTAAAAAAAAACTTCTAAAATTAAATTGCAGCGCCGTGACCCGGATTCGAACCAGGGTTGCTGCGACCACAACGCAGAGTACTAACCACTATACGATCACGGGCTTCAAGAGCTGACTTTGTAAAGCTTAGGCTGTGAAAGTGATGCTGGCTAAACTTTTTCATTTTGGTCTCGATAATGAATAAACTGAAGAAACAGTGGAGCTTTACACAGTCTAGTTTTTTCTCATTCGAAAGTGCCCTTTTCCGTGACATTGGAATATCTCAATTGCATCCTCCTCACGTCATCTCTAATTCTCTAAACCCATTGGTGAGAAAACCTGAGTGCCCTCCCCTCTGACCTTCTCCACCAATGTGAACAATAAAAGGTACTGCTGAGATTTGAACTCAGGATCTCCTGTTTACTAGACAGGCACTTTAACCAACTAAGCCACAGCACCCATAAAAGTAAAATATGTTGCAGATGTGAACACCCACACCTATTTGAATCAAACCAGTCTCATTAATTTAACCCACATCTCTGTTTAGCAAAATCGCATCCAAGTGGATGTAATTGTGATTGACGCTGTAGGAGAGAGGAATAACGGCCAAGTGGATGTAATTGTGATTGACGCTGGGAGAGACAAAAGACAAAAAGTGAGTAAAAAAACCCTAAGTATGTTTAGAACTAAAATTGAACTTTCTTCTGTCGATTCTTGTCTTTTTTCTGAATACTCACTAAATATAGCGACAAAGTCGCTAAGTTGGCAACACTGGTGAGAGGTGGGTAGCGAGATATCAGTAATCAATTGTAATCACATACTATTTCTGTCACGAGATATGAGTAAACATTCAGAATCATACACTATTTCTTCATAATGTTGGTCGTTCGAGGACACTGCATTTCTCATTTGGCTCTCGAGCTTAAAAATGGTAAAAACGTCTGAAACAGCATAGTAAGTCTTAACTCGTTAAAAAAAAACTTCTAAAATTAAATTGCAGTGCCGTGACCCGGATTCGAACCGGGGTTGCTGCGACCACAACGCAGAGTACTAACCACTATACGATCACGGCTGGCTTCAAGAGCTGACTTTGTAAAGCCTACATAGGCTGTGAAAGTGATGTGCACAAGCTGGCTAAACTCTTTTCATTTTGGTCTCGATAATGAATAAACTGAAGAAACAGTGGAGCTTTACACAGTCGGTAGGTTTTTTCCACATTCGAAAAGTGCCCTTTTTCCGTGACATTGGAATATCTCAATTGCATCCTCCTCACGTCATCTCTAATTCTCTAAACCCATTGGTGAGAAAACCTGAGTGCCCTCCCCTCTGACCTTCTCCACCAATGTGAACAATAAAAAGGTACTGCTGAGATTTGAACTCAGGATCTCCTGTTTACTAGACAGGCACTTTAACCAACTAAGCCACAGCACCCATAAAAGTAAAATATGTTGCAGATGTGAACACCCACACCTATTTGAATCAAACCAGTCTCATTAATTTAACCCACATCTCTGTTTAGCAAAATCGCATCACAAAAGAGATGTATTTTACTAATATTGGAAACAATACAGACAACTTCAATTGTCTAGCAACAGGGTTTCTTAAGCTACGTTTCGGGACGCAAAGTGGGCCTGAGCATGTGAGAGGTAGTGTTGCCAAATCCTCACTAAGGAAAGTAGCTATTGGTGGTCCTAAAAGTAGCTAGAAGTCGCTAAATGACATCATCACATAATTTTCATAATTGGCCAAGTGGATGTAATTGTGATTGACGCTGTAGGAGAGAGGAATAACGTCGCGGGAGAGACAAAAAGTGAGTAAAAAACACCCTAAGTATGTTTAGAACTAAAATTGAACTTTCTTCTGTCGATTCTTGTCTTTTTTCTGAATACTCACTAAATATAGCGACAAAGTCGCTAAGTTGGCAACACTGGTGAGAGGTGGGTAGCGAGATATCAGTAATCAATTGTAATCACATACTATTTCTGTCACGAGATATGAGTAAACATTCAGAATCATACACTATTTCTTCATAATGTTGGTCGTTCGAGGACACTGCATTTCTCATTTGGCTCTCGAGCTTAAAAATGGTAAAAACGTCTGAAACAGCATAGTAAGTCTTAACTCGTTAAAAAAAAACTTCTAAAATTAAATTGCAGTGCCGTGACCCGGATTCGAACCGGGGTTGCTGCGACCACAACGCAGAGTACTAACCACTATACGATCACGGCTGGCTTCAAGAGCTGACTTTGTAAAGCCTACATAGGCTGTGAAAGTGATGTGCACAAGCTGGCTAAACTCTTTTCATTTTGGTCTCGATAATGAATAAACTGAAGAAACAGTGGAGCTTTACACAGTCGGTAGGTTTTTTCTCATTCGAAAAGTGCCCTTTTTCCGTGACATTGGAATATCTCAATTGCATCCTCCTCACGTCATCTCTAATTCTCTAAACCCATTGGTGAGAAAACCTGAGTGCCCTCCCCTCTGACCTTCTCCACCAATGTGAACAATAAAAAGGTACTGCTGAGATTTGAACTCAGGATCTCCTGTTTACTAGACAGGCACTTTAACCAACTAAGCCACAGCACCCATAAAAGTAAAATATGTTGCAGATGTGAACACCCACACCTATTTGAATCAAACCAGTCTCATTAATTTAACCCACATCTCTGTTTAGCAAAATCGCATCCAAAAGAGATGGAAAGAATGTAATTGTGAACAGGGTTTCTTAAGCTACGCTGGGCCTGAGGAGAGAAATCCTCACTAAGGAAAGTAGCTATTGGTGGTCCTAAAAGTAGCTAGAAGTCGGACATCATCACATAATTTTCATAATTGATGTAATTGTGATTGACAGGAAAGGAATAACGTCGCGGGAGAGACAAAAAGTGAGTAAAAAACACCCTAAGTATGTTTAGAACTAAAATTGAACTTTCTTCTGTCGATTCTTGTCTTTTTTCTGAATACTCACTAAATATAGCGACAAAGTCGCTAAGTTGGCAACACTGGTGAGAGGTGGGTAGCGAGATATCAGTAATCAATTGTAATCACATACTATTTCTGTCACGAGATATGAGTAAACATTCAGAATCATACACTATTTCTTCATAATGTTGGTCGTTCGAGGACACTGCATTTCTCATTTGGCTCTCGAGCTTAAAAATGGTAAAAACGTCTGAAACAGCATAGTAAGTCTTAACTCGTTAAAAAAAAACTTCTAAAATTAAATTGCAGTGCCGTGACCCGGATTCGAACCGGGGTTGCTGCGACCACAACGCAGAGTACTAACCACTATACGATCACGGCTGGCTTCAAGAGCTGACTTTGTAAAGCCTACATAGGCTGTGAAAGTGATGTGCACAAGCTGGCTAAACTCTTTTCATTTTGGTCTCGATAATGAATAAACTGAAGAAACAGTGGAGCTTTACACAGTCGGTAGGTTTTTCTCATTCGAAAAGTGCCCTTTTTCCGTGACATTGGAATATCTCAATTGCATCCTCCTCACGTCATCTCTAATTCTCTAAACCCATTGGTGAGAAAACCTGAGTGCCCTCCCCTCTGACCTTCTCCACCAATGTGAACAATAAAAAGGTACTGCTGAGATTTGAACTCAGGATCTCCTGTTTACTAGACAGGCACTTTAACCAACTAAGCCACAGCACCCATAAAAGTAAAATATGTTGCAGATGTGAACACCCACACCTATTTGAATCAAACCAGTCTCATTAATTTAACCCACATCTCTGTTTAGCAAAATCGCATCACAAAAGAGATGTATTTTACTAATATTGGAAACAATACAGACAACTTCAATTGTCTAGCAACAGGGTTTCTTAAGCTACGTTTCGGGACGCAAAGTGGGCCTGAGCATGTGAGAGGTAGTGTTGCCAAATCCTCACTAAGGAAAGTAGCTATTGGTGGTCCTAAAAGTAGCTAGAAGTCGCTAAATGACATCATCACATAATTTTCATAATTGGCCAAGTGGATGTAATTGTGATTGACGCTGTAGGAGAGAGGAATAACGTCGCGGGAGAGACAAAAAGTGAGTAAAAAACACCCTAAGTATGTTTAGAACTAAAATTGAACTTTCTTCTGTCGATTCTTGTCTTTTTTCTGAATACTCACTAAATATAGCGACAAAGTCGCTAAGTTGGCAACACTGGTGAGAGGTGGGTAGCGAGATATCAGTAATCAATTGTAATCACATACTATTTCTGTCACGAGATATGAGTAAACATTCAGAATCATACACTATTTCTTCATAATGTTGGTCGTTCGAGGACACTGCATTTCTCATTTGGCTCTCGAGCTTAAAAATGGTAAAAACGTCTGAAACAGCATAGTAAGTCTTAACTCGTTAAAAAAAAAAACTTCTAAAATTAAATTGCAGTGCCGTGACCCGGATTCGAACCGGGGTTGCTGCGACCACAACGCAGAGTACTAACCACTATACGATCACGGCTGGCTTCAAGAGCTGACTTTGTAAAGCCTACATAGGCTGTGAAAGTGATGTGCACAAGCTGGCTAAACTCTTTTCATTTTGGTCTCGATAATGAATAAACTGAAGAAACAGTGGAGCTTTACACAGTCGGTAGGTTTTTTCTCATTCGAAAAGTGCCCTTTTTCCGTGACATTGGAATATCTCAATTGCATCCTCCTCACGTCATCTCTAATTCTCTAAACCCATTGGTGAGAAAACCTGAGTGCCCTCCCCTCTGACCTTCTCCACCAATGTGAACAATAAAAAGGTACTGCTGAGATTTGAACTCAGGATCTCCTGTTTACTAGACAGGCACTTTAACCAACTAAGCCACAGCACCCATAAAAGTCAAATATGTTGCAGATGTGAACACCCACACCTATTTGAATCAAACCAGTCTCATTAATTTAACCCACATCTCTGTTTAGCAAAATCGCATCACAAAAGAGATGTATTTTACTAATATTGGAAACAAAACAGACAACTTCAATTGTCTAGCAACAGGGTTTCTTAAGCTACGTTTCGGGACGCAAAGTGGGCCTGAGCATGTGAGAGGTAGTGTTGCCAAATCCTCACTAAGGAAAGTAGCTATTGGTGGTCCTAAAAGTAGCTAGAAGTGGCTAAATGACATCATCACATAATTTTCATAATTGGCCAAGTGGATGTAATTGTGATTGACGCTGTAGGAGAGAGGAATAACGTCGCGGGAGAGACAAAAAGTGAGTAAAAAACACCCTAAGTATGTTTAGAACTAAAATTGAACTTTCTTCTGTCGATTCTTGTCTTTTTTCTGAATACTCACTAAATATAGCGACAAAGTCGTAAGTAAGTTGGCAACACTGGTGAGAGGTGGGTAGCGAGATATCAGTAATCAATTGTAATCACATACTATTTCTGTCACGAGATATGAGTAAACATTCAGAATCATACACTATTTCTTCATAATGTTGGTCGTTCGAGGACACTGCATTTCTCATTTGGCTCTCGAGCTTAAAAATGGTAAAAACGTCTGAAACAGCATAGTAAGTCTTAACTCGTTAAAAAAAAAACTTCTAAAATTAAATTGCAGTGCCGTGACCCGGATTCGAACCGGGGTTGCTGCGACCACAACGCAGAGTACTAACCACTATACGATCACGGCTGGCTTCAAGAGCTGACTTTGTAAAGCCTACATAGGCTGTGAAAGTGATGTGCACAAGCTGGCTAAACTCTTTTCATTTTGGTCTCGATAATGAATAAACTGAAGAAACAGTGGAGCTTTACACAGTCGGTAGGTTTTTCTCATTCGAAAAGTGCCCTTTTTCCGTGACATTGGAATATCTCAATTGCATCCTCCTCACGTCATCTCTAATTCTCTAAACCCATTGGTGAGAAAACCTGAGTGCCCTCCCCTCTGACCTTCTCCACCAATGTGAACAATAAAAAGGTACTGCTGAGATTTGAACTCAGGATCTCCTGTTTACTAGACAGGCACTTTAACCAACTAAGCCACAGCACCCATAAAAGTAAAATATGTTGCAGATGTGAACACCCACACCTATTTGAATCAAACCAGTCTCATTAATTTAACCCACATCTCTGTTTAGCAAAATCACATCACAAAAGAGATGTATTTTACTAATATTGGAAACAATACAGACAACTTCAATTGTCTAGCAACAGGGTTTCTTAAGCTACGTTTCGGGACGCAAAGTGGGCCTGAGCATGTGAGAGGTAGTGTTGCCAAATCCTCACTAAGGAAAGTAGCTATTGGTGGTCCTAAAAGTAGCTAGAAGTGGCTAAATGACGTCATCACATAATTTTCATTGTGATTGACGCTGTAGGAGAGAGGAATAACGTCGTGGGAGAGACAAAAAGTGAGTAAAAAACACCCTAAGTATGTTTAGAACTAAAATTGAACTTTCTTCTGTCGATTCTTGTCTTTTTTCTGAATACTCACTAAATATAGCGACAAAGTCGCTAAGTTGGCAACACTGGTGAGAGGTGGGTAGCGAGATATCAGTAATCAATTGTAATCACATACTATTTCTGTCACGAGATATGAGTAAACATTCAGAATCATACACTATTTCTTCATAATGTTGGTCGTTCGAGGACACTGCATTTCTCATTTGGCTCTCGAGCTTAAAAATGGTAAAAACGTCTGAAACAGCATAGTAAGTCTTAACTCGTTAAAAAAAAACTTCTAAAATTAAATTGCAGTGCCGTGACCCGGATTCGAACCGGGGTTGCTGCGACCACAACGCAGAGTACTAACCACTATACGATCACGGCTGGCTTCAAGAGCTGACTTTGTAAAGCCTACATAGGCTGTGAAAGTGATGTGCACAAGCTGGCTAAACTCTTTTCATTTTGGTCTCGATAATGAATAAACTGAAGAAACAGTGGAGCTTTACACAGTCGGTAGGTTTTTTCTCATTCGAAAAGTGCCCTTTTTCCGTGACATTGGAATATCTCAATTGCATCCTCCTCACGTCATCTCTAATTCTCTAAACCCATTGGTGAGAAAACCTGAGTGCCCTCCCCTCTGACCTTCTCCACCAATGTGAACAATAAAAAGGTACTGCTGAGATTTGAACTCAGGATCTCCTGTTTACTAGACAGGCACTTTAACCAACTAAGCCACAGCACCCATAAAAGTAAAATATGTTGCAGATGTGAACACCCACACCTATTTGAATCAAACCAGTCTCATTAATTTAACCCACATCTCTGTTTAGCAAAATCGCATCACAAAAGAGATGTATTTGACTAATATTGGAAAGAATACAGACAACTTCAATTGTCTAGCAACAGGGTTTCTTAAGCTACGTTTCGGGACGCAAAGTGGGCCTGAGCATGTGAGAGGTAGTGTTGCCAAATCCTCACTAAGGAAAGTAGCTATTGGTGGTCCTAAAAGTAGCTAGAAGTCGCTAAATGACATCATCACATAATTTTCATAATTGGCCAAGTGGATGTAATTGTGATTGACGCTGTAGGAGAGAGGAATAACGTCGCGGGAGAGACAAAAAGTGAGTAAAAAACACCCTAAGTATGTTTAGAACTAAAATTGAACTTTCTTCTGTCGATTCTTGTCTTTTTTCTGAATACTCACTAAATATAGCGACAAAGTCGCTAAGTTGGCAACACTGGTGAGAGGTGGGTAGCGAGATATCAGTAATCAATTGTAATCACATACTATTTCTGTCACGAGATATGAGTAAACATTCAGAATCATACACTATTTCTTCATAATGTTGGTCGTTCGAGGACACTGCATTTCTCATTTGGCTCTCGAGCTTAAAAATGGTAAAAACGTCTGAAACAGCATAGTAAGTCTTAACTCGTTAAAAAAAAAAAACTTCTAAAATTAAATTGCAGTGCCGTGACCCGGATTCGAACCGGGGTTGCTGCGACCACAACGCAGAGTACTAACCACTATACGATCACGGCTGGCTTCAAGAGGTGACTTTGTAAAGCCTACATAGGCTGTGAAAGTGATGTGCACAAGCTGGCTAAACTCTTTTCATTTTGGTCTCGATAATGAATAAACTGAAGAAACAGTGGAGCTTTACACAGTCGGTAGGTTTTTTCTCATTCGAAAAGTGCCCTTTTTCCGTGACATTGGAATATCTCAATTGCATCCTCCTCACGTCATCTCTAATTCTCTAAACCCATTGGTGAGAAAACCTGAGTGCCCTCCCCTCTGACCTTCTCCACCAATGTGAACAATAAAAAGGTACTGCTGAGATTTGAACTCAGGATCTCCTGTTTACTAGACAGGCACTTTAACCAACTAAGCCACAGCACCCATAAAAGTAAAATATGTTGCAGATGTGAACACCCACACCTATTTGAATCAAACCAGTCTCATTAATTTAACCCACATCTCTGTTTAGCAAAATCGCATCACAAAAGAGATGTATTTTACTAATATTGGAAACAAAACAGACAACTTCAATTGTCTAGCAACAGGGTTTCTTAAGCTACGTTTCGGGACGCAAAGTGGGCCTGAGCATGTGAGAGGTAGTGTTGCCAAATCCTCACTAAGGAAAGTAGCTATTGGTGGTCCTAAAAGTAGCTAGAAGTGGCTAAATGACATCATCACATAATTTTCATAATTGGCCAAGTGGATGTAATTGTGATTGACGCTGTAGGAGAGAGGAATAACGTCGAGAGACAAAAAGTGAGTAAAAAACACCCTAAGTATGTTTAGAACTAAAATTGAACTTTCTTCTGTCGATTCTTGTCTTTTTTCTGAATACTCACTAAATATAGCGACAAAGTCGCTAAGTTGGCAACACTGGTGAGAGGTGGGTAGCGAGAGATATCAGTAATCAATTGTAATCACATACTATTTCTGTCACGAGATATGAGTAAACATTCAGAATCATACACTATTTCTTCATAATGTTGGTCGTTCGAGGACACTGCATTTCTCATTTGGCTCTCGAGCTTAAAAATGGTAAAAACGTCTGAAACAGCATAGTAAGTCTTAACTCGTTAAAAAAAAACTTCTAAAATTAAATTGCAGTGCCGTGACCCGGATTCGAACCGGGGTTGCTGCGACCACAACGCAGAGTACTAACCACTATACGATCACGGCTGGCTTCAAGAGCTGACTTTGTAAAGCCTACATAGGCTGTGAAAGTGATGTGCACAAGCTGGCTAAACTCTTTTCATTTTGGTCTCGATAATGAATAAACTGAAGAAACAGTGGAGCTTTACACAGTCAGTAGGTTTTTCCACATTCGAAAAGTGCCCTTTTTCCGTGACATTGGAATATCTCAATTGCATCCTCCTCACGTCATCTCTAATTCTCTAAACCCATTGGTGAGAAAACCTGAGTGCCCTCCCCTCTGACCTTCTCCACCAATGTGAACAATAAAAAGGTACTGCTGAGATTTGAACTCAGGATCTCCTGTTTACTAGACAGGCACTTTAACCAACTAAGCCACAGCACCCATAAAAGTAAAATATGTTGCAGATGTGAACACCCACACCTATTTGAATCAAACCAGTCTCATTAATTTAACCCACATCTCTGTTTAGCAAAATCGCATCACAAAAGAGATGTATTTGACTAATATTGGAAAGAATACAGACAACTTCAATTGTCTAGCAACAGGGTTTCTTAAGCTACGTTTCGGGACGCAAAGTGGGCCTGAGCATGTGAGAGGTAGTGTTGCCAAATCCTCACTAAGGAAAGTAGCTATTGGTGGTCCTAAAAGTAGCTAGAAGTCGCTAAATGACATCATCACATAATTTTCATAATTGGCCAAGTGGATGTAATTGTGATTGACGCTGTAGGAGAGAGGAATAACGTCGGAGAGACAAAAAGTGAGTAAAAAACACCCTAAGTATGTTTAGAACTAAAATTGAACTTTCTTCTGTCGATTCTTGTCTTTTTTCTGAATACTCACTAAATATAGCGACAAAGTCGCTAAGTTGGCAACACTGGTGAGAGGTGGGTAGCGAGATATCAGTAATCAATTGTAATCACATACTATTTCTGTCACGAGATATGAGTAAACATTCAGAATCATACACTATTTCTTCATAATGTTGGTCGTTCGAGGACACTGCATTTCTCATTTGGCTCTCGAGCTTAAAAATGGTAAAAACGTCTGAAACAGCATAGTAAGTCTTAACTCATTAAAAAAAAAACTTCTGAAATTAAATTGCAGTGCCATGACCCGGATTTGAAACGGGGTTGCTGCGACCACAACGCAGAGTACTAACCACTATACGATCACGGCTGGCTTCAAGAACAGACTTTGTAAAGCCTACATAGGCTGTGAAAGTGATGTGCACAAGCTGGCTAAACTTTTCATTTTGGTCTCGATAATGAATAAACTGAAGAAACAGTGGAGCTTTACACAGTCAGTAGGTTTTTCCACATTCGAAAAGTGCCCTTTTTCCGTGACATTGGAATATCTCAATTGCATCCTCCTCACGTCATCTCTAATTCTCTAAACCCATTGGTGAGAAAACCTGAGTGCCCTCCCCTCTGACCTTCTCCACCAATGTGAACAATAAAAAGGTACTGCTGAGATTTGAACTCAGGATCTCCTGTTTACTAGACAGGCACTTTAACCAACTAAGCCACAGCACCCATAAAAGTAAAATATGTTGCAGATGTGAACACCCACACCTATTTGAATCAAACCAGTCTCATTAATTTAACCCACATCTCTGTTTAGCAAAATCGCATCACAAAAGAGATGTATTTAACTAATATTGGAAACAATACAGACAACTTCAATTGTCTAGCAACAGGGTTTCTTAAGCTACGTTTCGGGACGCAAAGTGGGCCTGAGCATGAGGTAGTAGTGTTGCCAAATCCTCACTAAGGAAAGTAGCTATTGGTGGTCCTAAAAGTAGCTAGAAGTCGCTAAATGACATCATCACATAATTTTCATAATTGGCCAAGTGGATGTAATTGTGATTGACGCTGTAGGAGAGAGGAATAACGTCGCGGGAGAGACAAAAAGTGAGTAAAAACACCCTAAGTATGTTTAGAACTAAAATTGAACTTTCTTCTGTCGATTCTTGTCTTTTTTCTGAATACTCACTAAATATAGCGACAAAGTCGCTAAGTTGGCAACACTGGTGAGAGGTGGGTAGCGAGATATCAGTAATCAATTGTAATCACATACTATTTCTGTCACGAGATATGAGTAAACATTCAGAATCATACACTATTTCTTCATAATGTTGGTCGTTCGAGGACACTGCATTTCTCATTTGGCTCTCGAGCTTAAAAATGGTAAAAACGTCTGAAACAGCATAGTAAGTCTTAACTCGTTAAAAAAAAAAAATTCTAAAATTAAATTGCAGTGCCGTGACCCGGATTCGAACCGGGGTTGCTGCGACCACAACGCAGAGTACTAACCACTATACGATCACGGCTGGCTTCAAGAGCTGACTTTGTAAAGCCTACATAGGCTGTGAAAGTGATGTGCACAAGCTGGCTAAACTCTTTTCATTTTGGTCTCGATAATGAATAAACTGAAGAAACAGTGGAGCTTTACACAGTCAGTAGGTTTTTCCACATTCGAAAAGTGCCCTTTTTCCGTGACATTGGAATATCTCAATTGCATCCTCCTCACGTCATCTCTAATTCTCTAAACCCATTGGTGAGAAAACCTGAGTGCCCTCCCCTCTGACCTTCTCCACCAATGTGAACAATAAAAAGGTACTGCTGAGATTTGAACTCAGGATCTCCTGTTTACTAGACAGGCACTTTAACCAACTAAGCCACAGCACCCATAAAAGTAAAATATGTTGCAGATGTGAACACCCACACCTATTTGAATCAAACCAGTCTCATTAATTTAACCCACATCTCTGTTTAGCAAAATCGCATCACAAAAGAGATGTATTTGACTAATATTGGAAAGAATACAGACAACTTCAATTGTCTAGCAACAGGGTTTCTTAAGCTACGTTTCGGGACGCAAAGTGGGCCTGAGCATGTTTGTTGCCAAATCCTCACTAAGGAAAGTAGCTAAAAAGTAGCTAGAAGTCAAATGACATCATCACATAATTTTCATAATTGGCCAAGTGGATGTAATTGTGATTGACGCTGTAGGAGAGAGGAATAACGTCGCGGGAGAGACAAAAAGTGAGTAAAAAACACCCTAAGTATGTTTAGAACTAAAATTGAACTTTCTTCTGTCGATTCTTGTCTTTTTTCTGAATACTCACTAAATATAGCGACAAAGTCGCTAAGTTGGCAACACTGGTGAGAGGTGGGTAGCGAGATATCAGTAATCAATTGTAATCACATACTATTTCTGTCACGAGATATGAGTAAACATTCAGAATCATACACTATTTCTTCATAATGTTGGTCGTTCGAGGACACTGCATTTCTCATTTGGCTCTCGAGCTTAAAAATGGTAAAAACGTCTGAAACAGCATAGTAAGTCTTAACTCGTTAAAAAAAAAAACTTCTAAAATTAAATTGCAGTGCCGTGACCCGGATTCGAACCGGGGTTGCTGCGACCACAACGCAGAGTACTAACCACTATACGATCACGGCTGGCTTCAAGAGCTGACTTTGTAAAGCCTACATAGGCTGTGAAAGTGATGTGCACAAGCTGGCTAAACTCTTTTCATTTTGGTCTCGATAATGAATAAACTGAAGAAACAGTGGAGCTTTACACAGTCAGTAGGTTTTTCTACATTCGAAAAGTGCCCTTTTTCCGTGACATTGGAATATCTCAATTGCATCCTCCTCACGTCATCTCTAATTCTCTAAACCCATTGGTGAGAAAACCTGAGTGCCCTCCCCTCTGACCTTCCACCAATGTGAACAATAAAAAGGTACTGCTGAGATTTGAACTCAGGATCTCCTGTTTACTAGACAGGCACTTTAACCAACTAAGCCACAGCACCCATAAAAGTAAAATATGTTGCAGATGTGAACACCCACACCTATTTGAATCAAACCAGTCTCATTAATTTAACCCACATCTCTGTTTAGCAAAATCGCATCCAAGTGGATGTAATTGTGATTGACGCTGTAGGAGAGAGGAATAACGTCGTGGGAGAGACAAAAAGTGAGTAAAAAACACCCTAAGTATGTTTAGAACTAAAATTGAACTTTCTTCTGTCGATTCTTGTCTTTTTTCTGAATACTCACTAAATATAGCGACAAAGTCGCTAAGTTGGCAACACTGGTGAGAGGTGGGTAGCGAGATATCAGTAATCAATTGTAATCACATACTATTTCTGTCACGAGATATGAGTAAACATTCAGAATCATACACTATTTCTTCATAATGTTGGTCGTTCGAGGACACTGCATTTCTCATTTGGCTCTCGAGCTTAAAAATGGTAAAAACGTCTGAAACAGCATAGTAAGTCTTAACTCGTTAAAAAAAAACTTCTAAAATTAAATTGCAGTGCCGTGACCCGGATTCGAACCGGGGTTGCTGCGACCACAACGCAGAGTACTAACCACAGACGCTATCAAAGGACTCTACAGTCAAAAACTGTGTGCATACGGCTGGTCTTCGAACCCACTACCCTGAGCTGACTCTTGAGCTAAAAGCCCACTATACATGGCTTCAAGGCTGACTTTGTAAAGCCTACATAGGCTGTGAAAGTGATGTGCACAAGCTGGCTAAACTCTTTTCATTTTGGTCTCGATAATGAATAAACTGAAGAAACAGTGGAGCTTTACACAGTCAGTAGGTTTTTCCACATTCGAAAAGTGCCCTTTTTCCGTGACATTGGAATATCTCAATTGCATCCTCCTCACGTCATCTCTAATTCTCTAAACCCATTGGTGAGAAAACCTGAGTGCCCTCCCCTCTGACCTTCTCCACCAATGTGAACAATAAAAAGGTACTGCTGAGATTTGAACTCAGGATCTCCTGTTTACAAGACAGGCACTTTAACCAACTAAGCCACAGCACCCATAAAAGTCACATATGTTGCAGATGTGAACACCCACACCTATTTGAATCAAACCAGTCTCATTAATTTAACCCACATCTCTGTTTAGCAAAATCGCATCCAAGTGGATGTAATTGTGATTGACGCTGTAGGAGAGAGGAATAACGTCGCGGGAGAGACAAAAAGTGAGTAAAAAACACCCTAAGTATGTTTAGAACTAAAATTGAACTTTCTTCTGTCGATTCTTGTCTTTTTTCTGAATACTCACTAAATATAGCGACAAAGTCGCTAAGTTGGCAACACTGGTGAGAGGTGGGTAGCGAGATATCAGTAATCAATTGTAATCACATACTATTTCTGTCACGAGATATGAGTAAACATTCAGAATCATACACTATTTCTTCATAATGTTGGTCGTTCGAGGACACTGCATTTCTCATTTGGCTCTCGAGCTTAAAAATGGTAAAAACGTCTGAAACAGCATAGTAAGTCTTAACTCGTTAAAAAAAAACTTCTAAAATTAAATTGCAGTGCCGTGACCCGGATTCGAACCGGGGTTGCTGCGACCACAACGCAGAGTACTAACCACTATACGATCACGGCTGGCTTCAAGAGCTGACTTTGTAAAGCCTACATAGGCTGTGAAAGTGATGTGCACAAGCTGGCTAAACTCTTTTCATTTTGGTCTCGATAATGAATAAACTGAAGAAACAGTGGAGCTTTACACAGTCGGTAGGTTTTTTCTCATTCGAAAAGTGCCCTTTTTCCGTGACATTGGAATATCTCAATTGCATCCTCCTCACGTCATCTCTAATTCTCTAAACCCATTGGTGAGAAAACCTGAGTGCCCTCCCCTCTGACCTTCTCCACCAATGTGAACAATAAAAAGGTACTGCTGAGATTTGAACTCAGGATCTCCTGTTTACAAGACAGGCACTTTAACCAACTAAGCCACAGCACCCATAAAAGTCAAATATGTTGCAGATGTGAACACCCACACCTATTTGAATCAAACCAGTCTCATTAATTTAACCCACATCTCTGTTTAGCAAAATCGCATCCAAGTGGATGTAATTGTGATTGACGCTGTAGGAGAGAGGAATAACGTCGTGGGAGAGACAAAAAGTGAGTAAAAAACACCCTAAGTATGTTTAGAACTAAAATTGAACTTTCTTCTGTCGATTCTTGTCTTTTTTCTGAATACTCACTAAATATAGCGACAAAGTCGCTAAGTTGGCAACACTGGTGAGAGGTGGGTAGCGAGATATCAGTAATCAATTGTAATCACATACTATTTCTGTCACGAGATATGAGTAAACATTCAGAATCATACACTATTTCTCATAATGTTGGTCGTTCGAGGACACTGCATTTCTCATTTGGCTCTCGAGCTTAAAAATGGTAAAAACGTCTGAAACAGCATAGTAAGTCTTAACTCGTTAAAAAAAAAAACTTCTAAAATTAAATTGCAGTGCCGTGACCCGGATTCGAACCGGGGTTGCTGCGACCACAACGCAGAGTACTAACCACTATACGATCACGGCTGGCTTCAAGAGCTGACTTTGTAAAGCCTACATAGGCTGTGAAAGTGATGTGCACAAGCTGGCTAAACTCTTTTCATTTTGGTCTCGATAATGAATAAACTGAAGAAACAGTGGAGCTTTACACAGTCGGTAGGTTTTTTCTCATTCGAAAGTGCCCTTTTTCCGTGACATTGGAATATCTCAATTGCATCCTCCTCACGTCATCTCTAATTCTCTAAACCCATTGGTGAGAAAAACCTGAGTGCCCTCCCCTCTGACCTTCTCCACCAATGTGAACAATAAAAAGGTACTGCTGAGATTTGAACTCAGGATCTCCTGTTTACAAGACAGGCACTTTAACCAACTAAGCCACAGCACCCATAAAAGTCACATATGTTGCAGATGTGAACACCCACACCTATTTGAATCAAACCAGTCTCATTAATTTAACCCACATCTCTGTTTAGCAAAATCGCATCCAAGTGGATGTAATTGTGATTGACGCTGTAGGAGAGAGGAATAACGTCGCGGGAGAGACAAAAAGTGAGTAAAAAACACCCTAAGTATGTTTAGAACTAAAATTGAACTTTCTTCTGTCGATTCTTGTCTTTTTTCTGAATACTCACTAAATATAGCGACAAAGTCGCTAAGTTGGCAACACTGGTGAGAGGTGGGTAGCGAGATATCAGTAATCAATTGTAATCACATACTATTTCTGTCACGAGATATGAGTAAACATTCAGAATCATACACTATTTCTTCATAATGTTGGTCGTTCGAGGACACTGCATTTCTCATTTGGCTCTCGAGCTTAAAAATGGTAAAAACGTCTGAAACAGCATAGTAAGTCTTAACTCGTTAAAAAAAAAACTTCTAAAATTAAATTGCAGTGGCGTGACTCGGATTCGAACCGGGGTTGCTGCGACCACAACGCAAAGTACTAACCACTATACGATCACGGCTGGCTTCAAGAGATGACTTTGTAAAGCCTACATAGGCTGTGAAAGTGATGTGCACAAGCTGGCTAAACTCTTTTCATTTTGGTCTCGATAATGAACAAACTGAAGAAACAGTGGAGCTTTACACAGTCGGTAGGTTTTTTCTCATTCGAAAAGTGCCCTTTTTCCGTGACATTGGAATATCTCAATTGCATCCTCCTCACGTCATCTCTAATTCTCTAAACCCATTGGTGAGAAAACCTGAGTGCCCTCCCCTCTGACCTTCTCCACCAATGTGAACAATAAAAAGGTACTGCTGAGATTTGAACTCAGGATCTCCTGTTTACTAGACAGGCACTTTAACCAACTAAGCCACAGCACCCATAAAAGTCAATATGTTGCAGATGTGAACACCCACACCTATTTGAATCAAACCAGTCTCATTAATTTAACCCACATCTCTGTTTAGCAAAATCGCATCACAAAAGAGATGTATTTTACTAATATTGGAAACAAAACAGACAACTTCAATTGTCTAGCAACAGGGTTTCTTAAGCTACGTTTCGGGACGCAAAGTGGGCCTGAGCATGTGAGAGGCAGTGTTGCCAAATCCTCAGTAAGGAAAGTAGCTATTGGTGGTCCTAAAAGTAGCTAGAAGTGGCTAAATGACATCATCACATAATTTTCATAATTGGCCAAGTGGATGTAATTGTGATTGACGCTGTAGGAGAGAGGAATAACGTCGCGGGAGAGACAAAAAGTGAGTAAAAAACACCCTAAGTATGTTTAGAACTAAAATTGAACTTTCTTCTGTCGATTCTTGTCTTTTTTCTGAATACTCACTAAATATAGCGACAAAGTCGCTAAGTTGGCAACACTGGTGAGAGGTGGGTAGCGAGATATCAGTAATCAATTGTAATCACATACTATTTCTGTCACGAGATATGAGTAAACATTCAGAATCATACACTATTTCTTCATAATGTTGGTCGTTCGAGGACACTGCATTTCTCATTTGGCTCTCGAGCTTAAAAATGGTAAAAACGTCTGAAACAGCATAGTAAGTCTTAACTCGTTAAAAAAAAACTTCTAAAATTAAATTGCAGTGCCGTGACCCGGATTCGAACCGGGGTTGCTGCGACCACAACGCAGAGTACTAACCACTATACGATCACGGCTGGCTTCAAGAGCTGACTTTGTAAAGCCTACATAGGCTGTGAAAGTGATGTGCACAAGCTGGCTAAACTCTTTTCATTTTGGTCTCGATAATGAATAAACTGAAGAAACAGTGGAGCTTTACACAGTCGGTAGGTTTTTTCTCATTCGAAAAGTGCCCTTTTTCCGTGACATTGGAATATCTCAATTGCATCCTCCTCACGTCATCTCTAATTCTCTAAACCCATTGGTGAGAAAACCTGAGTGCCCTCCCCTCTGACCTTCTCCACCAATGTGAACAATAAAAAGGTACTGCTGAGATTTGAACTCAGGATCTCCTGTTTACTAGACAGGCACTTTAACCAACTAAGCCACAGCACCCATAAAAGTCATATATGTTGCAGATGTGAACACCCACACCTATTTGAATCAAACCAGTCTCATTAATTTAACCCACATCTCTGTTTAGCAAAATCGCATCCAAGTGGATGTAATTGTGATTGACGCTGTAGGAGAGAGGAATAACGTCGTGGGAGAGACAAAAAGTGAGTAAAAAACACCCTAAGTATGTTTAGAACTAAAATTGAACTTTCTTCTGTCGATTCTTGTCTTTTTTCTGAATACTCACTAAATATAGCGACAAAGTCGCTAAGTTGGCAACACTGGTGAGAGGTGGGTAGCGAGATATCAGTAATCAATTGTAATCACATACTATTTCTGTCACGAGATATGAGTAAACATTCAGAATCATACACTATTTCTTCATAATGTTGGTCGTTCGAGGACACTGCATTTCTCATTTGGCTCTCGAGCTTAAAAATGGTAAAAACGTCTGAAACAGCATAGTAAGTCTTAACTCGTTAAAAAAAAAACTTCTAAAATTAAATTGCAGTGCCGTGACCCGGATTCGAACCGGGGTTGCTGCGACCACAACGCAGAGTACTAACCACTATACGATCACGGCTGGCTTCAAGAGCTGACTTTGTAAAGCCTACATAGGCTGTGAAAGTGATGTGCACAAGCTGGCTAAACTCTTTTCATTTTGGTCTCGATAATGAATAAACTGAAGAAACAGTGGAGCTTTACACAGTCGGTAGGTTTTTTCTCATTCGAAAAGTGCCCTTTTTCCGTGACATTGGAATATCTCAATTGCATCCTCCTCACGTCATCTCTAATTCTCTAAACCCATTGGTGAGAAAACCTGAGTGCCCTCCCCTCTGACCTTCTCCACCAATGTGAACAATAAAAAGGTACTGCTGAGATTTGAACTCAGGATCTCCTGTTTACTAGACAGGCACTTTAACCAACTAAGCCACAGCACCCATAAAAGTCATATATGTTGCAGATGTGAACACCCACACCTATTTGAATCAAACCAGTCTCATTAATTTAACCCACATCTCTGTTTAGCAAAATCACATCACAAAAGAGATGTATTTTACTAATATTGGAAACAAAACAGACAACTTCAATTGTCTAGCAACAGGGTTTCTTAAGCTACGTTTCGGGACGCAAAGTGGGCCTGAGCATGTGAGAGGCAGTGTTGCCAAATCCTCAGTAAGGAAAGTAGCTATTGGTGGTCCTAAAAGTAGCTAGAAGTGGCTAAATGACGTCATCACATAATTTTCATAATTGGCCAAGTGGATGTAATTGTGATTGACGCTGTAGGAGAGAGGAATAACGTCGCGGGAGAGACAAAAAGTGAGTAAAAAACACCCTAAGTATGTTTAGAACTAAAATTGAACTTTCTTCTGTCGATTCTTGTCTTTTTTCTGAATACTCACTAAATATAGCGACAAAGTCGCTAAGTTGGCAACACTGGTGAGAGGTGGGTAGCGAGATATCAGTAATCAATTGTAATCACATACTATTTCTGTCACGAGATATGAGTAAACATTCAGAATCATACACTATTTCTTCATAATGTTGGTCGTTCGAGGACACTGCATTTCTCATTTGGCTCTCGAGCTTAAAAATGGTAAAAACGTCTGAAACAGCATAGTAAGTCTTAACTCGTTAAAAAAAAACTTCTAAAATTAAATTGCAGTGCCGTGACCCGGATTCGAACCGGGGTTGCTGCGACCACAACGCAGAGTACTAACCACTATACGATCACGGCTGGCTTCAAGAGCTGACTTTGTAAAGCCTACATAGGCTGTGAAAGTGATGTGCACAAGCTGGCTAAACTCTTTTCATTTTGGTCTCGATAATGAATAAACTGAAGAAACAGTGGAGCTTTACACAGTCAGTAGGTTTTTCTCATTCGAAAAGTGCCCTTTTTCCGTGACATTGGAATATCTCAATTGCATCCTCCTCACGTCATCTCTAATTCTCTAAACCCATTGGTGAGAAAACCTGAGTGCCCTCCCCTCTGACCTTCTCCACCAATGTGAACAATAAAAAGGTACTGCTGAGATTTGAACTCAGGATCTCCTGTTTACTAGACAGGCACTTTAACCAACTAAGCCACAGCACCCATAAAAGTAAAATATGTTGCAGATGTGAACACCCACACCTATTTGAATCAAACCAGTCTCATTAATTTAACCCACATCTCTGTTTAGCAAAATCGCATCCAAGTGGATGTAATTGTGATTGACGCTGTAGGAGAGAGGAATAACGTCGCTAGGAGAGACAAAAAGTGAGTAAAAAACACCCTAAGTATGTTTAGAACTAAAATTGAACTTTCTTCTGTCGATTCTTGTCTTTTTTTTTCTGAATACTCACTAAATATAGCGACAAAGTCGCTAAGTTGGCAACACTGGTGAGAGGTGGGTAGCGAGATATCAGTAATCAATTGTAATCACATACTATTTCTGTCACGAGATATGAGTAAACATTCAGAATCATACACTATTTCTTCATAATGTTGGTCGTTCGAGGACACTGCATTTCTCATTTGGCTCTCGAGCTTAAAAATGGTAAAAACGTCTGAAACAGCATAGTAAGTCTTAACTCGTTAAAAAAAAAAACTTCTAAAATTAAATTGCAGTGCCGTGACCCGGATTCGAACCGGGGTTGCTGCGACCACAACGCAGAGTACTAACCACTATACGATCACGGCTGGCTTCAAGAGCTGACTTTGTAAAGCCTACATAGGCTGTGAAAGTGATGTGCACAAGCTGGCTAAACTCTTTTCATTTTGGTCTCGATAATGAATAAACTGAAGAAACAGTGGAGCTTTACACAGTCGGTAGGTTTTTTCTCATTCGAAAAGTGCCCTTTTTCCGTGACATTGGAATATCTCAATTGCATCCTCCTCACGTCATCTCTAATTCTCTAAACCCATTGGTGAGAAAACCTGAGTGCCCTCCCCTCTGACCTTCTCCACCAATGTGAACAATAAAAAGGTACTGCTGAGATTTGAACTCAGGATCTCCTGTTTACTAGACAGGCACTTTAACCAACTAAGCCACAGCACCCATAAAAGTCAAATATGTTGCAGATGTGAACACCCACACCTATTTGAATCAAACCAGTCTCATTAATTTAACCCACATCTCTGTTTAGCAAAATCGCATCACAAAAGAGATGTATTTTACTAATATTGGAAACAAAACAGACAACTTCAATTGTCTAGCAACAGGGTTTCTTAAGCTACGTTTCGGGACGCAAAGTGGGCCTGAGCATGTGAGAGGCAGTGTTGCCAAATCCTCAAAGGAAAGTAGCTATTGGTGGTCCTAAAAGTAGCTAGAAGTGGCTAAATGACATCATCAAATAATTTTCATTGGCCAAGTGGATGTAATTGTGATTGACGCTGTAGGAGAGAGGAATAACGTCCTAAAAAACACCCTAAGTATGTTTAGAACTAAAATTGAACTTTCTTCTGTCGATTCTTGTCTTTTTTCTGAATACTCACTAAATATAGCGACAAAGTCGCTAAGTTGGCAACACTGGTGAGAGGTGGGTAGCGAGATATCAGTAATCAATTGTAATCACATACTATTTCTGTCACGAGATATGAGTAAACATTCAGAATCATACACTATTTCTTCATAATGTTGGTCGTTCGAGGACACTGCATTTCTCATTTGGCTCTCGAGCTTAAAAATGGTAAAAACGTCTGAAACAGCATAGTAAGTCTTAACTCGTTAAAAAAAAACTTCTAAAATTAAATTGCAGTGCCGTGACCCGGATTCGAACCGGGGTTGCTGCGACCACAACGCAGAGTACTAACCACTATACGATCACGGCTGGCTTCAAGAGCTGACTTTGTAAAGCCTACATAGGCTGTGAAAGTGATGTGCACAAGCTGGCTAAACTCTTTTCATTTTGGTCTCGATAATGAATAAACTGAAGAAACAGTGGAGCTTTACACAGTCAGTAGGTTTTTCTCATTCGAAAAGTGCCCTTTTTCCGTGACATTGGAATATCTCAATTGCATCCTCCTCACGTCATCTCTAATTCTCTAAACCCATTGGTGAGAAAACCTGAGTGCCCTCCCCTCTGACCTTCTCCACCAATGTGAACAATAAAAAGGTACTGCTGAGATTTGAACTCAGGATCTCCTGTTTACTAGACAGGCACTTTAACCAACTAAGCCACAGCACCCATAAAAGTCAAATATGTTGCAGATGTGAACACCCACACCTATTTGAATCAAACCAGTCTCATTAATTTAACCCACATCTCTGTTTAGCAAAATCGCATCCAAGTGGATGTAATTGTGATTGACGCTGTAGGAGAGAGGAATAACGTCGTGGGAGAGACAAAAAGTGAGTAAAAAACACCCTAAGTATGTTTAGAACTAAAATTGAACTTTCTTCTGTCGATTCTTGTCTTTTTTCTGAATACTCACTAAATATAGCGACAAAGTCGCTAAGTTGGCAACACTGGTGAGAGGTGGGTAGCGAGATATCAGTAATCAATTGTAATCACATACTATTTCTGTCACGAGATATGAGTAAACATTCAGAATCATACACTATTTCTTCATAATGTTGGTCGTTCGAGGACACTGCATTTCTCATTTGGCTCTCGAGCTTAAAAATGGTAAAAACGTCTGAAACAGCATAGTAAGTCTTAACTCGTTAAAAAAAAAAACTTCTAAAATTAAATTGCAGTGCCGTGACCCGGATTCGAACCGGGGTTGCTGCGACCACAACGCAGAGTACTAACCACTATACGATCACGGCTGGCTTCAAGAGCTGACTTTGTAAAGCCTACATAGGCTGTGAAAGTGATGTGCACAAGCTGGCTAAACTCTTTTCATTTTGGTCTCGATAATGAATAAACTGAAGAAACAGTGGAGCTTTACACAGTCGGTAGGTTTTTTCTCATTCGAAAAGTGCCCTTTTTCCGTGACATTGGAATATCTCAATTGCATCCTCCTCACGTCATCTCTAATTCTCTAAACCCATTGGTGAGAAAACCTGAGTGCCCTCCCCTCTGACCTTCTCCACCAATGTGAACAATAAAAAGGTACTGCTGAGATTTGAACTCAGGATCTCCTGTTTACTAGACAGGCACTTTAACCAACTAAGCCACAGCACCCATAAAAGTCATATATGTTGCAGATGTGAACACCCACACCTATTTGAATCAAACCAGTCTCATTAATTTAACCCACATCTCTGTTTAGCAAAATCACATCACAAAAGAGATGTATTTTACTAATATTGGAAACAAAACAGACAACTTCAATTGTCTAGCAACAGTTTCTTAAGCTATTAATGGGCCTGAGCATGTGAGAGGCCCAAATCCTCACTAAGGAAAGTAGCTATTGGTGGTCCTAAAAGTAGCTAGAAGTGGCTAAATGACATCATCACATAATTTTCATAATTGGCCAAGTGGATGTAATTGTGATTGACGCTGTAGGAGAGAGGAATAACGTCGCGGGAGAGACAAAAAGTGAGTAAAAAACACCCTAAGTATGTTTAGAACTAAAATTGAACTTTCTTCTGTCGATTCTTGTCTTTTTTCTGAATACTCACTAAATATAGCGACAAAGTCGCTAAGTTGGCAACACTGGTGAGAGGTGGGTAGCGAGATATCAGTAATCAATTGTAATCACATACTATTTCTGTCACGAGATATGAGTAAACATTCAGAATCATACACTATTTCTTCATAATGTTGGTCGTTCGAGGACACTGCATTTCTCATTTGGCTCTCGAGCTTAAAAATGGTAAAAACGTCTGAAACAGCATAGTAAGTCTTAACTCGTTAAAAAAAAACTTCTAAAATTAAATTGCAGTGCCGTGACCCGGATTCGAACCGGGGTTGCTGCGACCACAACGCAGAGTACTAACCACTATACGATCACGGCTGGCTTCAAGAGCTGACTTTGTAAAGCCTACATAGGCTGTGAAAGTGATGTGCACAAGCTGGCTAAACTCTTTTCATTTTGGTCTCGATAATGAATAAACTGAAGAAACAGTGGAGCTTTACACAGTCGGGTAGGTTTTTCTCATTCGAAAAGTGCCCTTTTTCCGTGACATTGGAATATCTCAATTGCATCCTCCTCACGTCATCTCTAATTCTCTAAACCCATTGGTGAGAAAACCTGAGTGCCCTCCCCTCTGACCTTCTCCACCAATGTGAACAATAAAAAGGTACTGCTGAGATTTGAACTCAGGATCTCCTGTTTACTAGACAGGCACTTTAACCAACTAAGCCACAGCACCCATAAAAGTCAAATATGTTGCAGATGTGAACACCCACACCTATTTGAATCAAACCAGTCTCATTAATTTAACCCACATCTCTGTTTAGCAAAATCGCATCCAAGTGGATGTAATTGTGATTGACGCTGTAGGAGAGAGGAATAACGTCGTAGGGAGAGACAAAAAGTGAGTAAAAAACACCCTAAGTATGTTTAGAACTAAAATTGAACTTTCTTCTGTCGATTCTTGTCTTTTTTCTGAATACTCACTAAATATAGCGACAAAGTCGCTAAGTTGGCACACTGGTGAGAGGTGGGTAGCGAGATATCAGTAATCAATTGTAATCACATACTATTTCTGTCACGAGATATGAGTAAACATTCAGAATCATACACTATTTCTTCATAATGTTGGTCGTTCGAGGACACTGCATTTCTCATTTGGCTCTCGAGCTTAAAAATGGTAAAAACGTCTGAAACAGCATAGTAAGTCTTAACTCGTTAAAAAAAAAACTTCTAAAATTAAATTGCAGTGCCGTGACCCGGATTCGAACCGGGGTTGCTGCGACCACAACGCAGAGTACTAACCACTATACGATCACGGCTGGCTTCAAGAGCTGACTTTGTAAAGCCTACATAGGCTGTGAAAGTGATGTGCACAAGCTGGCTAAACTCTTTTCATTTTGGTCTCGATAATGAATAAACTGAAGAAACAGTGGAGCTTTACACAGTCGGTAGGTTTTTTCTCATTCGAAAAGTGCCCTTTTTCCGTGACATTGGAATATCTCAATTGCATCCTCCTCACGTCATCTCTAATTCTCTAAACCCATTGGTGAGAAAACCTGAGTGCCCTCCCCTCTGACCTTCTCCACCAATGTGAACAATAAAAAGGTACTGCTGAGATTTGAACTCAGGATCTCCTGTTTACTAGACAGGCACTTTAACCAACTAAGCCACAGCACCCATAAAAGTCAAATATGTTGCAGATGTGAACACCCACACCTATTTGAATCAAACCAGTCTCATTAATTTAACCCACATCTCTGTTTAGCAAAATCATCACAAAAGAGATGTATTTTACTAATATTGGAAACAAAACAGACAACTTCAATTGTCTAGCAACAGGGTTTCTTAAGCTACGTTTCGGGACGCAAAGTGGGCCTGAGCATGTGAGAGGTAGTGTTGCCAAATCCTCAAAGGAAAGTAGCTATTGGTGGTCCTAAAAGTAGCTAGAAGTTAAATGACATCATCACATAATTTTCATAATTGGCCAAGTGGATGTAATTGTGATTGACGCTGTAGGAGAGAGGAATAACGTCGCGGGAGAGACAAAAAGTGAGTAAAAAACACCCTAAGTATGTTTAGAACTAAAATTGAACTTTCTTCTGTCGATTCTTGTCTTTTTTCTGAATACTCACTAAATATAGCGACAAAGTCGCTAAGTTGGCAACACTGGTGAGAGGTGGGTAGCGAGATATCAGTAATCAATTGTAATCACATACTATTTCTGTCACGAGATATGAGTAAACATTCAGAATCATACACTATTTCTTCATAATGTTGGTCGTTCGAGGACACTGCATTTCTCATTTGGCTCTCGAGCTTAAAAATGGTAAAAACGTCTGAAACAGCATAGTAAGTCTTAACTCGTTAAAAAAAAACTTCTAAAATTAAATTGCAGTGCCGTGACCCGGATTCGAACCGGGGTTGCTGCGACCACAACGCAGAGTACTAACCACTATACGATCACGGCTGGCTTCAAGAGCTGACTTTGTAAAGCCTACATAGGCTGTGAAACTTTGTAAAGCCTACATAGGCTGTGAAAGTGATGTGCACAAGCTGGCTAAACTCTTTTCATTTTGGTCTCGATAATGAATAAACTGAAGAAACAGTGGAGCTTTACACAGTCGGTAGGTTTTTTCTCATTCGAAAAGTGCCCTTTTTCCGTGACATTGGAATATCTCAATTGCATCCTCCTCACGTCATCTCTAATTCTCTAAACCCATTGGTGAGAAAACCTGAGTGCCCTCCCCTCTGACCTTCTCCACCAATGTGAACAATAAAAAGGTACTGCTGAGATTTGAACTCAGGATCTCCTGTTTACTAGACAGGCACTTTAACCAACTAAGCCACAGCACCCATAAAAGTCAAATATGTTGCAGATGTGAACACCCACACCTATTTGAATCAAACCAGTCTCATTAATTTAACCCACATCTCTGTTTAGCAAAATCGCATCCAAAAGTGGATGTAATTGTGATTGACGCTGTAGGAGAGAGGAATAACGACATCATCACATAATTTTCATAATTGGCCAAGTGGGAGAGACAAAAAAAAGTGAGTAAAAAACACCCTAAGTATGTTTAGAACTAAAATTGAACTTTCTTCTGTCGATTCTTGTCTTTTTTCTGAATACTCACTAAATATAGCGACAAAGTCGCTAAGTTGGCAACACTGGTGAGAGGTGGGTAGCGAGATATCAGTAATCAATTGTAATCACATACTATTTCTGTCACGAGATATGAGTAAACATTCAGAATCATACACTATTTCTTCATAATGTTGGTCGTTCGAGGACACTGCATTTCTCATTTGGCTCTCGAGCTTAAAAATGGTAAAAACGTCTGAAACAGCATAGTAAGTCTTAACTCGTTAAAAAAAAACTTCTAAAATTAAATTGCAGTGCCGTGACCCGGATTCGAACCGGGGTTGCTGCGACCACAACGCAGAGTACTAACCACTATACGATCACGGCTGGCTTCAAGAGCTGACTTTGTAAAGCCTACATAGGCTGTGAAAGTGATGTGCACAAGCTGGCTAAACTCTTTTCATTTTGGTCTCGATAATGAATAAACTGAAGAAACAGTGGAGCTTTACACAGTCGGTAGGTTTTTCTCATTCGAAAAGTGCCCTTTTTCCGTGACATTGGAATATCTCAATTGCATCCTCCTCACGTCATCTCTAATTCTCTAAACCCATTGGTGAGAAAACCTGAGTGCCCTCCCCTCTGACCTTCTCCACCAATGTGAACAATAAAAAGGTACTGCTGAGATTTGAACTCAGGATCTCCTGTTTACTAGACAGGCACTTTAACCAACTAAGCCACAGCACCCATAAAAGTAAAATATGTTGCAGATGTGAACACCCACACCTATTTGAATCAAACCAGTCTCATTAATTTAACCCACATCTCTGTTTAGCAAAATCGCATCCAAGTGGATGTAATTGTGATTGACGCTGTAGGAGAGAGGAATAACGTCGCGGGAGAGACAAAAAGTGAGTAAAAAACACCCTAAGTATGTTTAGAACTAAAATTGAACTTTCTTCTGTCGATTCTTGTCTTTTTTTTTTCTGAATACTCACTAAATATAGCGACAAAGTCGCTAAGTTGGCAACACTGGTGAGAGGTGGGTAGCGAGATATCAGTAATCAATTGTAATCACATACTATTTCTGTCACGAGATATGAGTAAACATTCAGAATCATACACTATTTCTTCATAATGTTGGTCGTTCGAGGACACTGCATTTCTCATTTGGCTCTCGAGCTTAAAAATGGTAAAAACGTCTGAAACAGCATAGTAAGTCTTAACTCGTTAAAAAAAAAAACTTCTAAAATTAAATTGCAGTGCCGTGACCCGGATTCGAACCGGGGTTGCTGCGACCACAACGCAGAGTACTAACCACTATACGATCACGGCTGGCTTCAAGAGCTGACTTTGTAAAGCCTACATAGGCTGTGAAAGTGATGTGCACAAGCTGGCTAAACTCTTTTCATTTTGGTCTCGATAATGAATAAACTGAAGAAACAGTGGAGCTTTACACAGTCGGTAGGTTTTTCTCATTCGAAAAGTGCCCTTTTTCCGTGACATTGGAATATCTCAATTGCATCCTCCTCACGTCATCTCTAATTCTCTAAACCCATTGGTGAGAAAACCTGAGTGCCCTCCCCTCTGACCTTCTCCACCAATGTGAACAATAAAAAGGTACTGCTGAGATTTGAACTCAGGATCTCCTGTTTACTAGACAGGCACTTTAACCAACTAAGCCACAGCACCCATAAAAGTAAAATATGTTGCAGATGTGAACACCCACACCTATTTGAATCAAACCAGTCTCATTAATTTAACCCACATCTCTGTTTAGCAAAATCACATCACAAAAGAGATGTATTTTACTAATATTGGAAACAAAACAGACAACTTCAATTGTCTAGCAACAGGGTTTCTTAAGCTACGTTTCGGGACGCAAAGTGGGCCTGAGCATGTGAGAGGTAGTGTTGCCAAATCCTCACTAAGGAAAGTAGCTATTGGTGGTCCTAAAAGTAGCTAGAAGTGGCTAAATGACGTCATCACATAATTTTCATTGTGATTGACGCTGTAGGAGAGAGGAATAACGTCGCGGGAGAGACAAAAAGTGAGTAAAAAACACCCTAAGTATGTTTAGAACTAAAATTGAACTTTCTTCTGTCGATTCTTGTCTTTTTTCTGAATACTCACTAAATATAGCGACAAAGTCGCTAAGTTGGCAACACTGGTGAGAGGTGGGTAGCGAGATATCAGTAATCAATTGTAATCACATACTATTTCTGTCACGAGATATGAGTAAACATTCAGAATCATACACTATTTCTTCATAATGTTGGTCGTTCGAGGACACTGCATTTCTCATTTGGCTCTCGAGCTTAAAAATGGTAAAAACGTCTGAAACAGCATAGTAAGTCTTAACTCGTTAAAAAAAAACTTCTAAAATTAAATTGCAGTGCCGTGACCCGGATTCGAACCGGGGTTGCTGCGACCACAACGCAGAGTACTAACCACTATACGATCACGGCTGGCTTCAAGAGCTGACTTTGTAAAGCCTACATAGGCTGTGAAAGTGATGTGCACAAGCTGGCTAAACTCTTTTCATTTTGGTCTCGATAATGAATAAACTGAAGAAACAGTGGAGCTTTACACAGTCGGTAGGTTTTTCTCATTCGAAAAGTGCCCTTTTTCCGTGACATTGGAATATCTCAATTGCATCCTCCTCACGTCATCTCTAATTCTCTAAACCCATTGGTGAGAAAACCTGAGTGCCCTCCCCTCTGACCTTCTCCACCAATGTGAACAATAAAAAGGTACTGCTGAGATTTGAACTCAGGATCTCCTGTTTACTAGACAGGCACTTTAACCAACTAAGCCACAGCACCCATAAAAGTAAAATATGTTGCAGATGTGAACACCCACACCTATTTGAATCAAACCAGTCTCATTAATTTAACCCACATCTCTGTTTAGCAAAATCGCATCACAAAAGAGATGTATTTTACTAATATTGGAAACAATACAGACAACTTCAATTGTCTAGCAACAGGGTTTCTTAAGCTACGTTTCGGGACGCAAAGTGGGCCTGAGCATGTGAGAGGTAGTGTTGCCAAATCCTCACTAAGGAAAGTAGCTATTGGTGGTCCTAAAAGTAGCTAGAAGTCGCTAAATGACATCATCACATAATTTTCATAATTGGCCAAGTGGATGTAATTGTGATTGACGCTGTAGGAGAGAGGAATAACGTCGCGGGAGAGACAAAAAGTGAGTAAAAAACACCCTAAGTATGTTTAGAACTAAAATTGAACTTTCTTCTGTCGATTCTTGTCTTTTTTCTGAATACTCACTAAATATAGCGACAAAGTCGCTAAGTTGGCAACACTGGTGAGAGGTGGGTAGCGAGATATCAGTAATCAATTGTAATCACATACTATTTCTGTCACGAGATATGAGTAAACATTCAGAATCATACACTATTTCTTCATAATGTTGGTCGTTCGAGGACACTGCATTTCTCATTTGGCTCTCGAGCTTAAAAATGGTAAAAACGTCTGAAACAGCATAGTAAGTCTTAACTCGTTAAAAAAAAAAAACTTCTAAAATTAAATTGCAGTGCCGTGACCCGGATTCGAACCGGGGTTGCTGCGACCACAACGCAGAGTACTAACCACTATACGATCACGGCTGGCTTCAAGAGCTGACTTTGTAAAGCCTACATAGGCTGTGAAAGTGATGTGCACAAGCTGGCTAAACTCTTTTCATTTTGGTCTCGATAATGAATAAACTGAAGAAACAGTGGAGCTTTACACAGTCGGTAGGTTTTTTCTCATTCGAAAAGTGCCCTTTTTCCGTGACATTGGAATATCTCAATTGCATCCTCCTCACGTCATCTCTAATTCTCTAAACCCATTGGTGAGAAAACCTGAGTGCCCTCCCCTCTGACCTTCTCCACCAATGTGAACAATAAAAAGGTACTGCTGAGATTTGAACTCAGGATCTCCTGTTTACTAGACAGGCACTTTAACCAACTAAGCCACAGCACCCATAAAAGTAAAATATGTTGCAGATGTGAACACCCACACCTATTTGAATCAAACCAGTCTCATTAATTTAACCCACATCTCTGTTTAGCAAAATCGCATCCAAGTGGATGTAATTGTGATTGACGCTGTAGGAGAGAGGAATAACGTCGACGCTGGGAGAGACAAAAGTGAGTAAAAAACACCCTAAGTATGTTTAGAACTAAAATTGAACTTTCTTCTGTCGATTCTTGTCTTTTTTCTGAATACTCACTAAATATAGCGACAAAGTCGCTAAGTTGGCAACACTGGTGAGAGGTGGGTAGCGAGATATCAGTAATCAATTGTAATCACATACTATTTCTGTCACGAGATATGAGTAAACATTCAGAATCATACACTATTTCTTCATAATGTTGGTCGTTCGAGGACACTGCATTTCTCATTTGGCTCTCGAGCTTAAAAATGGTAAAAACGTCTGAAACAGCATAGTAAGTCTTAACTCGTTAAAAAAAAAACTTCTAAAATTAAATTGCAGTGCCGTGACCCGGATTCGAACCGGGGTTGCTGCGACCACAACGCAGAGTACTAACCACTATACGATCACGGCTGGCTTCAAGAGCTGACTTTGTAAAGCCTACATAGGCTGTGAAAGTGATGTGCACAAGCTGGCTAAACTCTTTTCATTTTGGTCTCGATAATGAATAAACTGAAGAAACAGTGGAGCTTTACACAGTCGGTAGGTTTTTCTCATTCGAAAAGTGCCCTTTTTCCGTGACATTGGAATATCTCAATTGCATCCTCCTCACGTCATCTCTAATTCTCTAAACCCATTGGTGAGAAAACCTGAGTGCCCTCCCCTCTGACCTTCTCCACCAATGTGAACAATAAAAAGGTACTGCTGAGATTTGAACTCAGGATCTCCTGTTTACTAGACAGGCACTTTAACCAACTAAGCCACAGCACCCATAAAAGTCAAATATGTTGCAGATGTGAACACCCACACCTATTTGAATCAAACCAGTCTCATTAATTTAACCCACATCTCTGTTTAGCAAAATCGCATCACAAAAGAGATGTATTTTACTAATATTGGAAACAAAACAGACAACTTCAATTGTCTAGCAACAGGGTTTCTTAAGCTACGTTTCGGGACGCAAAGTGGGCCTGAGCATGTGAGAGGCAGTGTTGCCAAATCCTCAGTAAGGAAAGTAGCTATTGGTGGTCCTAAAAGTAGCTAGAAGTGGCTAAATGACGTCATCACATAATTTTCATAATTGGCCAAGTGGATGTAATTGTGATTGACGCTGTAGGAGAGAGGAATAACGTCGCGGGAGAGACAAAAGTGAGTAAAAAACACCCTAAGTATGTTTAGAACTAAAATTGAACTTTCTTCTGTCGATTCTTGTCTTTTTTCTGAATACTCACTAAATATAGCGACAAAGTCGCTAAGTTGGCAACACTGGTGAGAGGTGGGTAGCGAGATATCAGTAATCAATTGTAATCACATACTATTTCTGTCACGAGATATGAGTAAACATTCAGAATCATACACTATTTCTTCATAATGTTGGTCGTTCGAGGACACTGCATTTCTCATTTGGCTCTCGAGCTTAAAAATGGTAAAAACGTCTGAAACAGCATAGTAAGTCTTAACTCGTTAAAAAAAAAACTTCTAAAATTAAATTGCAGTGCCGTGACCCGGATTCGAACCGGGGTTGCTGCGACCACAACGCAGAGTACTAACCACTATACGATCACGGCTGGCTTCAAGAGCTGACTTTGTAAAGCCTACATAGGCTGTGAAAGTGATGTGCACAAGCTGGCTAAACTCTTTTCATTTTGGTCTCGATAATGAATAAACTGAAGAAACAGTGGAGCTTTACACAGTCGGTAGGTTTTTTCTCATTCGAAAAGTGCCCTTTTTCCGTGACATTGGAATATCTCAATTGCATCCTCCTCACGTCATCTCTAATTCTCTAAACCCATTGGTGAGAAAACCTGAGTGCCCTCCCCTCTGACCTTCTCCACCAATGTGAACAATAAAAAGGTACTGCTGAGATTTGAACTCAGGATCTCCTGTTTACTAGACAGGCACTTTAACCAACTAAGCCACAGCACCCATAAAAGTCAAATATGTTGCAGATGTGAACACCCACACCTATTTGAATCAAACCAGTCTCATTAATTTAACCCACATCTCTGTTTAGCAAAATCGCATCACAAAAGAGATGTATTTTACTAATATTGGAAACAATACAGACAACTTCAATTGTCTAGCAACAGGGTTTCTTAAGCTACGTTTCGGGACGCAAAGTGGGCCTGAGCATGTGAGAGGTATGTTGCCAAATCCTCACTAAGGAAAGTAGCTATTGGTGGTCCTAAAAGTAGCTAGAAAAATGGCTAAAACGTCATCACATAATTTTCATTGTGATTAAAAATTAAATTGCAGCTGTAGGAGAGAGGAATAACGTCTAGAGACAAAAAGTGAGTAAAAACACCCTAAGTATGTTTAGAACTAAAATTGAACTTTCTTCTGTGGCGATTCTTGTCTTTTTTTTTCTGAATATCTCACTAAAATAGCTAATTCAGAAAACCCATTGGTGAAGTCAATAAAAGGTACTGCTGAGATTTGAACTCAGGATCTCCTGTTTACTAGACAGGCACTTTAACCAACTAAGCCACAGCACCCATAAAAGTCAATATGTTGCAGATGTGAACACCCACACCTATTTGAATCAAACCAGTCTCATTAATTTAACCCACATCTCTGTTTAGCAAAATCGCATCCAAGTGGATGTAATTGTGATTGACGCTGTAGGAGAGAGGAATAACGTCGCGGGAGAGACAAAAGTGAGTAAAAAACACCCTAAGTATGTTTAGAACTAAAATTGAACTTTCTTCTGTCGATTCTTGTCTTTTTTCTGAATACTCACTAAATATAGCGACAAAGTCGCTAAGTTGGCAACACTGGTGAGAGGTGGGTAGCGAGATATCAGTAATCAATTGTAATCACATACTATTTCTGTCACGAGATATGAGTAAACATTCAGAATCATACACTATTTCTTCATAATGTTGGTCGTTCGAGGACACTGCATTTCTCATTTGGCTCTCGAGCTTAAAAATGGTAAAAACGTCTGAAACAGCATAGTAAGTCTTAACTCGTTAAAAAAAAACTTCTAAAATTAAATTGCAGTGCCGTGACCCGGATTCGAACCGGGGTTGCTGCGACCACAACGCAGAGTACTAACCACTATACGATCACGGCTGGCTTCAAGAGCTGACTTTGTAAAGCCTACATAGGCTGTGAAAGTGATGTGCACAAGCTGGCTAAACTCTTTTCATTTTGGTCTCGATAATGAATAAACTGAAGAAACAGTGGAGCTTTACACAGTCAGTAGGTTTTTCCACATTCGAAAAGTGCCCTTTTTCCGTGACATTGGAATATCTCAATTGCATCCTCCTCACGTCATCTCTAATTCTCTAAACCCATTGGTGAGAAAACCTGAGTGCCCTCCCCTCTGACCTTCTCCACCAATGTGAACAATAAAAAGGTACTGCTGAGATTTGAACTCAGGATCTCCTGTTTACTAGACAGGCACTTTAACCAACTAAGCCACAGCACCCATAAAAGTAAAATATGTTGCAGATGTGAACACCCACACCTATTTGAATCAAACCAGTCTCATTAATTTAACCCACATCTCTGTTTAGCAAAATCGCATCACAAAAGAGATGTATTTTACTAATATTGGAAACAAAACAGACAACTTCAATTGTCTAGCAACAGGGTTTCTTAAGCTACGTTTCGGGACGCAAAGTGGGCCTGAGCATGTGAGAGGTAGTGTTGCCAAATCCTCAGTAAGGAAAGTAGCTATTGGTGGTCCTAAAAGTAGCTAGAAGTGGCTAAATGACATCATCACATAATTTTCATAATTGTGGATGTAATTGTGATTGACGCTGTAGGAAAATAACGTCCCAAAAAGTGAGTAAAAAACACCCTAAGTATGTTTAGAACTAAAATTGAACTTTCTTCTGTCGATTCTTGTCTTTTTTCTGAATACTCACTAAATATAGCGACAAAGTCGCTAAGTTGGCAACACTGGTGAGAGGTGGGTAGCGAGATATCAGTAATCAATTGTAATCACATACTATTTCTGTCACGAGATATGAGTAAACATTCAGAATCATACACTATTTCTTCATAATGTTGGTCGTTCGAGGACACTGCATTTCTCATTTGGCTCTCGAGCTTAAAAATGGTAAAAACGTCTGAAACAGCATAGTAAGTCTTAACTCGTTAAAAAAAAAACTTCTAAAATTAAATTGCAGTGCCGTGACCCGGATTCGAACCGGGTTGCTGCGACCACAACGCAGAGTACTAACCACTATACGATCACGGCTGGCTTCAAGAGCTGACTTTGTAAAGCCTACATAGGCTGTGAAAGTGATGTGCACAAGCTGGCTAAACTCTTTTCATTTTGGTCTCGATAATGAATAAACTGAAGAAACAGTGGAGCTTTACACAGTCAGTAGGTTTTTCCACATTCGAAAAGTGCCCTTTTTCCGTGACATTGGAATATCTCAATTGCATCCTCCTCACGTCATCTCTAATTCTCTAAACCCATTGGTGAGAAAACCTGAGTGCCCTCCCCTCTGACCTTCTCCACCAATGTGAACAATAAAAAGGTACTGCTGAGATTTGAACTCAGGATCTCCTGTTTACTAGACAGGCACTTTAACCAACTAAGCCACAGCACCCATAAAAGTCAAATATGTTGCAGATGTGAACACCCACACCTATTTGAATCAAACCAGTCTCATTAATTTAACCCACATCTCTGTTTAGCAAAATCGCATCACAAAAGAGATGTATTTGACTAATATTGGAAACAATACAGACAACTTCAATTGTCTAGCAACAGGGTTTCTTAAGCTACGTTTCGGGACGCAAAGTGGGCCTGAGCATGTGAGAGGTAGTGTTGCCAAATCCTCACTAAGGAAAGTAGCTATTGGTGGTCCTAAAAGTAGCTAGAAGTCGCTAAATGACATCATCACATAATTTTCATAATTGGCCAAGTGGATGTAATTGTGATTGACGCTGTAGGAGAGAGGAATAACGTCGCGGGAGAGACAAAAAGTGAGTAAAAAACACCCTAAGTATGTTTAGAACTAAAATTGAACTTTCTTCTGTCGATTCTTGTCTTTTTCTGAATACTCACTAAATATAGCGACAAAGTCGCTAAGTTGGCAACACTGGTGAGAGGTGGGTAGCGAGATATCAGTAATCAATTGTAATCACATACTATTTCTGTCACGAGATATGAGTAAACATTCAGAATCATACACTATTTCTTCATAATGTTGGTCGTTCGAGGACACTGCATTTCTCATTTGGCTCTCGAGCTTAAAAATGGTAAAAACGTCTGAAACAGCATAGTAAGTCTTAACTCGTTAAAAAAAAAAAACTTCTAAAATTAAATTGCAGTGCCGTGACCCGGATTCAAACCGGGGTTGCTGCGACCACAACGCAGAGTACTAACCACTATACGATCACGGCTGGCTTCAAGAGCTGACTTTGTAAAGCCTACATAGGCTGTGAAAGTGATGTGCACAAGCTGGCTAAACTCTTTTCATTTTGGTCTCGATAATGAATAAACTGAAGAAACAGTGGAGCTTTACACAGTCGGTAGGTTTTTTCTCATTCGAAAAGTGCCCTTTTTCCGTGACATTGGAATATCTCAATTGCATCCTCCTCACGTCATCTCTAATTCTCTAAACCCATTGGTGAGAAAACCTGAGTGCCCTCCCCTCTGACCTTCTCCACCAATGTGAACAATAAAAAGGTACTGCTGAGATTTGAACTCAGGATCTCCTGTTTACTAGACAGGCACTTTAACCAACTAAGCCACAGCACCCATAAAAGTAAAATATGTTGCAGATGTGAACACCCACATTTGAATCAAACCAGTCTCATTAATGAATCAAACCAGTCTCATTCATTTAACCCACATCTCTGTTTAGCAAAATCGCATCCAAGTGGATGTAATTGTGATTGACGCTGTAGGAGAGAGGAATAACGTCGTGGGAGAGACAAAAAGTGAGTAAAAAACACCCTAAGTATGTTTAGAACTAAAATTGAACTTTCTTCTGTCGATTCTTGTCTTTTTTCTGAATACTCACTAAATATAGCGACAAAGTCGCTAAGTTGGCAACACTGGTGAGAGGTGGGTAGCGAGATATCAGTAATCAATTGTAATCACATACTATTTCTGTCACGAGATATGAGTAAACATTCAGAATCATACACTATTTCTTCATAATGTTGGTCGTTCGAGGACACTGCATTTCTCATTTGGCTCTCGAGCTTAAAAATGGTAAAAACGTCTGAAACAGCATAGTAAGTCTTAACTCGTTAAAAAAAAAAAAAATTCTAAAATTAAATTGCAGTGCCGTGACCCGGATTCGAACCGGGGTTGCTGCGACCACAACGCAGAGTACTAACCACTATACGATCACGGCTGGCTTCAAGAGCTGACTTTGTAAAGCCTACATAGGCTGTGAAAGTGATGTGCACAAGCTGGCTAAACTCTTTTCATTTTGGTCTCGATAATGAATAAACTGAAGAAACAGTGGAGCTTTACACAGTCGGTAGGTTTTTCTCATTCGAAAAGTGCCCTTTTTCCGTGACATTGGAATATCTCAATTGCATCCTCCTCACGTCATCTCTAATTCTCTAAACCCATTGGTGAGAAAACCTGAGTGCCCTCCCCTCTGACCTTCTCCACCAATGTGAACAATAAAAAGGTACTGCTGAGATTTGAACTCAGGATCTCCTGTTTACTAGACAGGCACTTTAACCAACTAAGCCACAGCACCCATAAAAGTAAAATATGTTGCAGATGTGAACACCCACACCTATTTGAATCAAACCAGTCTCATTAATTTAACCCACATCTCTGTTTAGCAAAATCACATCACAAAAGAGATGTATTTTACTAATATTGGAAACAAAACAGACAACTTCAATTGTCTAGCAACAGGGTTTCTTAAGCTACGTTTCGGGACGCAAAGTGGGCCTGAGCATGTGAGAGGTAGTGTTGCCAAATCCTCACTAAGGAAAGTAGCTATTGGTGGTCCTAAAAGTAGCTAGAAGTGGCTAAATGACATCATCACATAATTTTCATAATTGGCCAAGTGGATGTAATTGTGATTGACGCTGTAGGAGAGAGGAATAACGTCGCGGGAGAGACAAAAAGTGAGTAAAAAACACCCTAAGTATGTTTAGAACTAAAATTGAACTTTCTTCTGTCGATTCTTGTCTTTTTTCTGAATACTCACTAAATATAGCGACAAAGTCGCTAAGTTGGCAACACTGGTGAGAGGTGGGTAGCGAGATATCAGTAATCAATTGTAATCACATACTATTTCTGTCACGAGATATGAGTAAACATTCAGAATCATACACTATTTCTTCATAATGTTGGTCGTTCGAGGACACTGCATTTCTCATTTGGCTCTCGAGCTTAAAAATGGTAAAAACGTCTGAAACAGCATAGTAAGTCTTAACTCGTTAAAAAAAAACTTCTAAAATTAAATTGCAGTGCCGTGACCCGGATTCGAACCGGGGTTGCTGCGACCACAACGCAGAGTACTAACCACTATACGATCACGGCTGGCTTCAAGAGGTGACTTTGTAAAGCCTACATAGGCTGTGAAAGTGATGTGCACAAGCTGGCTAAACTCTTTTCATTTTGGTCTCGATAATGAATAAACTGAAGAAACAGTGGAGCTTTACACAGTCGGTAGGTTTTTCTCATTCGAAAAGTGCCCTTTTTCCGTGACATTGGAATATCTCAATTGCATCCTCCTCACGTCATCTCTAATTCTCTAAACCCATTGGTGAGAAAACCTGAGTGCCCTCCCCTCTGACCTTCTCCACCAATGTGAACAATAAAAAGGTACTGCTGAGATTTGAACTCAGGATCTCCTGTTTACTAGACAGGCACTTTAACCAACTAAGCCACAGCACCCATAAAAGTCATATATGTTGCAGATGTGAACACCCACACCTATTTGAATCAAACCAGTCTCATTAATTTAACCCACATCTCTGTTTAGCAAAATCGCATCACAAAAGAGATGTATTTTACTAATATTGGAAACAAAACAGACAACTTCAATTGTCTAGCAACAGGGTTTCTTAAGCTACGTTTCGGGAGCAAAGTGGGCCTGAGCATGTGAGAGGCAGTGTTGCCAAATCCTCAGTAAGGAAAGTAGCTATTGGTGGTCCTAAAAGTAGCTAGAAGTGGCTAAATGACGTCATCACATAATTTTCATTGTGATTGACGCTGTAGGAGAGAGGAATAACGTCGTGGGAGAGACAAAAAGTGAGTAAAAAACACCCTAAGTATGTTTAGAACTAAAATTGAACTTTCTTCTGTCGATTCTTGTTGGTCTTTTTCTCTTTGAATACTCACTAAATATAAAAAAAAAAACTTCTAAAATTAAATTGCGACAAAGTCGCTACTAGTTGGCAACACTGGTGAGAGGTGGGTCTCCAGATATGTAAACTGAAGAAACAATTGTAAAGTCGGTAGGTTTTTCTCATTTCGAAAAGTACATGCTCAATTGAGATCTGAGAAAACATCAGTGATCTGCAGATTTGAACTCAGGATCTCCTGTTTACTAGACAGGCACTTTAACCAACTAAGCCACAGCACCCATAAAAGTCAAATATGTTGCAGATGTGAACACCCACACCTATTTGAATCAAACCAGTCTCATTAATTTAACCCACATCTCTGTTTAGCAAAATCACATCACAAAAGAGATGTATTTTACTAATATTGGAAACAAAACAGACAACTTCAATTGTCTAGCAACAGGGTTTCTTAAGCTACGTTTCGGGACGCAAAGTGGGCCTGAGCATGTGAGAGGCAGTGTTGCCAAATCCTCAGTAAGGAAAGTAGCTATTGGTGGTCCTAAAAGTAGCTAGAAGTGGCTAAATGACGTCATCACATAATTTTCATAATTGGCCAAGTGGATGTAATTGTGATTGACGCTGTAGGAGAGAGGAATAACGTCGCGGGAGAGACAAAAAGTGAGTAAAAAACACCCTAAGTATGTTTAGAACTAAAATTGAACTTTCTTCTGTCGATTCTTGTCTTTTTTCTGAATACTCACTAAATATAGCGACAAAGTCGCTAAGTGGGCAACACTGGTGAGAGGTGGGTAGCGAGATATCAGTAATCAATTGTAATCACATACTATTTCTGTCACGAGATATGAGTAAACATTCAGAATCATACACTATTTCTTCATAATGTTGGTCGTTCGAGGACACTGCATTTCTCATTTGGCTCTCGAGCTTAAAAATGGTAAAAACGTCTGAAACAGCATAGTAAGTCTTAACTCGTTAAAAAAAAACTTCTAAAATTAAATTGCAGTGCCGTGACCCGGATTTGAACCGGGGTTGCTGCGACCACAACGCAGAGTACTAACCACTATACGATCACGGCTGGCTTCAAGAGCTGACTTTGTAAAGCCTACATAGGCTGTGAAAGTGATGTGCACAAGCTGGCTAAACTCTTTTCATTTTGGTCTCGATAATGAATAAACTGAAGAAACAGTGGAGCTTTACACAGTCGGTAGGTTTTTTCTCATTCGAAAAGTGCCCTTTTTCCGTGACATTGGAATATCTCAATTGCATCCTCCTCACGTCATCTCTAATTCTCTAAACCCATTGGTGAGAAAACCTGAGTGCCCTCCCCTCTGACCTTCTCCACCAATGTGAACAATAAAAAGGTACTGCTGAGATTTGAACTCAGGATCTCCTGTTTACTAGACAGGCACTTTAACCAACTAAGCCACAGCACCCATAAAAGTCATATATGTTGCAGATGTGAACACCCACACCTATTTGAATCAAATTAATTTAACCAGTCTCATTAATTTAACCCACATCTCTGTTTAGCAAAATCGCATCCAAGTGGATGACATCATCATTTTTCATAATTGTGGATGTAATTGTGATTGACGCTGTAGGAGAGAGGAATAACGTCGCGGGAGAGACAAAAAGTGAGTAAAAAACACCCTAAGTATGTTTAGAACTAAAATTGAACTTTCTTCTGTCGATTCTTGTCTTTTTTCTGAATACTCACTAAATATAGCGACAAAGTCGCTAAGTTGGCAACACTGGTGAGAGGTGGGTAGCGAGATATCAGTAATCAATTGTAATCACATACTATTTCTGTCACGAGATATGAGTAAACATTCAGAATCATACACTATTTCTTCATAATGTTGGTCGTTCGAGGACACTGCATTTCTCATTTGGCTCTCGAGCTTAAAAATGGTAAAAACGTCTGAAACAGCATAGTAAGTCTTAACTCGTTAAAAAAAAAACTTCTAAAATTAAATTGCAGTGCCGTGACCCGGATTCGAACCGGGGTTGCTGCGACCACAACGCAGAGTACTAACCACTATACGATCACGGCTGGCTTCAAGAGCTGACTTTGTAAAGCCTACATAGGCTGTGAAAGTGATGTGCACAAGCTGGCTAAACTCTTTTCATTTTGGTCTCGATAATGAATAAACTGAAGAAACAGTGGAGCTTTACACAGTCGGTAGGTTTTTTCTCATTCGAAAAGTGCCCTTTTTCCGTGACATTGGAATATCTCAATTGCATCCTCCTCACGTCATCTCTAATTCTCTAAACCCATTGGTGAGAAAACCTGAGTGCCCTCCCCTCTGACCTTCTCCACCAATGTGAACAATAAAAGGTACTGCTGAGATTTGAACTCAGGATCTCCTGTTTACTAGACAGGCACTTTAACCAACTAAGCCACAGCACCCATAAAAGTAAAATATGTTGCAGATGTGAACACCCACACCTATTTGAATCAAACCAGTCTCATTAATTTAACCCACATCTCTGTTTAGCAAAATCCATCACAAAAGAGATGTATTTTACTAATATTGGAAACAATACAGACAACTTCAATTGTCTAGCAACAGGGTTTCTTAAGCTACGTTTCACGCAAAGTGGGCCTGAGCATGTGAGAGGTAGTGTTGCCAAATCCTCACTAAGGAAAGTAGCTATTGGTGGTCCTAAAAGTAGCTAGAAGTTAAATGACATCATCACATAATTTTCATAATTGGCCAAGTGGATGTAATTGTGATTGACGCTGTAGGAGAGAGGAATAACGTCGCGGGAGAGACAAAAAGTGAGTAAAAACACCCTAAGTATGTTTAGAACTAAAATTGAACTTTCTTCTGTCGATTCTTGTCTTTTTTCTGAATACTCACTAAATATAGCGACAAAGTCGCTAAGTTGGCAACACTGGTGAGAGGTGGGTAGCGAGATATCAGTAATCAATTGTAATCACATACTATTTCTGTCACGAGATATGAGTAAACATTCAGAATCATACACTATTTCTTCATAATGTTGGTCGTTCGAGGACACTGCATTTCTCATTTGGCTCTCGAGCTTAAAAATGGTAAAAACGTCTGAAACAGCATAGTAAGTCTTAACTCGTTAAAAAAAAACTTCTAAAATTAAATTGCAGTGCCGTGACCCGGATTCGAACCGGGGTTGCTGCGACCACAACGCAGAGTACTAACCACTATACGATCACGGCTGGCTTCAAGAGCTGACTTTGTAAAGCCTACATAGGCTGTGAAAGTGATGTGCACAAGCTGGCTAAACTCTTTTCATTTTGGTCTCGATAATGAATAAACTGAAGAAACAGTGGAGCTTTACACAGTCGGTAGGTTTTTCTCATTCGAAAAGTGCCCTTTTTCCGTGACATTGGAATATCTCAATTGCATCCTCCTCACGTCATCTCTAATTCTCTAAACCCATTGGTGAGAAAACCTGAGTGCCCTCCCCTCTGACCTTCTCCACCAATGTGAACAATAAAAAGGTACTGCTGAGATTTGAACTCAGGATCTCCTGTTTACTAGACAGGCACTTTAACCAACTAAGCCACAGCACCCATAAAAGTCACATATGTTGCAGATGTGAACACCCACACCTATTTGAATCAAACCAGTCTCATTAATTTAACCCACATCTCTGTTTAGCAAAATCGCATCACAAAAGAGATGTATTTGACTAATATTGGAAACAATACAGACAACTTCAATTGTCTAGCAACAGGGTTTCTTAAGCTACGTTTCGGGACGCAAAGTGGGCCTGAGCATGTGAGAGGTAGTGTTGCCAAATCCCACTAAGGAAAGTAGCTATTGGTGGTCCTAAAAGTAGCTAGAAGTCGCTAAATGACATCATCACATAATTTTCATAATTGGCCAAGTGGATGTAATTGTGATTGACGCTGTAGGAGAGAGGAATAACGTCGCGGGAGAGACAAAAAGTGAGTAAAAACACCCTAAGTATGTTTAGAACTAAAATTGAACTTTCTTCTGTCGATTCTTGTCTTTTTTCTGAATACTCACTAAATATAGCGACAAAGTCGCTAAGTTGGCAACACTGGTGAGAGGTGGGTAGCGAGATATCAGTAATCAATTGTAATCACATACTATTTCTGTCACGAGATATGAGTAAACATTCAGAATCATACACTATTTCTTCATAATGTTGGTCGTTCGAGGACACTGCATTTCTCATTTGGCTCTCGAGCTTAAAAATGGTAAAAACGTCTGAAACAGCATAGTAAGTCTTAACTCGTTAAAAAAAAAACTTCTAAAATTAAATTGCAGTGCCGTGACCCGGATTCGAACCGGGGTTGCTGCGACCACAACGCAGAGTACTAACCACTATACGATCACGGCTGGCTTCAAGAGCTGACTTTGTAAAGCCTACATAGGCTGTGAAAGTGATGTGCACAAGCTGGCTAAACTCTTTTCATTTTGGTCTCGATAATGAATAAACTGAAGAAACAGTGGAGCTTTACACAGTCGGTAGGTTTTTTCTCATTCGAAAAGTGCCCTTTTTCCGTGACATTGGAATATCTCAATTGCATCCTCCTCACGTCATCTCTAATTCTCTAAACCCATTGGTGAGAAAACCTGAGTGCCCTCCCCTCTGACCTTCTCCACCAATGTGAACAATAAAAAGGTACTGCTGAGATTTGAACTCAGGATCTCCTGTTTACTAGACAGGCACTTTAACCAACTAAGCCACAGCACCCATAAAAGTAAAATATGTTGCAGATGTGAACACCCACACCTATTTGAATCAAACCAGTCTCATTAATTTAACCCACATCTCTGTTTAGCAAAATCGCATCCAAGTGGATGTAATTGTGATTGACGCTGTAGGAGAGAGGAATAACGTCGTGGGAGAGACAAAAAGTGAGTAAAAAACACCCTAAGTATGTTTAGAACTAAAATTGAACTTTCTTCTGTCGATTCTTGTCTTTTTTCTGAATACTCACTAAATATAGCGACAAAGTCGCTAAGTTGGCAACACTGGTGAGAGGTGGGTAGCGAGATATCAGTAATCAATTGTAATCACATACTATTTCTGTCACGAGATATGAGTAAACATTCAGAATCATACACTATTTCTTCATAATGTTGGTCGTTCGAGGACACTGCATTTCTCATTTGGCTCTCGAGCTTAAAAATGGTAAAAACGTCTGAAACAGCATAGTAAGTCTTAACTCGTTAAAAAAAAAACTTCTAAAATTAAATTGCAGTGCCGTGACCCGGATTCGAACCGGGGTTGCTGCGACCACAACGCAGAGTACTAACCACTATACGATCACGGCTGGCTTCAAGAGCTGACTTTGTAAAGCCTACATAGGCTGTGAAAGTGATGTGCACAAGCTGGCTAAACTCTTTTCATTTTGGTCTCGATAATGAATAAACTGAAGAAACAGTGGAGCTTTACACAGTCGGTAGGTTTTTCTCATTCGAAAAGTGCCCTTTTTCCGTGACATTGGAATATCTCAATTGCATCCTCCTCACGTCATCTCTAATTCTCTAAACCCATTGGTGAGAAAACCTGAGTGCCCTCCCCTCTGACCTTCTCCACCAATGTGAACAATAAAAAGGTACTGCTGAGATTTGAACTCAGGATCTCCTGTTTACTAGACAGGCACTTTAACCAACTAAGCCACAGCACCCATAAAAGTCATATATGTTGCAGATGTGAACACCCACACCTATTTGAATCAAACCAGTCTCATTAATTTAACCCACATCTCTGTTTAGCAAAATCACATCACAAAAGAGATGTATTTTACTAATATTGGAAACAATACGACAACTTCAATTGTCTAGCAACAGGGTTTCTTAAGCTACGTTTCGGGACGCAAAGTGGGCCTGAGCATGTGAGAGGTAGTGTTGCCAAATCCTCACTAAGGAAAGTAGCTATTGGTGGTCCTAAAAGTAGCTAGAAGTGGCTAAATGACATCATCACATAATTTTCATAATTGGCCAAGTGGATGTAATTGTGATTGACGCTGTAGGAGAGAGGAATAACGTCGCGGGAGAGACAAAAAGTGAGTAAAAAACACCCTAAGTATGTTTAGAACTAAAATTGAACTTTCTTCTGTCGATTCTTGTCTTTTTTCTGAATACTCACTAAATATAGCGACAAAGTCGCTAAGTTGGCAACACTGGTGAGAGGTGGGTAGCGAGATATCAGTAATCAATTGTAATCACATACTATTTCTGTCACGAGATATGAGTAAACATTCAGAATCATACACTATTTCTTCATAATGTTGGTCGTTCGAGGACACTGCATTTCTCATTTGGCTCTCGAGCTTAAAAATGGTAAAAACGTCTGAAACAGCATAGTAAGTCTTAACTCGTTAAAAAAAAACTTCTAAAATTAAATTGCAGTGCCGTGACCCGGATTCGAACCGGGGTTGCTGCGACCACAACGCAGAGTACTAACCACTATACGATCACGGCTGGCTTCAAGAGCTGACTTTGTAAAGCCTACATAGGCTGTGAAAGTGATGTGCACAAGCTGGCTAAACTCTTTTCATTTTGGTCTCGATAATGAATAAACTGAAGAAACAGTGGAGCTTTACACAGTCGGTAGGTTTTTTCATTCGAAAAGTGCCCTTTTTCCGTGACATTGGAATATCTCAATTGCATCCTCCTCACGTCATCTCTAATTCTCTAAACCCATTGGTGAGAAAACCTGAGTGCCCTCCCCTCTGACCTTCTCCACCAATGTGAACAATAAAAAGGTACTGCTGAGATTTGAACTCAGGATCTCCTGTTTACTAGACAGGCACTTTAACCAACTAAGCCACAGCACCCATAAAAGTAAATATGTTGCAGATGTGAACACCCACACCTATTTGAATCAAACCAGTCTCATTAATTTAACCCACATCTCTGTTTAGCAAAATCGCATCACAAAAGGATGTATTTTTGACTGTAATATTGGAAACAAAACAGACAAAAAACTTCAATATGTTTAGAACTAAAAGGGAACTTTCTTCTGCTATTCTTGTCTTTTTTCTGAATACTCAAAATATGGGCCTGAGCATGGTGAGAGGTGGTGTTGCCAAATATCAGTAATCAATTGTAATCACATACTATTTCTAAAAGTAGCTAGATAGTGAGTAAACATTCAGAATCATCACATAATTCTTCATAATGTTGGATTGACTGTAGGAGACACTGCATTTCTCATTTGGCTCTCGAGACAAAAATGGTAAAAACACCATAAGTATGTTTAGAACTAAAAAAAAACTTTCTTCTGTAAATTCTGCCGTCTTTTTTCTGAATACTCACTAAATATAGCGACAAAGTCGCTAAAAGCCTACATAGGCTGTGAAAGTGATGTGCAACACTGGTGAGAAACTGGGTGGAGCGAGATATTTTTCCACATTCGAAAATTTTTCCGTGACATTGGAAAGCGAGATATCAGTAATCAATTGGTCACTGAGTAAACATTCAGAATCATACACTATTTCTTCATAATGTTGGTTTGAACACTGCATTTCTCATTTGGCTCTCGAGCTTAAAAATGGTAAAAACTCTGAAACAGCATAGTTTAAAAAAAAACTAGACAGGCACTTTAACCAACTAAGCCACAGCACCTGTGAAAGTAAAAGTCAAACTCTTTTCATTTTGGTCTCGATGAATTGCAGATCAGTGATTCGAAACCCACCCTTTTGAATTGGAATATCTCAATTAATCCTCCTCACATCTCTAATTCTCTAAACCCATTGGTGAGAAAAACCTGAGTGCCCTCCCCTCTGACCTTCTCCACCAATGTGAACAATAAAAGGTACTGCTGAGATTTGAACTCAGGATCTCCTGTTTACTAGACAGCACTTTAACCAACTAAGCCTGAGCATGTAAAAGTCAGTGTTGCAAATGTGAACACCCACACCTATTTGAATCAAACCAGTCTCATTAATTTAACCCACATCTCTGTTTTCAAAATTGGCCAAGTGGATGTAATTGTGATTGACGCTGTAGGAGAGAGGAATAACGTCGCGGGAGAGACAAAAAGTGAGTAAAAAACACCCTAAGTATGTTTAGAACTAAAATTGAACTTTCTTCTGTCGATTCTTGTCTTTTTTCTGAATACTCACTAAATATAGCGACAAAGTCGCTAAGTTGGCAACACTGGTGAGAGGTGGGTAGCGAGATATCAGTAATCAATTGTAATCACATACTATTTCTGTCACGAGATATGAGTAAACATTCAGAATCATACACTATTTCTTCATAATGTTGGTCGTTCGAGGACACTGCATTTCTCATTTGGCTCTCGAGCTTAAAAATGGTAAAAACGTCTGAAACAGCATAGTAAGTCTTAACTCGTTAAAAAAAAAACTTCTAAAATTAAATTGCAGTGCCGTGACCCGGATTCGAACCGGGGTTGCTGCGACCACAACGCAGAGTACTAACCACTATACGATCACGGCTGGCTTCAAGAGCTGACTTTGTAAAGCCTACATAGGCTGTGAAAGTGATGTGCACAAGCTGGCTAAACTCTTTTCATTTTGGTCTCGATAATGAATAAACTGAAGAAACAGTGGAGCTTTACACAGTCGGTAGGTTTTTTCTCATTCGAAAAGTGCCCTTTTTCCGTGACATTGGAATATCTCAATTGCATCCTCCTCACGTCATCTCTAATTCTCTAAACCCATTGGTGAGAAAACCTGAGTGCCCTCCCCTCTGACCTTCTCCACCAATGTGAACAATAAAAAGGTACTGCTGAGATTTGAACTCAGGATCTCCTGTTTACTAGACAGGCACTTTAACCAACTAAGCCACAGCACCCATAAAAGTAAAATATGTTGCAGATGTGAACACCCACACCTATTTGAATCAAACCAGTCTCATTAATTTAACCCACATCTCTGTTTAGCAGATCACAAAAGAGATGTATTTTACTAATATTGGAAACAATACAGACAACTTCAATTTGCAATCAAACCAGTCTCATTAATTTAACCCACATCTCTGGTGGTCCTAAAAGTAGCTAAAGTCGCTAAATGACATCATCACATAATTTTCATAATTGGCCAAGTGGATGTAATTGTGATTGACGCTGTAGGAGAGAGGAATAACGTCGCGGGAGAGACAAAAAGTGAGTAAAAAACACCCTAAGTATGTTTAGAACTAAAATTGAACTTTCTTCTGTCGATTCTTGTCTTTTTTCTGAATACTCACTAAATATAGCGACAAAGTCGCTAAGTTGGCAACACTGGTGAGAGGTGGGTAGCGAGATATCAGTAATCAATTGTAATCACATACTATTTCTGTCACGAGATATGAGTAAACATTCAGAATCATACACTATTTCTTCATAATGTTGGTCGTTCGAGGACACTGCATTTCTCATTTGGCTCTCGAGCTTAAAAATGGTAAAAACGTCTGAAACAGCATAGTAAGTCTTAACTCGTTAAAAAAAAACTTCTAAAATTAAATTGCAGTGCCGTGACCCGGATTCGAACCGGGGTTGCTGCGACCACAACGCAGAGTACTAACCACTATACGATCACGGCTGGCTTCAAGAGCTGACTTTGTAAAGCCTACATAGGCTGTGAAAGTGATGTGCACAAGCTGGCTAAACTCTTTTCATTTTGGTCTCGATAATGAATAAACTGAAGAAACAGTGGAGCTTTACACAGTCGGTAGGTTTTTTCTCATTCGAAAAGTGCCCTTTTTCCGTGACATTGGAATATCTCAATTGCATCCTCCTCACGTCATCTCTAATTCTCTAAACCCATTGGTGAGAAAACCTGAGTGCCCTCCCCTCTGACCTTCTCCACCAATGTGAACAATAAAAAGGTACTGCTGAGATTTGAACTCAGGATCTCCTGTTTACTAGACAGGCACTTTAACCAACTAAGCCACAGCACCCATAAAAGTCAAATATGTTGCAGATGTGAACACCCACACCTATTTGAATCAAACCAGTCTCATTAATTTAACCCACATCTCTGTTTAGCAAAATCGCATCCAAGTGGATGTAATTGTGATTGACGCTGTAGGAGAGAGGAAATAACGTAGCTATTGGTGGTCCTAAAAGGGAGAGACAAAAAGTGTGAGTAAAAAATAACACCCCTAAGTATGTTTAGAACTAAAATTGAACTTTCTTCTGTCGATTCTTGTCTTTTTTCTGAATACTCACTAAATATAGCGACAAAGTCGCTAAGTTGGCAACACTGGTGAGAGGTGGGTAGCGAGATATCAGTAATCAATTGTAATCACATACTATTTCTGTCACGAGATATGAGTAAACATTCAGAATCATACACTATTTCTTCATAATGTTGGTCGTTCGAGGACACTGCATTTCTCATTTGGCTCTCGAGCTTAAAAATGGTAAAAACGTCTGAAACAGCATAGTAAGTCTTAACTCGTTAAAAAAAAAAAAACTTCTAAAATTAAATTGCAGTGCCGTGACCCGGATTCGAACCGGGGTTGCTGCGACCACAACGCAGAGTACTAACCACTATACGATCACGGCTGGCTTCAAGAGCTGACTTTGTAAAGCCTACATAGGCTGTGAAAGTGATGTGCACAAGCTGGCTAAACTCTTTTCATTTTGGTCTCGATAATGAATAAACTGAAGAAACAGTGGAGCTTTACACAGTCGGTAGGTTTTTCTCATTCGAAAAGTGCCCTTTTCCGTGACATTGGAATATCTCAATTGCATCCTCCTCACGTCATCTCTAATTCTCTAAACCCATTGGTGAGAAAACCTGAGTGCCCTCCCCTCTGACCTTCTCCACCAATGTGAACAATAAAAAGGTACTGCTGAGATTTGAACTCAGGATCTCCTGTTTACTAGACAGGCACTTTAACCAACTAAGCCACAGCACCCATAAAAGTAAAATATGTTGCAGATGTGAACACCCACACCTATTTGAATCAAACCAGTCTCATTAATTTAACCCACATCTCTGTTTAGCAAAATCGCATCAAAAAGTGGATGACAACTAATTGTCTAGAACAGGGTTTCTTAAGACGCTGGGCCTGAGCATGAGAGAGGAAATCCTCAAAGGAAAGTAGCTATTGGTGGTCCTAAAAGTAGCTAGGTCGAAATGACAAACATAATTTTCATAATTGTGGATGTAAAAAGGAGAGAGGAATAACAGAGACAAAAAGTGAGTAAAAAACACCCTAAGTATGTTTAGAACTAAAATTGAACTTTCTTCTGTCGATTCTTGTCTTTTTTCTGAATACTCACTAAATATAGCGACAAAGTCGCTAAGTTGGCAACACTGGTGAGAGGTGGGTAGCGAGATATCAGTAATCAATTGTAATCACATACTATTTCTGTCACGAGATATGAGTAAACATTCAGAATCATACACTATTTCTTCATAATGTTGGTCGTTCGAGGACACTGCATTTCTCATTTGGCTCTCGAGCTTAAAAATGGTAAAAACGTCTGAAACAGCATAGTAAGTCTTAACTCGTTAAAAAAAAAAAAAAACTTCTAAAATTAAATTGCAGTGCCGTGACCCGGATTCGAACCGGGGTTGCTGCGACCACAACGCAGAGTACTAACCACTATACGATCACGGCTGGCTTCAAGAGCTGACTTTGTAAAGCCTACATAGGCTGTGAAAGTGATGTGCACAAGCTGGCTAAACTCTTTTCATTTTGGTCTCGATAATGAATAAACTGAAGAAACAGTGGAGCTTTACACAGTCAGTAGGTTTTTCCACATTCGAAAAGTGCCCTTTTTCCGTGACATTGGAATATCTCAATTGCATCCTCCTCACGTCATCTCTAATTCTCTAAACCCATTGGTGAGAAAACCTGAGTGCCCTCCCCTCTGACCTTCTCCACCAATGTGAACAATAAAAAGGTACTGCTGAGATTTGAACTCAGGATCTCCTGTTTACTAGACAGGCACTTTAACCAACTAAGCCACAGCACCCATAAAAGGAACTTTCTTCTCCCAGTCTGAAAATATGTTGCAGATGTGAACACCCACACCTATTTGAATCAAACCAGTCTCATTAATTTAACCCACATCTCTGTTTAGCAAAATCGCATCACAAAAGAGATGTATTTTACTAATATTGGAAACAATACAGACAACTTCAATTGTCTAGCAACAGGGTTTCTTAAGCTACGTTTCGGGACGCAAAGTGGGCCTGAGCATGTGAGAGGTAGTGTTGCCAAATCCTCACTAAGGAAAGTAGCTATTGGTGGTCCTAAAAGTAGCTAGAAGTCGCTAAATGACATCATCACATAATTTTCATAATTGGCCAAGTGGATGTAATTGTGATTGACGCTGTAGGAGAGAGGAATAACGTCGCGGGAGAGACAAAAAGTGAGTAAAAAACACCCTAAGTATGTTTAGAACTAAAATTGAACTTTCTTCTGTCGATTCTTGTCTTTTTTCTGAATACTCACTAAATATAGCGACAAAGTCGCTAAGTTGGCAACACTGGTGAGAGGTGGGTAGCGAGATATCAGTAATCAATTGTAATCACATACTATTTCTGTCACGAGATATGAGTAAACATTCAGAATCATACACTATTTCTTCATAATGTTGGTCGTTCGAGGACACTGCATTTCTCATTTGGCTCTCGAGCTTAAAAATGGTAAAAACGTCTGAAACAGCATAGTAAGTCTTAACTCGTTAAAAAAAAAAACTTCTAAAATTAAATTGCAGTGCCGTGACCCGGATTCGAACCGGGGTTGCTGCGACCACAACGCAGAGTACTAACCACTATACGATCACGGCTGGCTTCAAGAGCTGACTTTGTAAAGCCTACATAGGCTGTGAAAGTGATGTGCACAAGCTGGCTAAACTCTTTTCATTTTGGTCTCGATAATGAATAAACTGAAGAAACAGTGGAGCTTTACACAGTCGGTAGGTTTTTTCACATTCGAAAAGTGCCCTTTTTCCGTGACATTGGAATATCTCAATTGCATCCTCCTCACGTCATCTCTAATTCTCTAAACCCATTGGTGAGAAAACCTGAGTGCCCTCCCCTCTGACCTTCTCCACCAATGTGAACAATAAAAAGGTACTGCTGAGATTTGAACTCAGGATCTCCTGTTTACTAGACAGGCACTTTAACCAACTAAGCCACAGCACCCATAAAAGTAAAATATGTTGCAGATGTGAACACCCACACCTATTTGAATCAAACCAGTCTCATTAATTTAACCCACATCTCTGTTTAGCAAAATCGCATCCAAGTGGATGTAATTGTGATTGACGCTGTAGGAGAGAGGAATAACGTCGTAAAAGGGAGAGACAAAAAGTGAGTAAAAAACACCCTAAGTATGTTTAGAACTAAAATTGAACTTTCTTCTGTCGATTCTTGTCTTTTTTCTGAATACTCACTAAATATAGCGACAAAGTCGCTAAGTTGGCAACACTGGTGAGAGGTGGGTAGCGAGATATCAGTAATCAATTGTAATCACATACTATTTCTGTCACGAGATATGAGTAAACATTCAGAATCATACACTATTTCTTCATAATGTTGGTCGTTCGAGGACACTGCATTTCTCATTTGGCTCTCGAGCTTAAAAATGGTAAAAACGTCTGAAACAGCATAGTAAGTCTTAACTCGTTAAAAAAAAACTTCTAAAATTAAATTGCAGTGCCGTGACCCGGATTCGAACCGGGGTTGCTGCGACCACAACGCAGAGTACTAACCACTATACGATCACGGCTGGCTTCAAGAGCTGACTTTGTAAAGCCTACATAGGCTGTGAAAGTGATGTGCACAAGCTGGCTAAACTCTTTTCATTTTGGTCTCGATAATGAATAAACTGAAGAAACAGTGGAGCTTTACACAGTCGGTAGGTTTTTTCTCATTCGAAAAGTGCCCTTTTTCCGTGACATTGGAATATCTCAATTGCATCCTCCTCACGTCATCTCTAATTCTCTAAACCCATTGGTGAGAAAACCTGAGTGCCCTCCCCTCTGACCTTCTCCACCAATGTGAACAATAAAAAGGTACTGCTGAGATTTGAACTCAGGATCTCCTGTTTACTAGACAGGCACTTTAACCAACTAAGCCACAGCACCCATAAAAGTAAAATATGTTGCAGATGTGAACACCCACACCTATTTGAATCAAACCAGTCTCATTAATTTAACCCACATCTCTGTTTAGCAAAATCACATCACAAAAGAGATGTATTTTACTAATATTGGAAACAAAACAGACAACTTCAATTGTCTAGCAACAGGGTTTCTTAAGCTACGTTTCGGGACGCAAAGTGGGCCTGAGCATGTGAGAGGCAGTGTTGCCAAATCCTCAGTAAGGAAAGTAGCTATTGGTGGTCCTAAAAGTAGCTAGAAGTGGCTAAATGACGTCATCACATAATTTTCATAATTGGCCAAGTGGATGTAATTGTGATTGACGCTGTAGGAGAGAGGAATAACGTCGCGGGAGAGACAAAAAGTGAGTAAAAAACACCCTAAGTATGTTTAGAACTAAAATTGAACTTTCTTCTGTCGATTCTTGTCTTTTTTCTGAATACTCACTAAATATAGCGACAAAGTCGCTAAGTTGGCAACACTGGTGAGAGGTGGGTAGCGAGATATCAGTAATCAATTGTAATCACATACTATTTCTGTCACGAGATATGAGTAAACATTCAGAATCATACACTATTTCTTCATAATGTTGGTCGTTCGAGGACACTGCATTTCTCATTTGGCTCTCGAGCTTAAAAATGGTAAAAACGTCTGAAACAGCATAGTAAGTCTTAACTCGTTAAAAAAAAACTTCTAAAATTAAATTGCAGTGCCGTGACCCGGATTCGAACCGGGGTTGCTGCGACCACAACGCAGAGTACTAACCACTATACGATCACGGCTGGCTTCAAGAGCTGACTTTGTAAAGCCTACATAGGCTGTGAAAGTGATGTGCACAAGCTGGCTAAACTCTTTTCATTTTGGTCTCGATAATGAATAAACTGAAGAAACAGTGGAGCTTTACACAGTCGGTAGGTTTTTCTCATTCGAAAAGTGCCCTTTTTCCGTGACATTGGAATATCTCAATTGCATCCTCCTCACGTCATCTCTAATTCTCTAAACCCATTGGTGAGAAAACCTGAGTGCCCTCCCCTCTGACCTTCTCCACCAATGTGAACAATAAAAAGGTACTGCTGAGATTTGAACTCAGGATCTCCTGTTTACTAGACAGGCACTTTAACCAACTAAGCCACAGCACCCATAAAAGTCAAATATGTTGCAGATGTGAACACCCACACCTATTTGAATCAAACCAGTCTCATTAATTTAACCCACATCTCTGTTTAGCAAAATCGCATCACAAAAGGATGTATTTTTGACTAATATTGGAAACAAAACAGACAAAACTTCAATTGTTTAGAACAAAAGGGTTTCTTCTGTCGCTTGTCTTTTTTCTGAATACTCAAAATGGGCCTGAGCATGTGAGAGGTGGTGTTGCCAAATCCTCATCAATAAGGAAAGTAGCTATTGGTGGTCCTAAAAGTAGCTAGAAGTGAGCTAAATGACATCATCACTAATTTTCATAATTGTTGGTCGTTCGTGGATGTAATTGTGATTTGCTGTAGGAGAGAGGAATAACGTCATGGGAGACAGCAAAAAGTGAACTCGTAAAAAAAACACCAGTGCCGTGATGTTTAGAACTAAAATTGAACTTTCTTCTGTCGATTCTTTTCTTTTTCTCTGAAAACTGAAGAAACAGTGGAGCTTTAAACAGTCGGTAGGTTTTTTCAAAGTCGCCCTTTTTCCGTTTGGAATATCAACACTGGTGAGAGGTTCTCTAAACCCATTGTGAAAAAATCACTGATACTATTTCTGTCTGAGATATCCACCAAAACATAAAGAATCTCAGGATCTCCTGTTTACTAGACAGGCACTTTAACCAACTAAGGCTCACAGCACCCATAAAAAAAATAAACGTTGCAGATGTGAACACCTCACAAAAATTTGAATCAAACCAGTCTCATTAATTTAACCCACATCTCTGTTTAGCAAAATCACATCACAAAAGAGATGTATTTTACTAATATTGAGATTTGAACTTCAATTGTCTAGCAACAGGGTTTCTAAGCTACGTTTCGGGACTCTGAAAGTGGGAGAAAACCTTGTGAACAATAAAAGTATCTGCAGTGTTGCCAAATCCTCAGAAGGAAACCAACTAAGGTGGCACCTAAAAGTCATATGTTGCAGATGTGAACACCCAAATGAATCAAACCAGTCTCATTAATTTAACCCACATCTCTGTTTAGCAAAATCGCATCAAGTGGATGTAATTGTGATTGACGCTGTAGGAGAGAGGAATAACGTCGCGGGAGAGACAAAAAGTGAGTAAAAAACACCCTAAGTATGTTTAGAACTAAAATTGAACTTTCTTCTGTCGATTCTTGTCTTTTTTCTGAATACTCACTAAATATAGCGACAAAGTCGCTAAGTTGGCAACACTGGTGAGAGGTGGGTAGCGAGATATCAGTAATCAATTGTAATCACATACTATTTCTGTCACGAGATATGAGTAAACATTCAGAATCATACACTATTTCTTCATAATGTTGGTCGTTCGAGGACACTGCATTTCTCATTTGGCTCTCGAGCTTAAAAATGGTAAAAACGTCTGAAACAGCATAGTAAGTCTTAACTCGTTAAAAAAAAAAACTTCTAAAATTAAATTGCAGTGCCGTGACCCGGATTCGAACCGGGGTTGCTGCGACCACAACGCAGAGTACTAACCACTATACGATCACGGCTGGCTTCAAGAGCTGACTTTGTAAAGCCTACATAGGCTGTGAAAGTGATGTGCACAAGCTGGCTAAACTCTTTTCATTTTGGTCTCGATAATGAATAAACTGAAGAAACAGTGGAGCTTTACACAGTCGGTAGGTTTTTTCATTCGAAAAGTGCCCTTTTTCCGTGACATTGGAATATCTCAATTGCATCCTCCTCACGTCATCTCTAATTCTCTAAACCCATTGGTGAGAAAACCTGAGTGCCCTCCCCTCTGACCTTCTCCACCAATGTGAACAATAAAAAGGTACTGCTGAGATTTGAACTCAGGATCTCCTGTTTACTAGACAGGCACTTTAACCAACTAAGCCACAGCACCCATAAAAGTCAAATATGTTGCAGATGTGAACACCCACACCTATTTGAATCAAACCAGTCTCATTAATTTAACCCACATCTCTGTTTAGCAAAATCGCATCCAAGTGGATGTAATTGTGATTGACGCTGTAGGAGAGAGGAATAACGTCACTAAGGAGAGACAAAAAGTGAGTAAAAAACACCCTAAGTATGTTTAGAACTAAAATTGAACTTTCTTCTGTCGATTCTTGTCTTTTTTCTGAATACTCACTAAATATAGCGACAAAGTCGCTAAGTTGGCAACACTGGTGAGAGGTGGGTAGCGAGATATCAGTAATCAATTGTAATCACATACTATTTCTGTCACGAGATATGAGTAAACATTCAGAATCATACACTATTTCTTCATAATGTTGGTCGTTCGAGGACACTGCATTTCTCATTTGGCTCTCGAGCTTAAAAATGGTAAAAACGTCTGAAACAGCATAGTAAGTCTTAACTCGTTAAAAAAAAACTTCTAAAATTAAATTGCAGTGCCGTGACCGATTCGAACCGGGGTTGCTGCGACCACAACGCAGAGTACTAACCACTATACGATCACGGCTGGCTTCAAGAGCTGACTTTGTAAAGCCTACATAGGCTGTGAAAGTGATGTGCACAAGCTGGCTAAACTCTTTTCATTTTGGTCTCGATAATGAATAAACTGAAGAAACAGTGGAGCTTTACACAGTCGGTAGGTTTTTCTCATTCGAAAAGTGCCCTTTTTCCGTGACATTGGAATATCTCAATTGCATCCTCCTCACGTCATCTCTAATTCTCTAAACCCATTGGTGAGAAAACCTGAGTGCCCTCCCCTCTGACCTTCTCCACCAATGTGAACAATAAAAAGGTACTGCTGAGATTTGAACTCAGGATCTCCTGTTTACTAGACAGGCACTTTAACCAACTAAGCCACAGCACCCATAAAAGTCAAATATGTTGCAGATGTGAACACCCACACCTATTTGAATCAAACCAGTCTCATTAATTTAACCCACATCTCTGTTTAGCAAAATCACATCACAAAAGAGATGTATTTTACTAATATTGGAAACAAAACAGACAACTTCAATTGTCTAGCAACAGGGTTTCTTAAGCTACGTTTCGGGACGCAAAGTGGGCCTGAGCATGTGAGAGGCAGTGTTGCCAAATCCTCACTAAGGAAAGTAGCTATTGGTGGTCCTAAAAGTAGCTAGAAGTGGCTAAATGACGTCATCACATAATTTTCATTGTGATTGACGCTGTAGGAGAGAGGAATAACGTCGTGGGAGAGACAAAAAGTGAGTAAAAAACACCCTAAGTATGTTTAGAACTAAAATTGAACTTTCTTCTGTCGATTCTTGTCTTTTTTCTGAATACTCACTAAATATAGCGACAAAGTCGCTAAGTTGGCAACACTGGTGAGAGGTGGGTAGCGAGATATCAGTAATCAATTGTAATCACATACTATTTCTGTCACGAGATATGAGTAAACATTCAGAATCATACACTATTTCTTCATAATGTTGGTCGTTCGAGGACACTGCATTTCTCATTTGGCTCTCGAGCTTAAAAATGGTAAAAACGTCTGAAACAGCATAGTAAGTCTTAACTCGTTAAAAAAAAAACTTCTAAAATTAAATTGCAGTGCCGTGACCCGGATTCGAACCGGGGTTGCTGCGACCACAACGCAGAGTACTAACCACTATACGATCACGGCTGGCTTCAAGAGCTGACTTTGTAAAGCCTACATAGGCTGTGAAAGTGATGTGCACAAGCTGGCTAAACTCTTTTCATTTTGGTCTCGATAATGAATAAACTGAAGAAACAGTGGAGCTTTACACAGTCAGTAGGTTTTTTCTCATTCGAAAAGTGCCCTTTTTCCGTGACATTGGAATATCTCAATTGCATCCTCCTCACGTCATCTCTAATTCTCTAAACCCATTGGTGAGAAAACCTGAGTGCCCTCCCCTCTGACCTTCTCCACCAATGTGAACAATAAAAAGGTACTGCTGAGATTTGAACTCAGGATCTCCTGTTTACTAGACAGGCACTTTAACCAACTAAGCCACAGCACCCATAAAAGTAAAATATGTTGCAGATGTGAACACCCACACCTATTTGAATCAAACCAGTCTCATTAATTTAACCCACATCTCTGTTTAGCAAAATCATCACAAAAGAGATGTATTTGACTAATATTGGAAAGAATACAGACAACTTCAATTGTCTAGCAACAGGGTTTCTTAAACGCAAAGTGGGCCTGAGCATGTGAGAGGTAGTGTTGCCAAATCCTCACTAAGGAAAGTAGCTATTGGTGGTCCTAAAAGTAGCTAGAAGTCGCTAAATGACATCATCACATAATTTTCATAATTGGCCAAGTGGATGTAATTGTGATTGACGCTGTAGGAGAGAGGAATAACGTCGCGGGAGAGACAAAAAGTGAGTAAAAAACACCCTAAGTATGTTTAGAACTAAAATTGAACTTTCTTCTGTCGATTCTTGTCTTTTTTCTGAATACTCACTAAATATAGCGACAAAGTCGCTAAGTTGGCAACACTGGTGAGAGGTGGGTAGCGAGATATCAGTAATCAATTGTAATCACATACTATTTCTGTCACGAGATATGAGTAAACATTCAGAATCATACACTATTTCTTCATAATGTTGGTCGTTCGAGGACACTGCATTTCTCATTTGGCTCTCGAGCTTAAAAATGGTAAAAACGTCTGAAACAGCATAGTAAGTCTTAACTCGTTAAAAAAAAAACTTCTAAAATTAAATTGCAGTGCCGTGACCCGGATTCGAACCGGGGTTGCTGCGACCACAACGCAGAGTACTAACCACTATACGATCACGGCTGGCTTCAAGAGCTGACTTTGTAAAGCCTACATAGGCTGTGAAAGTGATGTGCACAAGCTGGCTAAACTCTTTTCATTTTGGTCTCGATAATGAATAAACTGAAGAAACAGTGGAGCTTTACACAGTCGGTAGGTTTTTTTTGTAAAGCTCATTCGAAAAGTGCCCTTTTTCCGTGACATTGGAATATCTCAATTGCATCCTCCTCACGTCATCTCTAATTCTCTAAACCCATTGGTGAGAAAACCTGAGTGCCCTCCCCTCTGACCTTCTCCACCAATGTGAACAATAAAAAGGTACTGCTGAGATTTGAACTCAGGATCTCCTGTTTACTAGACAGGCACTTTAACCAACTAAGCCACAGCACCCATAAAAGTCATATGTTGCAGATGTGAACACCCACACCTATTTGAATCAAACCAGTCTCATTAATTTAACCCACATCTCTGTTTAGCAAAATCACATCACAAAAGAGATGTATTTTACTAATATTGGAAACAAAACAGACAACTTCAATTGTCTAGCAACAGGGTTTCTTAAGCTACGTTTCGGGACGCAAAGTGGGCCTGAGCATGTGAGAGGCAGTGTTGCCAAATCCTCAGTAAGGAAAGTAGCTATTGGTGGTCCTAAAAGTAGCTAGAAGTGGCTAAATGACGTCATCACATAATTTTCATTGTGATTGACGCTGTAGGAGAGAGGAATAACGTCGTGGGAGAGACAAAAAGTGAGTAAAAAACACCCTAAGTATGTTTAGAACTAAAATTGAACTTTCTTCTGTCGATTCTTGTCTTTTTTCTGAATACTCACTAAATATAGCGACAAAGTCGCTAAGTTGGCAACACTGGTGAGAGGTGGGTAGCGAGATATCAGTAATCAATTGTAATCACATACTATTTCTGTCACGAGATATGAGTAAACATTCAGAATCATACACTATTTCTTCATAATGTTGGTCGTTCGAGGACACTGCATTTCTCATTTGGCTCTCGAGCTTAAAAATGGTAAAAACGTCTGAAACAGCATAGTAAGTCTTAACTCGTTAAAAAAAAACTTCTAAAATTAAATTGCAGTGCCGTGACCCGGATTCGAACCGGGGTTGCTGCGACCACAACGCAGAGTACTAACCACTATACGATCACGGCTGGCTTCAAGAGCTGACTTTGTAAAGCCTACATAGGCTGTGAAAGTGATGTGCACAAGCTGGCTAAACTCTTTTCATTTTGGTCTCGATAATGAATAAACTGAAGAAACAGTGGAGCTTTACACAGTCGGTAGGTTTTTTCTCATTCGAAAAGTGCCCTTTTTCCGTGACATTGGAATATCTCAATTGCATCCTCCTCACGTCATCTCTAATTCTCTAAACCCATTGGTGAGAAAACCTGAGTGCCCTCCCTCTGACCTTCTCCACCAATGTGAACAATAAAAAGGTACTGCTGAGATTTGAACTCAGGATCTCCTGTTTACTAGACAGGCACTTTAACCAACTAAGCCACAGCACCCATAAAAGTCAAATATGTTGCAGATGTGAACACCCACACCTATTTGAATCAAACCAGTCTCATTAATTTAACCCACATCTCTGTTTAGCAAAATCGCATCACAAAAGGATGATGTATTTTACTAATATTGGAAACAAAACAGACAACTTCAATTGTCTAGCAACAGGGTTTCTTAAGCTACGTTTTTTTCTGGGAATACTCAAAGTGGGCCTGAGCATGTGAAGGCAGTGTTGCCAAATCCTCAGTGAGGAAAGTAGCTATTGGTGGTAATCAAAAATCACATACTATTTCTGAAGTGATATGAGTAAACATTCAGACGTCATACACTAATTTTCATAATGATTGGTGTTCGAGGACAGAGGAATCATTTGGCTCTCGAGGAGAGAAAAATGAGTAAAAACACCCTGAAACAAGTAAGTCTTATGTTTAGAACTAAAATTGAACTTTCTTCTGTGCGATTCTGTCTTTTTTCTGAATACTCACTAAATATGGCTTCAAGAGCAAAGTCGCTAAGTTGTAACACCTGAGAGGTGGGTACCTTCAGTGAAACCAATGTGAATCACATAAAAAAACTCTGTTGAGATTTGAACTTCAGGATCTCAACTGTTTACTAGAAACACTTTAACCAACTAAGCCACAGCACCCATAAAAGTCATATATTTGCAGATGTGAACACCCACCCTATTTGAATCAAACCAGTCTCATTAATTTAACCCACATCTCTGTTTAGCAAAATCACATCACAAAGAGATGTATTTTACTAATATTGGAAACAAAACAGACAACTTCAATTGTCTAGCAACAGGGTTTCTTAAGCTTCGTTTCGGGAAACCCATTGGTGAAAAACCTGGGCCTGAGCATGTGAACAATAAAAAGGTAGTGTTTGAACTCAGGATCTCCTGAAAGTAGCTACTTTAACCCTAAAAGCACCCATAGCTATGAAGATGTGCTAAATCAAACCAGTCTCATTAATTTAAATTTTGTTTAGCAAAATCGGCCAAGTGGATGTAATTGTGATTGACGCTGTAGGAGAGAGGAATAACGTCGCGGGAGAGACAAAAAGTGAGTAAAAAACACCCTAAGTATGTTTAGAACTAAAATTGAACTTTCTTCTGTCGATTCTTGTCTTTTTTCTGAATACTCACTAAATATAGCGACAAAGTCGCTAAGTTGGCAACACTGGTGAGAGGTGGGTAGCGAGATATCAGTAATCAATTGTAATCACATACTATTTCTGTCACGAGATATGAGTAAACATTCAGAATCATACACTATTTCTTCATAATGTTGGTCGTTCGAGGACACTGCATTTCTCATTTGGCTCTCGAGCTTAAAAATGGTAAAAACGTCTGAAACAGCATAGTAAGTCTTAACTCGTTAAAAAAAAACTTCTAAAATTAAATTGCAGTGCCGTGACCCGGATTCGAACCGGGGTTGCTGCGACCACAACGCAGAGTACTAACCACTATACGATCACGGCTGGCTTCAAGAGCTGACTTTGTAAAGCCTACATAGGCTGTGAAAGTGATGTGCACAAGCTGGCTAAACTCTTTTCATTTTGGTCTCGATAATGAATAAACTGAAGAAACAGTGGAGCTTTACACAGTCGGTAGGTTTTTCTCATTCGAAAAGTGCCCTTTTTCCGTGACATTGGAATATCTCAATTGCATCCTCCTCACGTCATCTCTAATTCTCTAAACCCATTGGTGAGAAAACCTGAGTGCCCTCCCCTCTGACCTTCTCCACCAATGTGAACAATAAAAAGGTACTGCTGAGATTTGAACTCAGGATCTCCTGTTTACTAGACAGGCACTTTAACCAACTAAGCCACAGCACCCATAAAAGTCAAATATGTTGCAGATGTGAACACCCACACCTATTTGAATCAAACCAGTCTCATTAATTTAACCCACATCTCTGTTTAGCAAAATCGCATCCAAGTGGATGTAATTGTGATTGACGCTGTAGGAGAGAGGAATAACGTCAAGTGGGAGAGACAAAAAGTGAGTAAAAAAAAACACCCTAAGTATGTTTAGAACTAAAATTGAACTTTCTTCTGTCGATTCTTGTCTTTTTTCTGAATACTCACTAAATATAGCGACAAAGTCGCTAAGTTGGCAACACTGGTGAGAGGTGGGTAGCGAGATATCAGTAATCAATTGTAATCACATACTATTTCTGTCACGAGATATGAGTAAACATTCAGAATCATACACTATTTCTTCATAATGTTGGTCGTTCGAGGACACTGCATTTCTCATTTGGCTCTCGAGCTTAAAAATGGTAAAAACGTCTGAAACAGCATAGTAAGTCTTAACTCGTTAAAAAAAAAAACTTCTAAAATTAAATTGCAGTGCCGTGACCCGGATTCGAACCGGGGTTGCTGCGACCACAACGCAGAGTACTAACCACTATACGATCACGGCTGGCTTCAAGAGCTGACTTTGTAAAGCCTACATAGGCTGTGAAAGTGATGTGCACAAGCTGGCTAAACTCTTTTCATTTTGGTCTCGATAATGAATAAACTGAAGAAACAGTGGAGCTTTACACAGTCGGTAGGTTTTTCTCATTCGAAAAGTGCCCTTTTTCCGTGACATTGGAATATCTCAATTGCATCCTCCTCACGTCATCTCTAATTCTCTAAACCCATTGGTGAGAAAAACCTGAGTGCCCTCCCCTCTGACCTTCTCCACCAATGTGAACAATAAAAAGGTACTGCTGAGATTTGAACTCAGGATCTCCTGTTTACTAGACAGGCACTTTAACCAACTAAGCCACAGCACCCATAAAAGTCATATATGTTGCAGATGTGAACACCCACACCTATTTGAATCAAACCAGTCTCATTAATTTAACCCACATCTCTGTTTAGCAAAATCGCATCCAAGTGGATGTAATTGTGATTGACGCTGTAGGAGAGAGGAATAACGTCGCGGGAGAGACAAAAAGTGAGTAAAAAACACCCTAAGTATGTTTAGAACTAAAATTGAACTTTCTTCTGTCGATTCTTGTCTTTTTTCTGAATACTCACTAAATATAGCGACAAAGTCGCTAAGTTGGCAACACTGGTGAGAGGTGGGTAGCGAGATATCAGTAATCAATTGTAATCACATACTATTTCTGTCACGAGATATGAGTAAACATTCAGAATCATACACTATTTCTTCATAATGTTGGTCGTTCGAGGACACTGCATTTCTCATTTGGCTCTCGAGCTTAAAAATGGTAAAAACGTCTGAAACAGCATAGTAAGTCTTAACTCGTTAAAAAAAAACTTCTAAAATTAAATTGCAGTGCCGTGACCCGGATTCGAACCGGGGTTGCTGCGACCACAACGCAGAGTACTAACCACTATACGATCACGGCTGGCTTCAAGAGCTGACTTTGTAAAGCCTACATAGGCTGTGAAAGTGATGTGCACAAGCTGGCTAAACTCTTTTCATTTTGGTCTCGATAATGAATAAACTGAAGAAACAGTGGAGCTTTACACAGTCGGTAGGTTTTTTCTCATTCGAAAAGTGCCCTTTTTCCGTGACATTGGAATATCTCAATTGCATCCTCCTCACGTCATCTCTAATTCTCTAAACCCATTGGTGAGAAAACCTGAGTGCCCTCCCCTCTGACCTTCTCCACCAATGTGAACAATAAAAAGGTACTGCTGAGATTTGAACTCAGGATCTCCTGTTTACTAGACAGGCACTTTAACCAACTAAGCCACAGCACCCATAAAAGTCATATATGTTGCAGATGTGAACACCCACACCTATTTGAATCAAACCAGTCTCATTAATTTAACCCACATCTCTGTTTAGCAAAATCGCATCCAAGTGGATGTAATTGTGATTGACGCTGTAGGAGAGAGGAATAACGTCGCGGGAGAGACAAAAAGTGAGTAAAAAACACCCTAAGTATGTTTAGAACTAAAATTGAACTTTCTTCTGTCGATTCTTGTCTTTTTTCTGAATACTCACTAAATATAGCGACAAAGTCGCTAAGTGGGCAACACTGGTGAGAGGTGGGTAGCGAGATATCAGTAATCAATTGTAATCACATACTATTTCTGTCACGAGATATGAGTAAACATTCAGAATCATACACTATTTCTTCATAATGTTGGTCGTTCGAGGACACTGCATTTCTCATTTGGCTCTCGAGCTTAAAAATGGTAAAAACGTCTGAAACAGCATAGTAAGTCTTAACTCGTTAAAAAAAAACTTCTAAAATTAAATTGCAGTGCCGTGACCCGGATTCGAACCGGGGTTGCTGCGACCACAACGCAGAGTACTAACCACTATACGATCACGGCTGGCTTCAAGAGCTGACTTTGTAAAGCCTACATAGGCTGTGAAAGTGATGTGCACAAGCTGGCTAAACTCTTTTCATTTTGGTCTCGATAATGAATAAACTGAAGAAACAGTGGAGCTTTACACAGTCGGTAGGTTTTTTCTCATTCGAAAAGTGCCCTTTTCCGTGACATTGGAATATCTCAATTGCATCCTCCTCACGTCATCTCTAATTCTCTAAACCCATTGGTGAGAAAAACCTGAGTGCCCTCCCCTCTGACCTTCTCCACCAATGTGAACAATAAAAAGGTACTGCTGAGATTTGAACTCAGGATCTCCTGTTTACTACACAGGCACTTTAACCAACTAAGCCACAGCACCCATAAAAGTCATATATGTTGCAGATGTGAACACCCACACCTATTTGAATCAAACCAGTCTCATTAATTTAACCCACATCTCTGTTTAGCAAAATCGCATCCAAGTGGATGTAATTGTGATTGACGCTGTAGGAGAGAGGAATAACGTCGCGGGAGAGACAAAAAGTGAGTAAAAAACACCCTAAGTATGTTTAGAACTAAAATTGAACTTTCTTCTGTCGATTCTTGTCTTTTTTCTGAATACTCACTAAATATAGCGACAAAGTCGCTAAGTGGGCAACACTGGTGAGAGGTGGGTAGCGAGATATCAGTAATCAATTGTAATCACATACTATTTCTGTCACGAGATATGAGTAAACATTCAGAATCATACACTATTTCTTCATAATGTTGGTCGTTCGAGGACACTGCATTTCTCATTTGGCTCTCGAGCTTAAAAATGGTAAAAACGTCTGAAACAGCATAGTAAGTCTTAACTCGTTAAAAAAAAAACTTCTAAAATTAAATTGCAGTGCCGTGACCCGGATTCGAACCGGGGTTGCTGCGACCACAACGCAGAGTACTAACCACTATACGATCACGGCTGGCTTCAAGAGCTGACTTTGTAAAGCCTACATAGGCTGTGAAAGTGATGTGCACAAGCTGGCTAAACTCTTTTCATTTTGGTCTCGATAATGAATAAACTGAAGAAACAGTGGAGCTTTACACAGTCGGTAGGTTTTTTCTCATTCGAAAAGTGCCCTTTTTCCGTGACATTGGAATATCTCAATTGCATCCTCCTCACGTCATCTCTAATTCTCTAAACCCATTGGTGAGAAAAACCTGAGTGCCCTCCCCTCTGACCTTCTCCACCAATGTGAACAATAAAAAGGTACTGCTGAGATTTGAACTCAGGATCTCCTGTTTACAAGACAGGCACTTTAACCAACTAAGCCACAGCACCCATAAAAGTCACATATGTTGCAGATGTGAACACCCACACCTATTTGAATCAAACCAGTCTCATTAATTTAACCCACATCTCTGTTTAGCAAAATCGCATCCAAGTGGATGTAATTGTGATTGACGCTGTAGGAGAGAGGAATAACGTCGCGGGAGAGACAAAAAGTGAGTAAAAAACACCCTAAGTATGTTTAGAACTAAAATTGAACTTTCTTCTGTCGATTCTTGTCTTTTTTCTGAATACTCACTAAATATAGCGACAAAGTCGCTAAGTGGGCAACACTGGTGAGAGGTGGGTAGCGAGATATCAGTAATCAATTGTAATCACATACTATTTCTGTCACGAGATATGAGTAAACATTCAGAATCATACACTATTTCTTCATAATGTTGGTCGTTCGAGGACACTGCATTTCTCATTTGGCTCTCGAGCTTAAAAATGGTAAAAACGTCTGAAACAGCATAGTAAGTCTTAACTCGTTAAAAAAAAACTTCTAAAATTAAATTGCAGTGCCGTGACCCGGATTCGAACCGGGGTTGCTGCGACCACAACGCAGAGTACTAACCACTATACGATCACGGCTGGCTTCAAGAGCTGACTTTGTAAAGCCTACATAGGCTGTGAAAGTGATGTGCACAAGCTGGCTAAACTCTTTTCATTTTGGTCTCGATAATGAATAAACTGAAGAAACAGTGGAGCTTTACACAGTCGGTAGGTTTTTTCTCATTCGAAAAGTGCCCTTTTTCCGTGACATTGGAATATCTCAATTGCATCCTCCTCACGTCATCTCTAATTCTCTAAACCCATTGGTGAGAAAAACCTGAGTGCCCTCCCCTCTGACCTTCTCCACCAATGTGAACAATAAAAAGGTACTGCTGAGATTTGAACTCAGGATCTCCTGTTTACTACACAGGCACTTTAACCAACTAAGCCACAGCACCCATAAAAGTCATATATGTTGCAGATGTGAACACCCACACCTATTTGAATCAAACCAGTCTCATTAATTTAACCCACATCTCTGTTTAGCAAAATCGCATCCAAGTGGATGTAATTGTGATTGACGCTGTAGGAGAGAGGAATAACGTCCTAAAGTAGGGAGAGACAAAAAGTGAGTAAAAAACACCCTAAGTATGTTTAGAACTAAAATTGAACTTTCTTCTGTCGATTCTTGTCTTTTTTCTGAATACTCACTAAATATAGCGACAAAGTCGCTAAGTTGGCAACACTGGTGAGAGGTGGGTAGCGAGATATCAGTAATCAATTGTAATCACATACTATTTCTGTCACGAGATATGAGTAAACATTCAGAATCATACACTATTTCTTCATAATGTTGGTCGTTCGAGGACACTGCATTTCTCATTTGGCTCTCGAGCTTAAAAATGGTAAAAACGTCTGAAACAGCATAGTAAGTCTTAACTCGTTAAAAAAAAACTTCTAAAATTAAATTGCAGTGCCGTGACCCGGATTCGAACCGGGGTTGCTGCGACCACAACGCAGAGTACTAACCACTATACGATCACGGCTGGCTTCAAGAGCTGACTTTGTAAAGCCTACATAGGCTGTGAAAGTGATGTGCACAAGCTGGCTAAACTCTTTTCATTTTGGTCTCGATAATGAATAAACTGAAGAAACAGTGGAGCTTTACACAGTCGGTAGGTTTTTTCTCATTCGAAAAGTGCCCTTTTTCCGTGACATTGGAATATCTCAATTGCATCCTCCTCACGTCATCTCTAATTCTCTAAACCCATTGGTGAGAAAACCTGAGTGCCCTCCCCTCTGACCTTCTCCACCAATGTGAACAATAAAAAGGTACTGCTGAGATTTGAACTCAGGATCTCCTGTTTACTAGACAGGCACTTTAACCAACTAAGCCACAGCACCCATAAAAGTCACATATGTTGCAGATGTGAACACCCACACCTATTTGAATCAAACCAGTCTCATTAATTTAACCCACATCTCTGTTTAGCAAAATCGCATCCAAGTGGATGTAATTGTGATTGACGCTGTAGGAGAGAGGAATAACGTCGCGGGAGAGACAAAAAGTGAGTAAAAAACACCCTAAGTATGTTTAGAACTAAAATTGAACTTTCTTCTGTCGATTCTTGTCTTTTTTCTGAATACTCACTAAATATAGCGACAAAGTCGCTAAGTTGGCAACACTGGTGAGAGGTGGGTAGCGAGATATCAGTAATCAATTGTAATCACATACTATTTCTGTCACGAGATATGAGTAAACATTCAGAATCATACACTATTTCTTCATAATGTTGGTCGTTCGAGGACACTGCATTTCTCATTTGGCTCTCGAGCTTAAAAATGGTAAAAACGTCTGAAACAGCATAGTAAGTCTTAACTCGTTAAAAAAAAACTTCTAAAATTAAATTGCAGTGCCGTGACCCGGATTCGAACCGGGGTTGCTGCGACCACAACGCAGAGTACTAACCACTATACGATCACGGCTGGCTTCAAGAGCTGACTTTGTAAAGCCTACATAGGCTGTGAAAGTGATGTGCACAAGCTGGCTAAACTCTTTTCATTTTGGTCTCGATAATGAATAAACTGAAGAAACAGTGGAGCTTTACACAGTCGGTAGGTTTTTCTCATTCGAAAAGTGCCCTTTTTCCGTGACATTGGAATATCTCAATTGCATCCTCCTCACGTCATCTCTAATTCTCTAAACCCATTGGTGAGAAAACCTGAGTGCCCTCCCCTCTGACCTTCTCCACCAATGTGAACAATAAAAAGGTACTGCTGAGATTTGAACTCAGGATCTCCTGTTTACTAGACAGGCACTTTAACCAACTAAGCCACAGCACCCATAAAAGTCATATATGTTGCAGATGTGAACACCCACACCTATTTGAATCAAACCAGTCTCATTAATTTAACCCACATCTCTGTTTAGCAAAATCGCATCCAAGTGGATGTAATTGTGATTGACGCTGTAGGAGAGAGGAATAACGTCGCGGGAGAGACAAAAAGTGAGTAAAAAACACCCTAAGTATGTTTAGAACTAAAATTGAACTTTCTTCTGTCGATTCTTGTCTTTTTTCTGAATACTCACTAAATATAGCGACAAAGTCGCTAAGTGGGCAACACTGGTGAGAGGTGGGTAGCGAGATATCAGTAATCAATTGTAATCACATACTATTTCTGTCACGAGATATGAGTAAACATTCAGAATCATACACTATTTCTTCATAATGTTGGTCGTTCGAGGACACTGCATTTCTCATTTGGCTCTCGAGCTTAAAAATGGTAAAAACGTCTGAAACAGCATAGTAAGTCTTAACTCGTTAAAAAAAAACTTCTAAAATTAAATTGCAGTGCCGTGACCCGGATTCGAACCGGGGTTGCTGCGACCACAACGCAGAGTACTAACCACTATACGATCACGGCTGGCTTCAAGAGCTGACTTTGTAAAGCCTACATAGGCTGTGAAAGTGATGTGCACAAGCTGGCTAAACTCTTTTCATTTTGGTCTCGATAATGAATAAACTGAAGAAACAGTGGAGCTTTACACAGTCGGTAGGTTTTTTCTCATTCGAAAAGTGCCCTTTTTCCGTGACATTGGAATATCTCAATTGCATCCTCCTCACGTCATCTCTAATTCTCTAAACCCATTGGTGAGAAAACCTGAGTGCCCTCCCCTCTGACCTTCTCCACCAATGTGAACAATAAAAAGGTACTGCTGAGATTTGAACTCAGGATCTCCTGTTTACTACACAGGCACTTTAACCAACTAAGCCACAGCACCCATAAAAGTCATATATGTTGCAGATGTGAACACCCACACCTATTTGAATCAAACCAGTCTCATTAATTTAACCCACATCTCTGTTTAGCAAAATCGCATCCAAGTGGATGTAATTGTGATTGACGCTGTAGGAGAGAGGAATAACGTCGTAGCTAGGGAGAGACAAAAGTGAGTAAAAACACCCTAAGTATGTTTAGAACTAAAATTGAACTTTCTTCTGTCGATTCTTGTCTTTTTTCTGAATACTCACTAAATATAGCGACAAAGTCGCTAAGTGGGCAACACTGGTGAGAGGTGGGTAGCGAGATATCAGTAATCAATTGTAATCACATACTATTTCTGTCACGAGATATGAGTAAACATTCAGAATCATACACTATTTCTTCATAATGTTGGTCGTTCGAGGACACTGCATTTCTCATTTGGCTCTCGAGCTTAAAAATGGTAAAAACGTCTGAAACAGCATAGTAAGTCTTAACTCGTTAAAAAAAAAAACTTCTAAAATTAAATTGCAGTGCCGTGACCCGGATTCGAACCGGGGTTGCTGCGACCACAACGCAGAGTACTAACCACTATACGATCACGGCTGGCTTCAAGAGCTGACTTTGTAAAGCCTACATAGGCTGTGAAAGTGATGTGCACAAGCTGGCTAAACTCTTTTCATTTTGGTCTCGATAATGAATAAACTGAAGAAACAGTGGAGCTTTACACAGTCGGTAGGTTTTTTTCTCATTCGAAAAGTGCCCTTTTTCCGTGACATTGGAATATCTCAATTGCATCCTCCTCACGTCATCTCTAATTCTCTAAACCCATTGGTGAGAAAACCTGAGTGCCCTCCCCTCTGACCTTCTCCACCAATGTGAACAATAAAAAGGTACTGCTGAGATTTGAACTCAGGATCTCCTGTTTACTAGACAGGCACTTTAACCAACTAAGCCACAGCACCCATAAAAGTCATATATGTTGCAGATGTGAACACCCACACCTATTTGAATCAAACCAGTCTCATTAATTTAACCCACATCTCTGTTTAGCAAAATCGCATCCAAGTGGATGTAATTGTGATTGACGCTGTAGGAGAGAGGAATAACGTCGCGGGAGAGACAAAAAGTGAGTAAAAAACACCCTAAGTATGTTTAGAACTAAAATTGAACTTTCTTCTGTCGATTCTTGTCTTTTTTCTGAATACTCACTAAATATAGCGACAAAGTCGCTAAGTGGGCAACACTGGTGAGAGGTGGGTAGCGAGATATCAGTAATCAATTGTAATCACATACTATTTCTGTCACGAGATATGAGTAAACATTCAGAATCATACACTATTTCTTCATAATGTTGGTCGTTCGAGGACGCTGCATTTCTCATTTGGCTCTCGAGCTTAAAAATGGTAAAAACGTCTGAAACAGCATAGTAAGTCTTAACTCGTTAAAAAAAACTTCTAAAATTAAATTGCAGTGCCGTGACCCGGATTCGAACCGGGGTTGCTGCGACCACAACGCAGAGTACTAACCACTATACGATCACGGCTGGCTTCAAGAGCTGACTTTGTAAAGCCTACATAGGCTGTGAAAGTGATGTGCACAAGCTGGCTAAACTCTTTTCATTTTGGTCTCGATAATGAATAAACTGAAGAAACAGTGGAGCTTTACACAGTCGGTAGGTTTTTCTCATTCGAAAAGTGCCCTTTTCCGTGACATTGGAATATCTCAATTGCATCCTCCTCACGTCATCTCTAATTCTCTAAACCCATTGGTGAGAAAAACCTGAGTGCCCTCCCCTCTGACCTTCTCCACCAATGTGAACAATAAAAAGGTACTGCTGAGATTTGAACTCAGGATCTCCTGTTTACTAGACAGGCACTTTAACCAACTAAGCCACAGCACCCATAAAAGTCATATATGTTGCAGATGTGAACACCCACACCTATTTGAATCAAACCAGTCTCATTAATTTAACCCACATCTCTGTTTAGCAAAATCGCATCCAAGTGGATGTAATTGTGATTGACGCTGTAGGAGAGAGGAATAACGTCGCTGGGAGAGACAAAAAAAAGTGAGTAAAAAACACCCTAAGTATGTTTAGAACTAAAATTGAACTTTCTTCTGTCGATTCTTGTCTTTTTTCTGAATACTCACTAAATATAGCGACAAAGTCGCTAAGTTGGCAACACTGGTGAGAGGTGGGTAGCGAGATATCAGTAATCAATTGTAATCACATACTATTTCTGTCACGAGATATGAGTAAACATTCAGAATCATACACTATTTCTTCATAATGTTGGTCGTTCGAGGACACTGCATTTCTCATTTGGCTCTCGAGCTTAAAAATGGTAAAAACGTCTGAAACAGCATAGTAAGTCTTAACTCGTTAAAAAAAAACTTCTAAAATTAAATTGCAGTGCCGTGACCCGGATTCGAACCGGGGTTGCTGCGACCACAACGCAGAGTACTAACCACTATACGATCACGGCTGGCTTCAAGAGCTGACTTTGTAAAGCCTACATAGGCTGTGAAAGTGATGTGCACAAGCTGGCTAAACTCTTTTCATTTTGGTCTCGATAATGAATAAACTGAAGAAACAGTGGAGCTTTACACAGTCGGTAGGTTTTTTCTCATTCGAAAAGTGCCCTTTTTCCGTGACATTGGAATATCTCAATTGCATCCTCCTCACGTCATCTCTAATTCTCTAAACCCATTGGTGAGAAAACCTGAGTGCCCTCCCCTCTGACCTTCTCCACCAATGTGAACAATAAAAAGGTACTGCTGAGATTTGAACTCAGGATCTCCTGTTTACTAGACAGGCACTTTAACCAACTAAGCCACAGCACCCATAAAAGTCATATATGTTGCAGATGTGAACACCCACACCTATTTGAATCAAACCAGTCTCATTAATTTAACCCACATCTCTGTTTAGCAAAATCGCATCCAAGTGGATGTAATTGTGATTGACGCTGTAGGAGAGAGGAATAACGTCGCGGGAGAGACAAAAAGTGAGTAAAAAACACCCTAAGTATGTTTAGAACTAAAATTGAACTTTCTTCTGTCGATTCTTGTCTTTTTTCTGAATACTCACTAAATATAGCGACAAAGTCGCTAAGTGGGCAACACTGGTGAGAGGTGGGTAGCGAGATATCAGTAATCAATTGTAATCACATACTATTTCTGTCACGAGATATGAGTAAACATTCAGAATCATACACTATTTCTTCATAATGTTGGTCGTTCGAGGACACTGCATTTCTCATTTGGCTCTCGAGCTTAAAAATGGTAAAAACGTCTGAAACAGCATAGTAAGTCTTAACTCGTTAAAAAAAAAACTTCTAAAATTAAATTGCAGTGCCGTGACCCGGATTCGAACCGGGGTTGCTGCGACCACAACGCAGAGTACTAACCACTATACGATCACGGCTGGCTTCAAGAGCTGACTTTGTAAAGCCTACATAGGCTGTGAAAGTGATGTGCACAAGCTGGCTAAACTCTTTTCATTTTGGTCTCGATAATGAATAAACTGAAGAAACAGTGGAGCTTTACACAGTCGGTAGGTTTTTCTCATTCGAAAAGTGCCCTTTTTCCGTGACATTGGAATATCTCAATTGCATCCTCCTCACGTCATCTCTAATTCTCTAAACCCATTGGTGAGAAAACCTGAGTGCCCTCCCCTCTGACCTTCTCCACCAATGTGAACAATAAAAAGGTACTGCTGAGATTTGAACTCAGGATCTCCTGTTTACTAGACAGGCACTTTAACCAACTAAGCCACAGCACCCATAAAAGTCATATATGTTGCAGATGTGAACACCCACACCTATTTGAATCAAACCAGTCTCATTAATTTAACCCACATCTCTGTTTAGCAAAACTCGCATCCAAGTGGATGTAATTGTGAAATTCACTAAGCTGTAGGAAAAGTAGCTAGAAGTCGAATAACGTAATTTTCATAATTGGCCAAGTGGATGTAATTGTGATTGACGCTGTAGGAGAGAGGAATAACGGAGAGACAAAAAGTGAGTAAAAACACCCTAAGTATGTTTAGAACTAAAATTGAACTTTCTTCTGTCGATTCTTGTCTTTTTTCTGAATACTCACTAAATATAGCGACAAAGTCGCTAAGTTGGCAACACTGGTGAGAGGTGGGTAGCGAGATATCAGTAATCAATTGTAATCACATACTATTTCTGTCACGAGATATGAGTAAACATTCAGAATCATACACTATTTCTTCATAATGTTGGTCGTTCGAGGACACTGCATTTCTCATTTGGCTCTCGAGCTTAAAAATGGTAAAAACGTCTGAAACAGCATAGTAAGTCTTAACTCGTTAAAAAAAAAAACTTCTAAAATTAAATTGCAGTGCCGTGACCCGGATTCGAACCGGGGTTGCTGCGACCACAACGCAGAGTACTAACCACTATACGATCACGGCTGGCTTCAAGAGCTGACTTTGTAAAGCCTACATAGGCTGTGAAAGTGATGTGCACAAGCTGGCTAAACTCTTTTCATTTTGGTCTCGATAATGAATAAACTGAAGAAACAGTGGAGCTTTACACAGTCGGTAGGTTTTTTCTCATTCGAAAAGTGCCCTTTTTCCGTGACATTGGAATATCTCAATTGCATCCTCCTCACGTCATCTCTAATTCTCTAAACCCATTGGTGAGAAAACCTGAGTGCCCTCCCCTCTGACCTTCTCCACCAATGTGAACAATAAAAAGGTACTGCTGAGATTTGAACTCAGGATCTCCTGTTTACTAGACAGGCACTTTAACCAACTAAGCCACAGCACCCATAAAAGTCATATATGTTGCAGATGTGAACACCCACACCTATTTGAATCAAACCAGTCTCATTAATTTAACCCACATCTCTGTTTAGCAAAATCGCATCCAAGTGGATGTAATTGTGATTGACGCTGTAGGAGAGAGGAATAACTCAGTAAGGAAAGTAGCTATTGGTGGTCCTAAAAGAGAGACAAAAAGTGAGTAAAAAAGGAATACCCAAAAGTGAAAAAAACACCCTAAGTATGTTTAGAACTAAAATTGAACTTTCTTCTGTCGATTCTTGTCTTTTCTCTGAATACTCACTAAATATAGCGACAAAGTCGCTAAGTTGGCAACACTGGTGAGAGGTGGGTAGCGAGATATCAGTAATCAATTGTAATCACATACTATTTCTGTCACGAGATATGAGTAAACATTCAGAATCATACACTATTTCTTCATAATGTTGGTCGTTCGAGGACGCTGCATTTCTCATTTGGCTCTCGAGCTTAAAAATGGTAAAAACGTCTGAAACAGCATAGTAAGTCTTAACTCGTTAAAAAAAACTTCTAAAATTAAATTGCAGTGCCGTGACCCGGATTTGAACCAGGGTTGCTGCGACCACAACGCAGAGTACTAACCACTATACGATCACGGCTGGCTTCAAGAGCTGACTTTGTAAAGCCTACATAGGCTGTGAAAGTGATGTGCACAAGCTGGCTAAACTCTTTTCATTTTGGTCTCGATAATGAATAAACTGAAGAAACAGTGGAGCTTTACACAGTCGGTAGGTTTTTCTCATTCGAAAAGTGCCCTTTTTCCGTGACATTGGAATATCTCAATTGCATCCTCCTCACGTCATCTCTAATTCTCTAAACCCATTGGTGAGAAAACCTGAGTGCCCTCCCCTCTGACCTTCTCCACCAATGTGAACAATAAAAGGTACTGCTGAGATTTGAACTCAGGATCTCCTGTTTACTAGACAGGCACTTTAACCAACTAAGCCACAGCACCCATAAAAGTCAAATATGTTGCAGATGTGAACACCCACACCTATTTGAATCAAACCAGTCTCATTAATTTAACCCACATCTCTGTTTAGCAAAATCGCATCACAAAAGAGATGTATTTGTAATATTGTGATTCAATTGTCTAGCAACAGGGTTTCTGTAGGAGAAATCCTCACTAAGGAAAGGAAAAGTAGCTAGAAGTCGCTAAATGACATCATCACATAATTTTCATAATTGGCCAAGTGGATGTAGTGATTGACAAAAGAGTGAGTAAAAAAACACCCTAAGTATGTTTAGAACTAAAATTGAACTTTCTTCTGTCGATTCTTGTCTTTTTTCTGAATACTCACTAAATATAGCGACAAAGTCGCTAAGTTGGCAACACTGGTGAGAGGTGGGTAGCGAGATATCAGTAATCAATTGTAATCACATACTATTTCTGTCACGAGATATGAGTAAACATTCAGAATCATACACTATTTCTTCATAATGTTGGTCGTTCGAGGACACTGCATTTCTCATTTGGCTCTCGAGCTTAAAAATGGTAAAAACGTCTGAAACAGCATAGTAAGTCTTAACTCGTTAAAAAAAAACTTCTAAAATTAAATTGCAGTGCCGTGACCCGGATTCGAACCGGGGTTGCTGCGACCACAACGCAGAGTACTAACCACTATACGATCACGGCTGGCTTCAAGAGGTGACTTTGTAAAGCCTACATAGGCTGTGAAAGTGATGTGCACAAGCTGGCTAAACTCTTTTCATTTTGGTCTCGATAATGAATAAACTGAAGAAACAGTGGAGCTTTACACAGTCGGTAGGTTTTTCTCATTCGAAAAGTGCCCTTTTTCCGTGACATTGGAATATCTCAATTGCATCCTCCTCACGTCATCTCTAATTCTCTAAACCCATTGGTGAGAAAACCTGAGTGCCCTCCCCTCTGACCTTCTCCACCAATGTGAACAATAAAAAGGTACTGCTGAGATTTGAACTCAGGATCTCCTGTTTACTAGACAGGCACTTTAACCAACTAAGCCACAGCACCCATAAAAGTCATATATGTTGCAGATGTGAACACCCACACCTATTTGAATCAAACCAGTCTCATTAATTTAACCCACATCTCTGTTTAGCAAAATCGCATCCAAGTGGATGTAATTGTGATTGACGCTGTAGGAGAGAGGAATAACGTCATCACATAATTTTCATAATTGGCCAAGGGAGAGACAAAAAGTGAGTAAAAAACACCCTAAGTATGTTTAGAACTAAAATTGAACTTTCTTCTGTCGATTCTTGTCTTTTTTCTGAATACTCACTAAATATAGCGACAAAGTCGCTAAGTTGGCAACACTGGTGAGAGGTGGGTAGCGAGATATCAGTAATCAATTGTAATCACATACTATTTCTGTCACGAGATATGAGTAAACATTCAGAATCATACACTATTTCTTCATAATGTTGGTCGTTCGAGGACACTGCATTTCTCATTTGGCTCTCGAGCTTAAAAATGGTAAAAACGTCTGAAACAGCATAGTAAGTCTTAACTCGTTAAAAAAAAAACTTCTAAAATTAAATTGCAGTGCCGTGACCCGGATTCGAACCGGGGTTGCTGCGACCACAACGCAGAGTACTAACCACTATACGATCACGGCTGGCTTCAAGAGCTGACTTTGTAAAGCCTACATAGGCTGTGAAAGTGATGTGCACAAGCTGGCTAAACTCTTTTCATTTTGGTCTCGATAATGAATAAACTGAAGAAACAGTGGAGCTTTACACAGTCGGTAGGTTTTTCTCATTCGAAAAGTGCCCTTTTTCCGTGACATTGGAATATCTCAATTGCATCCTCCTCACGTCATCTCTAATTCTCTAAACCCATTGGTGAGAAAACCTGAGTGCCCTCCCCTCTGACCTTCTCCACCAATGTGAACAATAAAAGGTACTGCTGAGATTTGAACTCAGGATCTCCTGTTTACTAGACAGGCACTTTAACCAACTAAGCCACAGCACCCATAAAAGTCAAATATGTTGCAGATGTGAACACCCACACCTATTTGAATCAAACCAGTCTCATTAATTTAACCCACATCTCTGTTTAGCAAAATCGCATCCAAGTGGATGTAATTGTGATTGACGTGTTGCTGTAGGAGCTAGGTGGTCCTAAAAGTAGCTAATAACGTCATCACATAATTTTCATAATTGGCCATGTGGATGTAATTGTGATTGACGGGAGAGACAAAAAAAAGTGAGTAAAAAACACCCTAAGTATGTTTAGAACTAAAATTGAACTTTCTTCTGTCGATTCTTGTCTTTTTTCTGAATACTCACTAAATATAGCGACAAAGTCGCTAAGTTAACAACACTGGTGAGAGGTGGGTAGCGAGATATCAGTAATCAATTGTAATCACATACTATTTCTGTCACGAGATATGAGTAAACATTCAGAATCATACACTATTTCTTCATAATGTTGGTCGTTCGAGGACACTGCATTTCTCATTTGGCTCTCGAGCTTAAAAATGGTAAAAACGTCTGAAACAGCATAGTAAGTCTTAACTCGTTAAAAAAAAAAAATTACTTCTAAAATTAAATTGCAGTGCCGTGACCCGGATTCGAACCGGGGTTGCTGCGACCACAACGCAGAGTACTAACCACTATACGATCACGGCTGGCTTCAAGAGCTGACTTTGTAAAGCCTACATAGGCTGTGAAAGTGATGTGCACAAGCTGGCTAAACTCTTTTCATTTTGGTCTCGATAATGAATAAACTGAAGAAACAGTGGAGCTTTACACAGTCGGTAGGTTTTTCTCATTCGAAAAGTGCCCTTTTTCCGTGACATTGGAATATCTCAATTGCATCCTCCTCACGTCATCTCTAATTCTCTAAACCCATTGGTGAGAAAACCTGAGTGCCCTCCCCTCTGACCTTCTCCACCAATGTGAACAATAAAAAGGTACTGCTGAGATTTGAACTCAGGATCTCCTGTTTACTAGACAGGCACTTTAACCAACTAAGCCACAGCACCCATAAAAGTCACATATGTTGCAGATGTGAACACCCACACCTATTTGAATCAAACCAGTCTCATTAATTTAACCCACATCTCTGTTTAGCAAAATCGCATCCAAGTGGATGTAATTGTGATTGACGCTGTAGGAGAGAGGAATAACGTCGTAGGAGAGAGGAATAACGGGAGAGACAAAAGTGAGTAAAAAACACCCTAAGTATGTTTAGAACTAAAATTGAACTTTCTTCTGTCGATTCTTGTCTTTTTTCTGAATACTCACTAAATATAGCGACAAAGTCGCTAAGTTGGCAACACTGGTGAGAGGTGGGTAGCGAGATATCAGTAATCAATTGTAATCACATACTATTTCTGTCACGAGATATGAGTAAACATTCAGAATCATACACTATTTCTTCATAATGTTGGTCGTTCGAGGACACTGCATTTCTCATTTGGCTCTCGAGCTTAAAAATGGTAAAAACGTCTGAAACAGCATAGTAAGTCTTAACTCGTTAAAAAAAAACTTCTAAAATTAAATTGCAGTGCCGTGACCGGATTCAAACCGGGGTTGCTGCGACCACAACGCAGAGTACTAACCACTATACGATCACGGCTGGCTTCAAGAGCTGACTTTGTAAAGCCTACATAGGCTGTGAAAGTGATGTGCACAAGCTGGCTAAACTCTTTTCATTTTGGTCTCGATAATGAATAAACTGAAGAAACAGTGGAGCTTTACACAGTCGGTAGGTTTTTTCTCATTCGAAAAAGTGCCCTTTTTCCGTGACATTGGAATATCTCAATTGCATCCTCCTCACGTCATCTCTAATTCTCTAAACCCATTGGTGAGAAAAACCTGAGTGCCCTCCCCTCTGACCTTCTCCACCAATGTGAACAATAAAAAGGTACTGCTGAGATTTGAACTCAGGATCTCCTGTTTACTAGACAGGCACTTTAACCAACTAAGCCACAGCACCCATAAAAGTCACATATGTTGCAGATGTGAACACCCACACCTATTTGAATCAAACCAGTCTCATTAATTTAACCCACATCTCTGTTTAGCAAAATCGCATTCAATTGTCAAGTGGATGTAATTGAGAGGCAGATTGAAAGTAGCTATTGGTGGTCTAAAAGTAGGAGTGCTAAATGACGTCATCACATAATTTTCATAATTGGCCAATAACGTCGTCGGGAGAGACAAAAAGTGAGTAAAAAACACCCTAAGTATGTTTAGAACTAAAATTGAACTTTCTTCTGTCGATTCTTGTCTTTTTTCTGAATACTCACTAAATATAGCGACAAAGTCGCTAAGTGGGCAACACTGGTGAGAGGTGGGTAGCGAGATATCAGTAATCAATTGTAATCACATACTATTTCTGTCACGAGATATGAGTAAACATTCAGAATCATACACTATTTCTTCATAATGTTGGTCGTTCGAGGACACTGCATTTCTCATTTGGCTCTCGAGCTTAAAAATGGTAAAAACGTCTGAAACAGCATAGTAAGTCTTAACTCGTTAAAAAAAAACTTCTAAAATTAAATTGCAGTGCCGTGACCCGGATTCGAACCAGGGTTGCTGCGACCACAACGCAGAGTACTAACCACTATACGATCACGGCTGGCTTCAAGAGCTGACTTTGTAAAGCCTACATAGGCTGTGAAAGTGATGTGCACAAGCTGGCTAAACTCTTTTCATTTTGGTCTCGATAATGAATAAACTGAAGAAACAGTGGAGCTTTACACAGTCGGTAGGTTTTTTCTCATTCGAAAAGTGCCCTTTTTCCGTGACATTGGAATATCTCAATTGCATCCTCCTCACGTCATCTCTAATTCTCTAAAACCCATTGGTGAGAAAACCTGAGTGCCCTCCCCTCTGACCTTCTCCACCAATGTGAACAATAAAAAGGTACTGCTGAGATTTGAACTCAGGATCTCCTGTTTACTAGACAGGCACTTTAACCAACTAAGCCACAGCACCCATAAAAGTCATATATGTTGCAGATGTGAACACCCACACCTATTTGAATCAAACCAGTCTCATTAATTTAACCCACATCTCTGTTTAGCAA